>NC_135233.1:355135469-355449122 GCF_051348905.1 Ranitomeya variabilis
AGAATAAATTTAGGTTGCAAATTACCAGCGGTGACAGGACTAACAACCTTAGCTATACGTTTAGAGCATGCTGAGATAACATGTGTAGAATCACCACAGTAGTAGCACAAGCCATTCCGGCGTCTATGAATTTTCCTCTCATTTCTAGTCAGGATTCTATCACATTGCACCAAATCAGGTGTCCGTTCAGACAACACCATGAGGGAATTTGCGGTTTTTCTATCACATTGCACCGAATTAGGTGTCTGTTCAGACAACACCATGAGGGAATTTGCGGTTTTGCGCTCCCGCAACCGCCGGTCAATTTGAATAGCCAGTGCCATAGTATCATTCAGACCTGTGGGAATGGGAAAACCCACCATAACATTCTTAATGGCTTCAGAAAGGCCATTTCTAAAATTAGCGGCCAGTGCACACTCGTTCCAATGTGTCAGCACGGACCATTTCCGAAATTTTTGGCAATACACTTCAGCCTCGTCCTGCCCCTGAGACATAGCCAGCAAGGCCTTTTCTGCCTGAATCTCAAGATTGGGTTCCTCATAAAGTAAACCGAGCGCCAGAAAAAACGCATCAAGATCAGCCAATGCCGGATCTCCTGGCGCCAGCGAAAAAGCCCAATCCTGAGGGTCGCCTCGTAAGAACGAAATAACAATTTTTACTTGCTGAGCAGAATCTCCAGATGAACAGGGTCTCAGGGACAAAAACAATTTACAATTATTCACGAAATTCCTAAACTTAAACCTGTCTCCGGAAAACAGTTCAGGAATCGGTATTTTAGGTTCTGACATAGGATTTCTGATAACATAGTCTTGTATGCCCTGCACACGAGTAGCCAGCTGGTCCACACTTGTAATCAAGGTCTGGACATTCATGTCTGCAGCAAGCATAGCCACTCTGAGGTAAAGGGGAAGAAGAAAAAAAAAAAAAAACCTCAGAATCTTCTTTCTTATAATCCCTCTTCTGCAATGCATTAAACATTTAATACTGGCCTGGCAAACTGTTATGACCCCAATGGCGAGGGTCTCAGAGGAACGTGGAAGTCTGCAGAATACAAAAATCCAGCTCATAGGGCAGTGGTAACTGGGTTGACCATATATCTACTCCTAACGCCAACACTAGAAGTAGCCGGGGATCATTCCTACGTTGATTCTAGATGACACGCGCCAGCCGGAGAATCTAGCTACCCCTAGTAGAGGAAAACAAAGACCTTTCTTGCCTCCAGAGAAGGGGACCCCAAAGCTGGATAGAAGCCCCCCACAAATAATGACGGTGAGGTAAGAGGAAATGACAAACACAGAAATGAACCAGGTTTAGCACAGAGAGGCCCGCTTACTGATAGCAGAATAAAGAAAGGTAACTTATATGGTCAACAAAAACCCTATCAAAATCCACACTGGAAATTCAAGAACCCCCGAACCGTCTAACGGTCCGGGGGGAGAACACCAGCCCCCTAGAGCTTACAGCAAAGGTCAGGATGTAGATTTGGAACAAGCTGGACAAAAATACAAAACCAAAACAAATAGCAAAAAGCAAAAGGCAGACTTAGCTGATATAACTGGAACCAGGATCAGTAGACAAGAGCACAGCAGACTAGCTCTGATAACTACGTTGCCAGGCATTGAACTGAAGGTCCAGGGAGCTTATATAGCAACACCCCTAACTAACGACCCAGGTGCGGATAAAAGGAATGACAGAAAAACCAGAGTCAAAAAACTAGTAACCACTAGAGGGAGCAAAAAGCAAATTCACAACATATGGCCCAACCAAACCAGTAGGCCAAATGCAGTTTAACATTCGAAATATAGGCCGAAAGCCTGAAAATTGAAGCTCAGCTTTGGTCAGTGGAGGAGAACACCAAGAAGCGGCAGACACAGTTATTAGGGCCCAACCAAACTAGTAGGCCAAATGCAGTTTAGTATTCGAAATATAGGCCGAGAGCCTAAAAATTGAAGCTCAGCTTTGTTCAGTGGAGGATAACGCCATGGAGCGGTAGACTGTTATGATCGAACTGGTGGTTAGGAGCACAAGAAATAACCAGATGAGCAAACTAGCAATACAGGACGAGCTCTGGGAAGTGGGAGCTCTGCTGACCGCAGCCTCTAATCCTATCAACAACAACTAGAAATAGCCGTGGAGCGTTCCTGACTCTGCCTAGACGCCTCTTCACAGCCTAAGAGCTAACTACCCCTAAAGATAGAAAATACAGCCTAGCTTGCCTCAGAGAAATTCCCCAAAGGAATAGGCAGCCCCCACATATATTGACTGTGAGTTAAGATGGAAGTCACAAACACAGGAATGAAACAGGTTTCAGCATAGGAGGCCAGACTTAACTAAACAGACTGAGGATAGAAAAGGTATCTTTGCGGTCAGCATAAAAAACTAACAAAAAAACCACGCAGAGTGTGCAAAAGAAACCACCGCACCGACTCACGGCGCGGTGGTGCCACTCTGCATCCCAGAGCTTCCAGCTAACAAGATAAACTCATAATAGAAAGCTGGACAAAAACACAGTGGTAACAAATAAGCTAGCAAGGACTTAGCTTTTGCTGAAATAGACAGGTCATCTGAAAGATCCAAGAGAACTGAACCAGTACTAGGACATTGACAGCTGGCATCAAGTAACGATCTGAGTGGAGTTAAATAGAGCAGCCAGCCAAGGCCTCAACGAGATCAGCTGGAGAATGAATCTCAGAACCAGCAGCTCCACTCACAGCCACCAGAGGGAGTGCATGAACAGAACTCGCCGAAGTACCTTTCATAACCACAGGAGGGAGCTCGAGAACAGAATTCACAACAGTACCCCCCCTTGAGGAGGGGTCACCGAACCCTCACCAGAGCCCCCAGGCCGATCCGGATGAGCCAAATGAAAGGCACGAACAAGATCGGCAGCATGAACATCAGAGGCAACCACCCAGGAATTATCCTCCTGACCATAACCTTTCCACTTGACCAGGTACTGAAGTTTCCGTCTCGAAATATGAGAATCCAAAATCTTCTCCACCACATACTCCAACTCCCCTCAACCAACACCGGGGCAGGAGGATCAATGGAGGGAACCATAGGAGCCACATATCTCCGCAATAACGACCTATGGAACACATTATGAATGGCGAAAGAAGCTGGAAGGTCCAAACGGAATGAGACAGGATTAAGAATTTCAGAAATCTTATAAGGACCAATGAAACGAGGCTTAAACTTAGGAGACGAAACCTTCATAGGAACAAAACGAGACGACAACCAAACCAAATCCCCAACACGAAGTCTGGGACCAGCACAACGACGGCGGTTAGCGAAACGTTGAGCCTTCTCCTGGGACAAAGTCAAATTGTCCACTACGTGAGTCCAAATTTGCTGCAACCTGTCCACCACAGAATCCACACCAGGACAGTCCGAAGGCTCAACCTGCCCTGAAGAAAAACGGGGGTGGAAACCACAATTACAGAAAAAAGGCGAAACCAAAGTGGCCGAGCTGGCCCGATTATTAAGGGCGAACTCAGCCAAAGGCAAGAAGGACACCCAATCATCCTGATCAGCAGAAACAAAGCATCTCAGATATGTTTCCAAAGTCTGATTGGTTCGTTCGGTTTGGCCATTTGTCTGAGGATGGAAAGCTGAAGAAAAAGACAAATCAATGCCCATCTTAGCACAAAAGGACCGCCAAAATCTTGAAACAAACTGGGAACCTCTGTCCGACACGATGTTCTCCGGAATGCCATGTAAACGAACCACATGCTGGAAAAACAATGGAATCAAATCAGAGGAGGAAGGCAACTTAGGCAAAGGTACCAAATGGACCATCTTAGAGAAGCAATCACAAACCACCCAGATAACTGACATCCTCTGAGAGACAGGGAGGTCAGAAATAAAATCCATGGAAATATGCGTCCAGGGCCTTTTCGGGACCGGCAAGGGCAAAAGCAACCCACTGGCACGAGAACAGCAGGGCTTAGCCCGAGCACAAGTCCCACAGGACTGCACAAAAGAACGCACATCTCGTGACAAGGAAGGCCACCAAAAGGATCTAGCCACCAAATCTCTGGTACCAAAGATTCCAGGATGACTAGCCAACACCGAACAATGAACCTCAGAGATAACTCTACTAGTCCATCTATCAGGGACAAAAAGCTTCTCCGCTGGACAACAGTCAGGTCTATCAGCCTGAAACTCCTGCAGCACCCGCCGCAAATCACGGTAGATGGCAGACAAAATTACTCCTTCTTTGAGAATACCAGCCGGCTCAGGAACTCCCGGAGAATCAGGCACAAAACTCCTTGAAAGGGCATCAGCCTTCACATTCTTAGAACCCGGAAGGTACGAAACCACAAAATTGAAGCGGGAGAAAAACAGAGACCATCGAGCCTGTCTAGGATTCAACCGCTTGGCAGACTCCAGGTAAGTCAGATTCTTGTGATCCGTCAAGACCACCACGTGATGTTTGGCTCCTTCAAGCCAATGTCGCCACTCCTCAAACGCCCACTTCATAGCCAACAACTCTCGATTGCCCACATCATAATTGCGCTCAGCAGGCGAAAACTTTCTAGAAAAGAAAGCACATGGTTTCATCACAGAGCCATCAGAACCTCTTTGAGACAAAACAGCCCCTGCTCCAATCTCAGAAGCATCCACCTCGATCTGAAACGGGAGCGAAACATCTGGCTGACACAACACAGGGGCAGAAGAAAAACGACGCTTCAGCTCCTGAAAAGCCTCAACGGCCGCAGAGGACCAATTGACCACATCAGCACCTTTCTTGGTCAAATCAGTCAATGGTTTAACAACACTAGAAAAATTAGCGATGAAGCGACGGTAAAAATTAGCAAAGCCCAGAAATTTCTGAAGGCTCTTCACAGAAGTAGGCTGAGTCCAATCATAAATGGCCTGAACTGTAACAGGGTCCATCTCGATAGTAGAAGGGGAAAAAATGAAGCCCAAAAACGAAACCTTCTGGACTCCAAAGAGACATTTAGACCCCTTCACAAACAAGGAATTAGCACGAAGGACCTGGAACACCATTCTGACCTGCTTCACATGAGACTCCCAATCGTCCGAAAAGACCAAAATATCATCCAAATATACAATCATGAATCTATCCAGGTACTTTCGGAAGATGTCATGCATAAAGGACTGAAACACAGATGGAGCATTAGAAAGCCCGAATGGCATCACCAAGTACTCAAAATGGCCCTCGGGCGTATTAAATGCTGTTTTCCATTCGTCGCCCCGTTTAATACGCACAAGATTATACGCCCCTCGAAGATCTATCTTGGTGAACCAGCTAGCCCCTTTAATCCGAGCAAACAAATCAGACAGTAGCGGCAAAGGGTACTGAAATTTGACGGTGATTTTATTGAGAAGGCGGTAATCTATACAAAGTCTCAGAGAACCATCCTTCTTGGCCACAAAAAAGAACCCTGCTCCCAACGGTGACGACGACGGGCGAATATGCCCTTTCTCCAAGGACTCCTTTATATAACTCCGCATTGCGGCGTGTTCTGGCACAGATAAATTGAACAGTCGGCCCTTCGGAAACTTACTACCAGGAATCAAATTAATAGCACAATCACAATCCCTATGAGGAGGTAGGGCACTGGATTTGGGCTCATCAAATACATCCCGGTAATCTGACAAGAACTCAGGGACTTCAGAAGGATAGGAAGACGAAATAGACAACAATGGGACATCCCCATGTACCCCTTGACAACCCCAGCTGGATACAGACATTGATTTCCAATCCAATACTGGATTATGGAGCTGTAGCCATGGCAAACCCAAAACGACCACATCATGCAGATTATGCAACACCAAAAAGCGAATATCCTCCTGATGTGCAGGAGCCATGCACATGGTCAATTGAGTCCAGTACTGAGGCTTATTCTTGGCCAAAGGTGTAGCATCAATTCCTCTCAATGGAATAGGACACTGCAAGGGCTCCAAGAAAAAACCACAGCGCCTGGCAAACTCCAAGTCCATCAAATTCATGGCAGCGCCAGAATCCACAAATGCCATAACAGAATAGGACGACAAAGAGCAAATCAGAGTAACGGACAAAAGAAATTTTGGCTGTACCGTACCAATGGTGGCAGACCTAGCGAACCGTTTAGTGCGCTTAGGACAATCAGAGATAGCATGAGTGGAGTCACCACAGTAAAAACACAGCCCATTTTGACGTCTGTATTCTTGCCGTTCAGCTCTGGTCAAGGTCCTATCACATTGCATAGGCTCAGGCTTCTGCTCAGAAAATACCGCCAAATGGTGCACATTTTTACGCTCACGTAAGCGTCGATCGATCTGAATGGCCAAGGACATAGACTCATTCAGACCAGCAGGCGTGGGGAATCCCACCATAACATCCTTAAGGGCTTCAGACAGACCCTTTCTGAAAATTGCCGCCAGGGCACACTCATTCCACACTGAGTAAGCACAGACCACTTTCTGAACTTCTGACAATATACCTCCGCTTCATCCTGACCCTGACACAAAGCCAGCAAAATTTTCTCTGCCTGATCCACTGAATCTGGTTCATCATAAAGCAATCCAAGTGCCAGAAAAAACGCATCTACATTACGCAATGCAGGATCTCCCGGTGCAAGGGAAAATGCCCAGTCTTGAGGGTCGCCACACAGCAAAGAAATAATGATTTTTACTTGCTGAATGGGGTCACCAGAGGAGCGGGGTTTCAAAGCAAAAAACAGTCTACAATTATTTTTGAAATTCAGGAACTTAGATCTATCCCCAGAAAACAAATCAGGAATTGGAACTCTGGGTTCTAACATCGGGTTCTGAACTACATAATCTTGAATGCTTTGTACCCTTGCAGTGAGTTGATCCACGCAAGAGGACAGACCTTGAATGTCCATATCTACACCTGTATCCTGAACCACCCAGAGATTTAGGGGAAAAGAGAAACAAAACACACTGCAGAGGAAAAAAAAAATGGTCTCAGAACATCTCTTATCCCTCTATTGAGATGCATTAACACTTTATGGCCAGCTGTACTGTTATGATCGAACTGGTGGTTAGGAGCACAAGAAATGACCAGATGAGCAAACTAGCAATACAGGACGAGCTCTGGGAAGTGGGAGCTCTGCTGACCGCAGCCTCTAATCCTATCAACAACAACTAGAAATAGCCGTGGAGCGTTCCTGACTCTGCCTAGACGCCTCTTCACAGCCTAAGAGCTAACTACCCCTAAAGATAGAAAATACAGCCTAGCTTGCCTCAGAGAAATTCCCCAAAGAAATAGGCAGCCCCCACATATATTGACTGTGAGTTAAGATGGAAGTCACAAACACAAGAATGAAACAGGTTTCAGCATAGGAGGCCAGACTTAACTAAACAGACTGAGGATAGAAAAGGTATCTTTGCGGTCAGCATAAAAAACTAACAAAAAAACCACGCAGAGTGTGCAAAAGAAACCACCGCACCGACTCACGGCGCGGTGGTGCCACTCTGCATTCCAGAGCTTCCAGCTAACAAGATAAACTCATAATAGAAAGCTGGACAAAAACACAGTGGTAACAAATATGCTAGCAAGTAGGGTTGAGCGAAATGGGTCGTTCATTTTCAAAAGTCGCCGACTTTTGGCTAAGTCGGCGTCTCATGAAACCCGATCCGACCCCTGTGCTTGTCGGCCATGCGGTACGCGACTTTCGCGCCAAAATCGCGTTTCAATGACGCGAAAAGCGCCATTTCTCAGCCAATGAAGGTGAACGCAGAGTGTGGGCAGCGTTATGACATAGGTCCTGGTCCCCACCATCTTAGAGAAGGGCATTGCAGTGATTGGCTTGCTGTCTGCGGCGTCACAGGGGCTATAAAGGGGCGTTCCCGCCGACCGCCATCTTACTGCTGCTGATCTGAGCTTAGGGAGAGGTTGCTGCCGCTTCGTCAGAAGCAGGGATAACGTTAGGCAGGGTCCACTAACCACCAAACCGCTTGTGCTGTAGCGATTTCCACTGTCCAACACCACCTTCGGTGTGCAGGGACACTGGAAGCTACATTTTTTTTTTCCCTCAGCGCTGTAGCTCATTGGGCTGCCCTAGAAGGCTCCGTGATAGCTGTATTGCTGTGTGTACGCCACTGTGCAAACCAACTGCTTTTTTCAAAGCACATATCCTCTTGTTCCTTCCTTTCTGCACAGCTATCTTTTTTGTTTGTCCACACTTTTTATTTAATTTGTGCATCAGTCCACTCCTATTGCTGCCTGCCATACCTGGCTTACATTACTGCAGGGAGATAGTAATTGTAGGACACTCCCTGTTTTGTTTTGTTTTTTTTTGTGGAAGATTAAGATTGGCATTTCTGCTACAGTGCCATCCCTGTGTGTGCCATCTCTCACTGAGTGGGCCATAGAAAGCCTATTTATTTTTTTCCTTGATTTGTGTTCTAAAATCTACCTCAACACAAAAACACTACATCAATCAGTGGGAGAAAAATATTGGCCTCAGTCAGGGCTTGTGTGCCACTCCTGTGTGTGCCATCTCTCATTCAGTGGGCCATACAAAGCCTATTTATTTATTTATTTATTTTAATATTATTGGGTTTCTAAAGTCTCCGTGAAAAAAAAAATACATAAAAAAACAGTGGGAGAGTAATATTGCCCTTTCAGCTTGTGTGCCAGTCTTGACTCCTGGGTGTGCCACCTCTCTCTCTCTAATTGTGGGCCATAGAAAGCCTATTTATTTTTTTGCTTTTTTTAATATTATTTGGTTTCTAAAGTCTCCCTGAAAAAAAAAAAATACATAAAAAAACAGTGGGAGAGTAATATTGCCCTTTCAGCTTGTGTGCCAGTCTTGACTCCTGGGTGTGCCACCTCTCTCTCTCTAATTGTGGGCCATAGAAAGCCTATTTATTTTTTTGCTTTTTATAATATTATTTGGTTTCTAAAGTCTCCCTGAAAAAAAAAATACATAAAAAAACAGTGGGAGAGTAATATTGCCCTTTCAGCTTGTGTGCCAGTCTTGACTCCTGGGTGTGCCACCTCTCTCTCTCTAATTGTGGGCCATAGAAAGCCTATTTATTTTTTTGCTTTGTTTAATATTATTTGGTTTCTAAAGTCTCCCTGAAAAAAAAAATACATAAAAAAACAGTGGGAGAGTAATATTGCCCTTTCAGCTTGTGTGCCAGTCTTGACTCCTGGGTGTGCCACCTCTCTCTCTCTAATTGTGGGCCATAGAAAGGCTATTTTATTTTTTTTATTTTTTTATTAGTATTTGGTTTCTAAATTGTCCCTGAAAAAAACATTTTATCTTATTTGGTTTCTAAAGTCTCCCTGAGAAAAAAAAAAAAAAAAATTAGGTGAGAGAATAATATTGACATTAGTGCTTGAGTGACAGTCCTGCGTGTGTGTCACCTCTGTAATTTTGTGCCACAGAAAACAGAGTGTGTAACACTGTGCCTGATTTTCCTTGTGGTCTCACCAACCTGTTAAGGGATATAGAAATCATACTGAAGTTATAGCTCACCGTGTAAGTTGTTTGACAGCAACAAATAAAGTTACTTTGGTTAATTTTTTAAAACAATGAGGAAGTCTGGTGCAAGAGGTCGTCGTGGCCGTGGGCGTTCATTGTCAGCTGGTAATGATGGTAGTGGTAGTGGAGCATCAGGTGGTCGTGGGGATAAAAATATTCCACCTAAGTCTGGAGCTGTGGAGCCAGTTTCGTCGTCTGGCTACACAAGGCCTCGAACGCTCTCTTTTCTGGGAGTAGGAAAAACGCTTTTAAAGCCGGAGCAGCAACAGCAAGTTTTGGCTTACATTGCAGACTCAGCCTCTAGCTCTTTTGCCTCCTCTTCTGAAACTGGTAAATGTAAAAGCAGCGCGTCGCTTGTGGATGTTCACGGTCAGGGACAAGTCGCTTCCTTGTCCTCTTCAGCAAAAACAACAAGAGAGAAGGATGCAGCAGGCGACACAACGGGTTACTCCATGGAGCTCTTTACACATATCGTCCCTGGCTTAGAAAGTGAAACACTTAACAGGCCATGCCCATTACAAGTAGATTCTGACATGGAGTGCACTGATGCACAGCCACAGCCAGAGTACTATGCTGCTCCTTTGACTCAGACCACCACATTGCCCTCTCAGGGTACAGATCCACAATCAGACCCTGATGAGACTATGTTGCCCCGCCACGAACGCTATACCACAGACCGACACAGTGACACAGACGAAGTTGCACACGAGCTCGAAGAGGAGGTAATAGATGACCCGGTTGTTGACCCCGATTGGCAGCCATTGGGGGAACAGGGTGCAGGCAGCAGTAGTTCAGAAGCGGAGGTGGAGGAGGGGCCGCAGCAGGCATCAACATCGCAACAGGTTCCATCTGCCGGGCCCCTATCTGGCCCAAAACGCGTGTCAAAGCCAAAACCTGTTGGAGCACAGCGTTGCCATCCGGTTAAAGCTCAGTCTGCAATCCCTGAAAAGGGATCCGATGCTAGGAAGAGTGCAGTCTGGCATTTTTTTAAACAACATCCAATTGATCAGCGCAAAGTCATCTGTCAAAAATGTTCTACTAGCTTAAGCAGAGGTCAGAATCTGAAAAGTCTCAATACTAGTTGCATGCATAGACACTTAACCACCATGCATTTTCAAGCCTGGACTAACTACCAAACGTCCCTTAAGGTTGTAGCACCCTCGGCCAATGAAGCTAGTCATCAACGCAACATCCCTTCCGTCACTGTAAGGCCACCATTTTCCGCACCACCGGCAGTATCTGTGCAGGTTTCTTTGCCAGCCAAAAGCAGTCAGGGTCACGGAATCACCAGTTTTGTAGGCGGAAATATTGCATCTAGGGCACCGGCGGAAACAATACCGTCTCCAACCGTCTCTCAGTCTGCCATGTCCACCGGCACACCCGCAAGTTCCACGATCTCCATCTCTCCAGTTCAGCTCACACTACATGAGACTCTGGTTAGAAAAAGGAAGTACTTATCCTCGCATCCGCGTACACAGGGTTTTAACGCCCACATAGCTAGACTAATCTCGTTAGAGATGATGCCCTACCGGTTAGTTGAAAGCGAAGCTTTCAAAGCCCTGATGGAGTACGCTGAACCACGATACGAGCTACCCAGTCGACACTTTTTTTCCAGAAAAGCCATCCCAGCACTGCACCAGCATGTTAAACAGCGCATCGTCCATGCACTCAGGCAATCTGTGAGTACAAAGGTGCACCTGACTACAGATGCATGGACCAGTAGGCATGGCCAGGGACGTTATGTGTCCATCACGGCACACTGGGTGAATGTGGTGGATGCAGGGTCCACAGGGGACATCAATTTCGGGACAGTTGTGCCTAGCCCACGGTCTAGGAAACAGTTGGCTGTAGGCGTTCGCACCCCCTCCTCCTCCTCCTCCTCATCCTCCTGCAGAAGCTACAACTCTTCCACAGACCGCAGTCGGCCAACCACTCCATCGGCAGATGACACTGTTGCACACCAGTTGTCCCATTATGGGCCAGCTACTGGCAAGCGTCAGCAGGCTGTATTCGCTATGAAGTGTTTGGGCGACAACAGACACACCGCGGAAGTTCTGTCCGAGTTCTTGCAACAAGAAACGCAGTCGTGGCTGGGCACAGTAGATCTTGAGGCAGGCAAGGTAGTTAGTGATAACGGAAGGAATTTCATGGCTGCCATCTCCCTTTCCCAACTGAAACACATTCCTTGCCTGGCTCACACCTTAAACCTGGTGGTGCAGTGCTTATTGAAAACTTATCCTGGGTTCTCCGACCTGCTCCTCAAAGTGCGTGGACTTTGCTCACATATCCGACGTTCGCCTGTACACGCCAGCCGTATGCAGACCTATCAGCGGTCTTTGAACCTTCCCCAGCATCGCCTAATCATAGACGTTGCAACAAGGTGGAACTCAACACTGCACATGCTTCAGAGACTGTGCCAACAGAGGCGGGCTGTTATGTTTTTGTGGGAGGATACACATACACGGGCAGGCAGTAGGATGGCAGACATGGAGTTGTCAGGTGTGCAGTGGTCGAAGATACAAGACATGTGTCAAGTCCTTCAGTGTTTTGAGGAATGCACACGGCTGGTTAGTGCAGACAACGCCGTAATAAGCATGAGCATCCCCCTAATGCGTCTGCTGATGCAAAGTTTGACGCACATAAAGGAGCAGGCGTCTGCACCAGAGGAAGAGGAAAGCCTTGATGACAGTCAGCCATTGTCTGGTCAGGGCAGTGTACAGGACGAGGTAGCGGGCGAAGAGGAGGTGGAGGACGAGGAGGATGATGGGGATGAGTATATTTTTAATGCGGAACCTTTCCCGGGGGCACTGGAAATTGGTTGCGTGTCAAGGCCGGGTTCTGGTTTTTTGAGGGACACAAGTGACGTAGATTTGCCTGCAACTGCCCCTCACCCAATCACAACCGGAGATTTGACAACTGGAACTTTGGCCCACATGGCGGATTATGCCTTACGTATCCTAAAAAGGGACACACGCATAACGAAAATGATGAACGATGACGATTACTGGTTGGCCTGCCTCCTTGATCCACGCTATAAAGGCAAATTGCAAAATATTATGCCACATGAGAACTTGGGGGCAACAGACTAGGAGTGTTAGGGGTGCACACATCAGAAGTGGCGTTGGACAGAGGGGTTTTCTGACCAGGTTGTGGAGTGATTTTGCTATGACCGCAGACAGGACAGGTACTGCTGCATCAATTGAAAGTGACAGGAGACAACATTTGTCCAGTATGGTTACTAACTATTTTTCATCCCTTATCGATGTTCTCCCTCAACCGTCATTCCCATTTGATTACTGGGCATCAAAATTAGACACCTGGCCAGAATTGGCAGAATATGCATTGCAGGAGCTTGCTTGCCCGGCAGCAAGTGTCCTATCAGAAAGAGTATTCAGTGCTGCAGGTTCAATATTAACCGAAAAAAGGACTCGTCTGGCTACCCAAAATGTTGACGATCTAACATTCATTAAAATGAACCACAACTGGATTTCCGGGGCCGTGGTATCGCGACTTGGCGCAAGCACCCGTGAGACTGCTGTTTGTCTGAAGAGGTGGGTGTACTCGCTTTTGGTCGACGGCATTGCTACTGGGTTCCTCATAGTACAATAAAGTGTCTCTGGCGGTGGTGGTGCGCACCCAACGTCAGACACACTGTTGTAACATGAGGGGCCTTGGGCCTGTAACGCCGGCCACAAGAGAGTTCACCCACCCCCAGGTCAAACATTGCTCTACCACTTCGACAGTTATCTCTCACACTTCCACCAATGTTAAGTCTATGCGCTGACATCCTTCCATACCTGCCACTGACAATACCATTGTGTTGACATGTATGATGGTACTTAACATAGTCAGGGGCAGTGTCCTCTATTTACCACAGTAAATACTTTGCGCAAAATTAGTAGGTCTGAAACAACGCAGAGGATCCCACCCCTGAACCTAATGATTGCACCCTTTAGTGTTTTTGTTTTGTTTTAATGCGAGACATTCACATTTAGTTGTTGTTTTGGACTACTAACTGGCAGACACTCATTACAATCGGCCTCCGTTGACCAGACCACTGCTGCCCGTGTACCCCTGTAACTAATAATAAAGTGCCTACAGCCAGCCCAATTTAATTATGTTAGGCCTTCGAAGCCTGTCTGCGGTCCCTCCTTCCACTAGGCCTCCACTGACCAGACCACTGCTGAACGTGTACCCCTGGAACCAATTATAAAGTGCCTACAGCCAGCCCAATTTAATTATGTTAGGCCTTCGAAGCCTGTCTGCGGTCCCTCCTTCCACTAGGCCTCCACTGACCAGACCACTGCTGCCCGTGTACCCCTGTAACTAATAATAAAGTGCCTACAGCCAGCCCAATTTAATTATGTTAGGCCTTCGAAGCCTGTCTGCGGTCCCTCCTTCCACTAGGCCTCCACTGACCAGACCACTGCTGCCCGTGTACCCCTGGAACCAATTATAAAGTGCCTACAGCCAGCCCAATTTAATTATGTTAGGCCTTCGAAGCCTGTCTGCGGTCCCTCCTTCCACTAGGCCTCCACTGACCAGACCACTGCTGCCCGTGTACCCCTGTAACTAATAATAAAGTGCCTACAGCCAGCCCAATTTAATTATGTTAGGCCTTCGAAGCCTGTCTGCGGTCCCTCCTTCCACTAGGCCTCCACTGACCAGACCACTGCTGCCCGTGTACCCCTGGAACCAATTATAAAGTGCCTACAGCCAGCCCAATTTAATTATGTTAGGCCTTCGAAGCCTGTCTGCGGTCCCTCCTTCCACTAGACCTCCACTGACCAGACCACTGCTGCCCGTGTACCCCTGGAACCAATTATAAAGTGCCTACAGCCAGCCCAATTTAATTATGTTAGGCCTTCGAAGCCTGTCTGCGGTCCCTCCTTTCACTAGGCCTCCACTGACCAGACCACTGCTGCCCGTGTACCCCTTTAACTAATAATAAAGTGCCTACAGCCAGCCCAATTTAATTATGTTAGGCCTTCGAAGCCTGTCTGCGGTCCCTCCTTCCACTAGGCCTCCACTGACCAGACCACTGCTGCCCGTGTACCCCTGGAACTAAAAATAAAGTGCCTACAGCCAGCCCAATTTAATTATGTTAGGCCTTCGAAGCCTGTCTGCGGTCCCTCCTTCCACTAGGCCTCCACTGACCAGACCACTGCTGCCCGTGTACCCCTGTAACTAATAATAAAGTGCCTACAGCCAGCCCAATTTAATTATGTTAGGCCTTCGAAGCCTGTCTGCGGTCCCTCCTTCCACTAGGCCTCCACTGACCAGACCACTGCTGAACGTGTACCCCTGGAACCAATTATAAAGTGCCTACAGCCAGCCCAATTTAATTATGTTAGGCCTTCGAAGCCTGTCTGCGGTCCCTCCTTCCACTAGGCCTCCACTGACCAGACCACTGCTGAACGTGTACCCCTGGAACCAATTATAAAGTGCCTACAGCCAGCCCAATTTAATTATGTTAGGCCTTCGAAGCCTGTCTGCGGTCCCTCCTTCCACTAGGCCTCCACTGACCAGACCACTGCTGCCCGTGTACCCCTGTAACTAATAATAAAGTGCCTACAGCCAGCCCAATTTAATTATGTTAGGCCTTCGAAGCCTGTCTGCGGTCCCTCCTTCCACTAGGCCTCCACTGACCAGACCACTGCTGCCCGTGTACCCCTGGAACCAATTATAAAGTGCCTACAGCCAGCCCAATTTAATTATGTTAGGCCTTCGAAGCCTGTCTGCGGTCCCTCCTTCCACTAGGCCTCCACTGACCAGACCACTGCTGCCCGTGTACCCCTGTAACTAATAATAAAGTGCCTACAGCCAGACCAATTTAATTATGTTAGGCCTTCGAAGCCTGTCTGCGGTCCCTCCTTCCACTAGGCCTCCACTGACCAGACCACTGCTGCACGTGTACCCCTGGAACCAATTATAAAGTGCCTACAGCCAGCCCAATTTAATTATGTTAGGCCTTCGAAGCCTGTCTGCGGTCCCTCCTTCCACTAGGCCTCCACTGACCAGACCACTGCTGCCCGTGTACCCCTGGAACCAATTATAAAGTGCATAGAGCCAGCCCAATTTAATTATGTTAGGCCTTCAAAGCCTGTCTGCGGTCCCTCCTTCCACTAGGCCTCCACTGACCAGACCACTGCTGCCCGTGTACCCCTGTAACTAATAATAAAGTGCCTACAGCCAGCCCAATTTAATTATGTTAGGCCTTCGAAGCCTGTCTGCGGTCCCTCCTTCCACTAGGCCTCCACTGACCAGACCACTGCTGCCCGTGTACCCCTGTAACTAATAATAAAGTGCCTACAGCCAGCCCAATTTAATTATGTTAGGCCTTCGAAGCCTGTCTGCGGTCCCTCCTTCCACTAGGCCTCCACTGACCAGACCACTGCTGCCCGTGTACCCCTGTAACTAATAATAAAGTGCCTACAGCCAGCCCAATTTAATTATGTTAGGCCTTCGAAGCCTGTCTGCGGTTCCTCCTTCCACTAGGCCTCCACTGACCAGACCACTGCTGCCCGTGTACCCCTGGAACCAATTATAAAGTGCCTACAGCCAGCCCAATTTAATTATGTTAGGCCTTCGAAGCCTGTCTGCGGTCCCTCCTTCCACTAGGCCTCCACTGACCAGACCACTGCTGCCCGTGTACCCCTGTAACTAATAATAAAGTGCCTACAGCCAGCCCAATTTAATTATGTTAGGCCTTCGAAGCCTGTCTGCGGTCCCTCCTTCCACTAGGCCTCCACTGACCAGACCACTGCTGCCCGTGTACCCCTGGAACCAATTATAAAGTGCCTACAGCCAGCCCAATTTAATTATGTTAGGCCTTCGAAGCCTGTCTGCGGTCCCTCCTTCCACTAGGCCTCCACTGACCAGACCACTGCTGCCCGTGTACCCCTGGAACCAATTATAAAGTGCCTACAGCCAGCCCAATTTAATTATGTTAGGCCTTCGAAGCCTGTCTGCGGTCCCTCCTTCCACTAGGCCTCCACTGACCAGACCACTGCTGCCCGTGTACCCCTTTAACTAATAATAAAGTGCCTACAGCCAGCCCAATTTAATTATGTTAGGCCTTCGAAGCCTGTCTGCGGTCCCTCCTTCCACTAGGCCTCCACTGACCAGACCACTGCTGAACGTGTACCCCTGGAACCAATTATAAAGTGCCTACAGCCAGCCCAATTTAATTATGTTAGGCCTTCGAAGCCTGTCTGCGGTCCCTCCTTCCACTAGGCCTCCACTGACCAGACCACTGCTGCCCGTGTACCCCTGTAACTAATAATAAAGTGCCTACAGCCAGCCCAATTTAATTATGTTAGGCCTTCGAAGCCTGTCTGCGGTCCCTCCTTCCACTAGGCCTCCACTGACCCGACCACTGCTGAACGTGTACCCCTGGAACCAATTATAAAGTGCCTACAGCCAGCCCAATTTAATTATGTTAGGCCTTCGAAGCCTGTCTGCGGTCCCTCCTTCCACTAGGCCTCCACTGACCAGACCACTGCTGAACGTGTACCCCTGGAACCAATTATAAAGTGCCTACAGCCAGCCCAATTTAATTATGTTAGGCCTTCGAAGCCTGTCTGCGGTCCCTCCTTCCACTAGGCCTCCACTGACCAGACCACTGCTGCCCGTGTACCCCTGTAACTAATAATAAAGTGCCTACAGCCAGCCCAATTTAATTATGTTAGGCCTTCGAAGCCTGTCTGCGGTCCCTCCTTCCACTAGGCCTCCACTGACCAGACCACTGCTGCCCGTGTACCCCTGGAACCAATTATAAAGTGCATAGAGCCAGCCCAATTTAATTATGTTAGGCCTTCGAAGCCTGTCTGCGGTCCCTCCTTCCACTAGGCCTCCACTGACCAGACCACTGCTGAACGTGTACCCCTGGAACCAATTATAAAGTGCCTACAGCCAGCCCAATTTAATTATGTTAGGCCTTCGAAGCCTGTCTGCGGTCCCTCCTTCCACTAGGCCTCCACTGACCAGACCACTGCTGCCCGTGTACCCTTGTAACTAATAATAAAGTGCCTACAGCCAGCCCAATTTAATTATGTTAGGCCTTCGAAGCCTGTCTGCGGTCCCTCCTTCCACTAGGCCTCCACTGACCAGACCACTGCTGCCCGTGTACCCCTGGAACCAATTATAAAGTGCATAGAGCCTATTTTTTTATTTAATTTAATATTAATAAAGCCAGGATGAACTACGATATACCACGCTATGAGCTACCCAGTTGACAATTCTTTTGCGAGAAAAGCCATCCCACCCCTCCACCTGCATGTTAAAGACCGCATTGTCCTTGCATTCTGTCAATTTGTCAGTCCAAAGGTATACCTGACAACAGACACATGGACCTGTAGGCCTGGCCACGGAAGGTTACGTGTCCTTTGTGGCTCAATGGGTTAATGTATTGGATGCATGGTCCACACAGGGGACAGCCTGCAAAGTCTGTCTGCAGTCCCTAATTCAAGTTGGCCTCAACTGAATAAAGCTGAGCTTCTACCTTCTGGCTCAGATTAACTGCTGTTTTTAAAAAAATTGGCTTTTCCGTCCTTCTAAAGGTGTCTGCCCCTGCCTGGTGTTGTCCTCAACTGAATAAAGCTGAGCTTCAACCTTCAGTTCCAAACATACAACAAAAAACTGGTACAATACAAAAAGTGGCCTCCAGCTACAAAAACTTTCTCCTACAAGTAGTTAACTGACAGTTTTTTTTCCAGTGAAAACACAGATATGGCATCCAACGAGTGTTGTCCTGTCTCGTCTTCTTTATATTATTGCCAAGAAGCTGCAACTGAATAAAGCTGTGCTTCAACCTTCTGTTCCAAATTACCATTTTTAAAAATGCAATTGGCTGTTCCGGCCTACTAAAGGGGTCTGCCCCTGCCTGGTGTTGTCCTCAACTGAATAAAGCTGAGCTTCAACCTTCAGTTCCAAATTACCATTTTTAAAAATGCAATTGGCTGTTCCGGCCTACTAAAGGTGTCTGTCTGCCCCTGCCTGGTGTTGTCCTCAACTGAATAAAGCTGAGCTTCAACCTTCAGTTCCAAATTACCATTTTTAAAAATGCAATTGGCTGTTCCGGCCTACTAAAGGGGTCTGCCCCTGCCTGGTGTTGTCCTCAACTGAATAAAGCTGAGCTTCTACCTTCTGCCTCTTACTAACTGCTGTTTTTTAAAAAAATTGGCTGTTCCGGCCTACTAAAGGTGTCTGTCTGCCCCTGCCTGGTGTTGTCCTCAACTGAACAAAGCTGAGCTTCCACATTCTGGCTTTCGCCCTATACTATCAGATATTAAACTGCATTTGGCCTACTAGTGTGGTTAGGCCCTTGAAACAGTGTCTGCTGCTCTTGGATTTGCTACTCCACTGAACAAAGCAATGCCGCCTGTTTAGTCCTGTTACCAATTTTGAACTACATTTAGCCTACTTTATTCTTTGGCCCTATATCTGTTTCCTCCTCATCCTGCCCATTGCCCAGCCACTGCTAGATGAGTCTGCTGGTACATTGACCTAGACCACTACATTCCCCAAACACACCGCTGTACTTTGAGGGGCCCTGTGCCAGTGCCAATGCGAACGAGTGGGCCCCCCCTGCTTGCTCAGGATCACAGCACTTGCAACGTTGAAATACTTACCTTTCCCTGCAACACCGCCGTGACGTAGTCCGCATTTCCTGGGCCCACGAAAAACTTGAGCCAGCCCTACTCCCCCCACAACTTTTGCCAAATGACCCCCAATTCCCTATGCCCAACTATTATTATAAAGTTAATTAAGATTGACAAGCTTCAGAAACAAGAATGGATGTTTTTGGCATTAAAATGGGCACTGTAGGTGTTTTCCTGGCCTCCACTCACTGCCGACTATGCTTCCCCATTGACTTGCATTGGGTTTCGTGTTTCGGTCGATCCCCGACTTTTAGCGATAATCGGCCGACTGCACTCGACTCGACTCTGGACAAAATCGGGTTTCACAAAACCCGACTCGATCTTAAAAAAATGAAAGTCGCTCAACTCTACTAGTAAGGACTTAGCTTTTGCTGAAATAGACAGGTCATCTGAAAGATCCAAGAGAACTGAACCAGTACTAGGACATTGACAGCTGGCATCAAGTAACGATCTGAGTGGAGTTAAATAGAGCTGCCAGCCAAGGCCTCAACGAGATCAGCTGGAGAATGAATCTCAGAACCAGCAGCTCCACTCACAGCCACCAGAGGGAGTCCATGAACAGAACTCGCCGATAGGGTTGAGCGACTTTCATTTTTTTAAGATCGAGTAGGGTTTTGGGAAACCCGATTTTGTCCAGAGTCGAGTCGAGTGCAGTCGGCCGATTATCGCTAAAAGTCGGGGATCGACCGAAACACGAAACCCAATGCAAGTCAATGGGGAAGCATAGTCGGCAGTGAGTGGAGGCCAGGAAAACACCTACAGTGCCCATTTTAATGCCAAAAACATCCATTCTTGTTTCTGAAGCTTGTCAATCTTAATTAACTTTATAATAATAGTTGGGCATAGGGAATTGGGGGTCATTTGGCAAAAGTTGTGGGGGGAGTAGGGCCGGCTCAAGTTTTTCGTGGGCCCAGGAAATGCGGACTACGTCACGGCGGTGTTGCAGGGAAAGGTAAGTATTTAAAAGTTGCAAGTGCTGTGATCCTGAGCAAGCAGGGGGGGGGCCCACTCGTTCGCATTGCCACTGGCACAGGGCCCCTCAAAGTACGGCGGTGTGTTTGCATGGCGGGGGCGCCTCCCACCAGCAGCGACACTTTTGCGTACTCTGAGGGGCCCTGTGCCAGTGACGTCGCCAACGAGTATGCCCCCCCACCTGATGAAGGAACCTGCACTTTCATCTGCACCTTCCTCTTTGTCCCTGTGTAAGGTGGTATAACATGCGGGAAGGGGAACCTTACTTTCAGCAGGGACAGATTCTGGCTGTGTAGAGTACAAGGGGAATGTAGTGGTCTAGGTCAATGTACCAGCAGACTCATTTAGCAGTGGCTGGGCAATGGGCAGGATGAGGAGGAAACAGATATAGGGCCAAAGAATAAAGTAGGCTACATGCAGTTCAAAATTGGTAACAGGACTAAACAGGCGGCATTGCTTTGTTCAGTGGAGTAGCAAACCCAAGAGCAGCAGACACTGTTTCAAGGGCCTAACCACACTAGTAGGCCAAATGCAGTTTAATATCTGATAGTATAGGGCGAAAGCCAGAATGTGGAAGCTCAGCTTTGTTCAGTTGAGGACAACACCAGGGAGTGGCAGACACCTTTAGTAGGCCGGAAAAGCCTATTGCATTTTTTAAAATGGTAATTTGGAGCAGAAGGTTGAAGCTCAGCTTTATTTAGTTGAGGGCAACACCAGGGAGGGGCAGAAGCCGTTAGTAGGCCCTAACCACCATTTTTTTTTTAAAACCACTTAATGAGAGCCGGAAGGTTGAAGCTCAGCTTTATTTAGTTGAGGACAACACCAGGGAGGGGCAGAAGCCGTTAGTAGGCCCTAACCACCATTTTTTTTTTTAAAACCACATAATGAGAGCCGGAAGGTTGAAGCTCAGCTTTATTTAGTTGAGGACAACACCAGGGAGGGGCAGAAGCCGTTAGTAGGCCCTAACCACCATTTTTTTTTTTAAAACCACATAATGAGAGCCGGAAGGTTGAAGCTCAGCTTTATTTAGTTGAGGACAACACCAGGGAGGGGCAGAAGCCGTTAGTAGGCCCTAACCACCATTTTTTTTTTTAAAACCACATAATGAGAGCCGGAAGGTTGAAGCTCAGCTTTATTTAGTTGAGGACAACACCAGGGAGGGGCAGAAGCCGTTAGTAGGCCCTAACCACCATTTTTGTTTTAAAACCACTTAATGAGAGCCGGAAGGTTGAAGCTCAGCTTTATTTAGTTGAGGACAACACCAGGGAGGGGCAGAAGCCGTTAGTAGGCCCTAACCACCATTTTTGTTTTAAAACCACTTAATGAGAGCCGGAAGGTTGAAGCTCAGCTTTATTTAGTTGAGGACAACACCAGGGAGGGGCAGAAGCCGTTAGTAGGCCCTAACCACCATTTTTTTTTTTAAAACCACATAATGAGAGCCGGAAGGTTGAAGCTCAGCTTTATTTAGTTGAGGACAACACCAGGGAGGGGCAGAAGCCGTTAGTAGGCCCTAACCACCATTTTTGTTTTAAAACCACTTAATGAGAGCCGGAAGGTTGAAGCTCAGCTTTATTTAGTTGAGGACAACACCAGGGAGGGGCAGAAGCCGTTAGTAGGCCCTAACCACCATTTTTTTTTTTTAAACCACATAATGAGAGCCGGAAGGTTGAAGCTCAGCTTTATTTAGTTGAGGACAACACCAGGGAGGGGCAGAAGCCGTTAGTAGGCCCTAACCACCATTTTTGTTTTAAAACCACTTAATGAGAGCCGGAAGGTTGAAGCTCAGCTTTATTTAGTTGAGGACAACACCAGGGAGGGGCAGAAGCCGTTAGTAGGCCCTAACCACCATTTTTTTTTTTAAAACCACATAATGAGAGCCGGAAGGTTGAAGCTCAGCTTTATTTAGTTGAGGACAACACCAGGGAGGGGCAGAAGCCGTTAGTAGGCCCTAACCACCATTTTTGTTTTAAAACCACTTAATGAGAGCCGGAAGGTTGAAGCTCAGCTTTATTTAGTTGAGGACAACACCAGGGAGGGGCAGAAGCCGTTAGTAGGCCCTAACCACCATTTTTTTTTTTAAAACCACATAATGAGAGCCGGAAGGTTGAAGCTCAGCTTTATTTAGTTGAGGACAACACCAGGGAGGGGCAGAAGCCGTTAGTAGGCCCTAACCACCATTTTTTTTTTAAAACCACTTAATGAGAGCCGGAAGGTTGAAGCTCAGCTTTATTTAGTTGAGGACAACACCAGGGAGGGGCAGAAGCCGTTAGTAGGCCCTAACCACCATTTTTTTTTTTAAAACCACATAATGAGAGCCGGAAGGTTGAAGCTCAGCTTTATTTAGTTGAGGACAACACCAGGGAGGGGCAGAAGCCGTTAGTAGGCCCTAACCACCATTTTTTTTTTAAAACCACTTAATGAGAGCCGGAAGGTTGAAGCTCAGCTTTATTTAGTTGAGGACAACACCAGGGAGGGGCAGAAGCCGTTAGTAGGCCCTAACCACCATTTTTTTTTTTAAAACCACATAATGAGAGCCGGAAGGTTGAAGCTCAGCTTTATTTAGTTGAGGACAACACCAGGGAGGGGCAGAAGCCGTTAGTAGGCCCTAACCAAAGTTGAAGGCCAAATGCAGTTTAATTTCTGATACTATAGGCCGAAAGCCAGAAGGTGGAAGTTCCGATTTAGACAGTGGAGGACAATTTGAATTAGGGACTGCAGACAGACTTAGTAGGCTGTCCCCTGTGGACCATGCATCCACCACATTAACCCATTGCGCCGTAATGGACACGTAATCTTCCGTGGCCATGCCTACAGGTCCATGCGTCTGTTGTCAGGTGCACCTTTGTACTCACAGATTGCCAGAGTGCATGGACAATGCGGTCTTCTACATGCTGGTGGAGGGTTGGGATGGCTTTTCTCGCAAAAGAAGTGTCGACTGGTTAGCTTGTAGCGTGGTACAGCGTAGTCCATCATGGCCTTATTAATAGTAAATAAAATATATAACTAGGCTCTATGAACTTTTAAATAGGTTCCAGGGGTACACGGGCAGCATTGGTGTGGTCAGTGGAGGAGTATTGCAAGTAGGGGCTGCAGACAGGCTATCAAAGGCCTAAAATAACAAACAGTAGGCAGTCATGGCAGTTTTACATCGGTTACATGGATACACAGGCAGGCACTCCAGGCAGCATTGTGGTCAGTGGAGGAGTATTGCAAGTAGGGGCCGCAGACAGGCTATCAAAGGCCTAAAATAACAAACAATAGGCTCATGGCAGTTTCACAGCGGTTACATGGATACACGGGCAGGCAGCTTGGTGGTGGTGAGTGGAGGAGTATTTAAAGTAGGGACCGCAGACAGGCTTCAAAGGCCTAACATAAGAAAATGGGCTGGCTGTAGGCACTTTATAATTGGTTCCAGGGGTACACGGGCAGCAGTGGTCTGGTCAGTGGAGGAGTATTTAAAGTAGGGACCGCAGACAGGCTTCAAAGGCCTAACATAAGAAAATGGGCTGGCTGTAGGCACTTTATAATTGGTTCCAGGGGTACACGGGCAGCAGTGGTCTGGTCAGTGGAGGAGTATTTAAAGTAGGGACCGCAGACAGGCTATCAAAGGCCTAAAATAACAAACAATAGGCTCATGGCAGTTTTACAGCGGTTACATGGATACACAGGCAGCTTGGTGGTGAGTGGAGGAGTAGTGCAAGGAGTGTCTGTCCCAGTACTCCCAAAATATAAATAGATGTTAATGTCTCGCAAAACAACCAAAACAAAAAAAAAAGGTGGCATACTTAGGTACAGGGGTGGGCTCATCTACTGAGTTTCTGACATAGTAATTTGGCAGTAACTATTTAATGGTGCCAATATAGGACACAGACACAGACTACTTTAAGTTGCATCATAGATGTCTACAAATTTGTATTGTCAGTGCCAGACATTGAATGATGTCAGCGAATAGACTAAAGATTGGTGGAGCTGTGCGACATAATTTTGCACGTGGTAGAGCACATTTTGAGCTGGGGTAGGGGGGAACTCTCTTGAGGCCGGCGGGACCGCCCCAGGGCCCCTCATGTTACAACGGTGTGTCTGACGTTGGGTGCGCACCACCACCGCCAGAGACACTACATTGTACTATGAGGGACCCAGTAGCAATGCCGTCAACCAAAAGCGAGCACACCCACCTCTTCAGACAAACAGCAGTCTCACGGGTGCTTGCGCCAAGTCGCGATACCACGGCCCCGTGTGGGGAGTTTTGCCATTTAGGGAGGTGTAAACATGTCGTATGCTGTACAATCAGCTGCAGCAAATTAGACATTAGAAAAGTAATTCACAGGCAAGAGCTTTTCATAGGAAAGCTAGGTGTCGGCCGGGCAAGGTGGGGCAAAAGATTTCGAAATCCAGTTGTGGTTCATTTTAATGAATGTTAGATCGTCAACATTTTGGGTAGCCAGACGAGTCCTTTTTTCGGTTAATATTGAACCTGCAGCACTGAATACTCTTTCTGATAGGACACTTGCTGCCGGGCAAGCAAGCTCCTGCAATGCATATTCTGCCAATTCTGGCCAGGTGTCTAATTTGGAGGCCCAGTAATCAAATGGGAATGACGGTTGAGGGAGAACATCGATAAGGGATGAAAAATAGTTAGTAACCATACTGGACAAATGTTGTCTCCTGTCACTTTCAATTGATGCAGCAGTACCTGTCCTGTCTGCGGTCATAGCAAAATCACTCCACAACCTGGTCAGAAAACCCCTCTGTCCAACGCCACTTCTGATGTGTGCACCCCTAACACTCCTAGTCTGCTGCCCCCTGGAGCTTGTGTGAGAACGATCACGTGCGCTGTGTGCTGGGAATGCCTGAAGCAAACGGTCAACAAGAGTTGATTGTTTGGTTGCTAATATTAGTTCCAAGTTCTCATGTGGCATAATATTTTGCAATTTGCCTTTATAGCGTGGATCAAGGAGGCAGGCCAACCAGTAATCGTCATCGTTCATCATTTTCGTAATGCGTGTGTCCCTTTTTAGGATACGTAAGGCATAATCCGCCATGTGGGCCAAAGTTCCAGTTGTCAAATCTCCGGTTGTGATTGGTTGAGGGGCAGTTGCAGGCAAATCTACGTCACTTGTGTCCCTCAAAAAACCAGAACCCGGCCGTGACACGCAACCAATTTCCTGTGCCCCCGTGAAAGTTTCCGCATTAAAAATATACTCATCCCCATCATCCTCCTCGTCCTCCACCTCCTCTTCGCCCGCTACCTCGTCCTGTACACTGCCCTGACCAGACAATGGCTGACTGTCATCAAGGCTTCCCTCTTCCTCTGGTGCAGACGCCTGCTCCTTTATGTGCGTCAAACTTTGCATCAGCAGACGCATTAGGGGGATGCTCATGCTTATTACGGCGTTGTCTGCACTAACCAGCCGTGTGCATTCCTCAAAACACTGAAGGACTTGACACATGTCTTGTATCTTCGACCACTGCACACCTGACAACTCCATGTCTGCCATCCTACTGCCTGCCCGTGTATCCTCCCACAAATAAATAACAGCACGCCTCTGTTCGCACAGTCTCTGAAGCATGTGCAGTGTTGAGTTCCACCTTGTTGCAACGTCTATGATTAGGCGATGCTGGGGAAGGTTCAAAGACCGCTGATAGGTCTGCATACGGCTGGCGTGTACAGGCGAACGTCGGATATGTGAGCAAAGTGCACGCACTTTGAGGAGCAGGTCGGAGAACCCAGGATAAGTTTTCAATAAGCACTGCACCACCAGGTTTAAGGTGTGAGCCAGGCAAGGAATGTGTTTCAGTTGGGAAAGGGAGATGGCAGCCATGAAATTCCTTCCGTTATCACTCACTACCTTGCCTGCCTCAAGATCTACTGTGCCCAGCCACGACTGCGTTTCTTGTTGCAAGAACTCGGACAGAACTTCCGCGGTGTGTCTGTTGTCGCCCAAACACTTCATAGCCAATACAGCCTGCTGACGCTTGGCAGTAGCTGGCCCATAATGGGACAACTGGTGTGCAACAGTGTCATCTGCCGATGGAGTGGTTGGCCGACTGCGTTCTGTGGAAGAGCTGTAGCTTCTGCAGGAGGACGAGGAGGAGGAGGAGGGGGTGCGAACGCCTACAGCCAACTGTTTCCTAGACCGTGGGCTAGGCACAACTGTCCCTAAATTGATGTCGCCTGTGGACCCTGCATCCACCACATTCACCCAGTGTGCCGTGATGGACACATAACGTCCCTGGCCATGCCTACTGGTCCATGCATCTGTAGTCAGGTGCACCTTTGTACTCACAGATTGCCTAAGTGCATGGACGATGCGCTGTTTAACATGCTGGTGCAGGGCTGGGATGGCTTTTCTGGAAAAAAAGTGTCGACTAGGTAGCTCGTATCGTGGTTCAGCGTACTCCATCAGGGCTTTAAAAGCTTCGCTTTCAACTAAACGGTAGGGCATCATCTCTAACGAGATTAGTCTAGCTATGTGGGCGTTAAAACCCTGTGTACGCGGATGCGAGGATAAGTACTTCCTTTTTCTAACCAGAGTCTCATGTAGGGTGAGCTGGACTGGAGAGCAGGAGATCGTGGAACTTTCGGGTGTGCCGGTGTACATGGCAGACTGAGAGACGGTTGGAGACGGTATTGTTTCCGCCGGTGCCCTAGATGCAATATTTCCTCCTACTAAACTGGTGATTCCCTGACCCTGACTGCTTTTGGCTGGCAAAGAAACCTGCACAGATACTGCCGGTGGTGCGGAAAATGGTGGCCTTACAGTGACGGAAGGGATGTTGCGTTGCTGACTAGCTTCATTGGCCGAGGGTGCTACAACCTTAAGGGACGTTTGGTAGTTAGTCCAGGCTTGAAAATGCATGGTGGTTAAGTGTCTATGCATGCAACTAGTATTTAGACTTTTCAGATTCTGACCTCTGCTTAAGCTAGTTGAACATTTTTGACAGATGACTTTGCGCTGATCAGTTGGATGTTGTTTAAAAAAATGCCAGACTGCACTCTTCCTAGACTCGGATCCCTTTTCAGGGATTGCAGACTGAGCTTTAACCGGATGGCCACGCTGTCCTCCAACAGGTTTTGGCTTTGACACGCGTTTTGGGCCAGATACGGGCCCGGCAGATGGAACCTGTTGCGATGTTGATGCCTGCTGCGGCCCCTCCTCCACCTCCGCTTCTGAACTACTGCCGCCTGCACCCTGTTCCCCCAATGGCTGCCAATCGGGGTCAATAACTGGGTCATCTATTACCTCCTCTTCGAGCTCGTGTGCAACTTCGTCTGTGTCACTGTGTCGGTCGGTGGTATAGCGTTCGTGGCGGGGCAACATAGTCTCATCAGGGTCTGATTGTGGATCTGTACCCTGAGAGGGCAATGTGGTGGTCTGAGTCAAAGGAGCAGCATAGTACTCTGGCTGTGGCTGTGCATCAGTGCACTCCATGTCAGAATCTACTTGTAATGGGCATGGCCTGTTAAATGTTTCACTTTCTAAGCCAGGGACGGTATGTGTAAAGAGCTCCATGGAGTGACCCGTTGTGTCGCCTGCTGCATCCTTCTCTCTTGTTGTAGTTTTTGCTGAGGAGGACAAGGAAGCGACTTGTCCCTGACCGTGAACATCCACAAGCGACGCGCTGCTTTTACATTTACCAGTTTCGGAAGAGGAGGCAAAAGAGCTAGAGGCTGAGTCTGCAATGTAAGCCAAAACTTGCTGTTGCTGCTCAGCCTTTAAAAGCGGTTTTCCTACTCCCAGAAAAGAGAGCGTTCGAGGCCTTGTGTAGCCTGACGACGAAACTGGCTCCACAGCTCCAGACTTAGGTGGAATATTTTTATCCCCACGACCACCTGATGCTCCACTACCACTACCATCATTACCAGCTGACAATGAACGCCCACGACGACCTCTTGCACCAGACTTCCTCATTGTTTAAAAATCGTAACCAAACTAACTTTATTTGTTGCTGTCAAACAACTTACACGGTGAGCTATAACTTCAGTATGATTTCAATATCCCTTAACAGGTTGGTGAGACCACAAGGAAAATCAGGCACAATGTTACACACTCTGTTTTCTGTGACACCAAATCACAGAGATGACACACACGCAGGACTGTCACTCAAGCACTAATGTCAATATTAATCTCCCACCTAATTTTTTTTTTTTTTTTTCTCTGTGAGACTTTAGAAACCAAATAATATTTAAAAAAAAACAAAAAAACAAGGCTTTCTATGGCCCACTGAATGAGAGATGGCACGCACAGGAGTGGCACACAAGCCCTGACTGAGGCCAATATTTTTCTCCCACTGATTGATGTAGTGTTTTTGTGTTGAGGTTGATTTTAAAACACAAATGAAGGAAAAAAATAAAAAGGCTTTCTATGGCCCACAATTAGAGAGAGAGGTGGCACACCCAGGAGTCAAGACTGGCACACAAGCTGAAATGGCAATATTACTCTCCCACTGTTTTTTTATGTATTTTTTTTTTATTTTCAGGGAGACTTTAGAAACCAAATAATATTAAAAAAAAAACAAAAAAACAAGGCTTTCTATGGCCCACTGAATGAGAGGGACAGAGGTGGCACACCCAGGAGTCAAGACTGGCACACAAGCTGAAATGGCAATATTACTCTCCCACTGTTTTTTTATGTATTTTTTTTTTATTTTCAGGGAGACTTTAGAAACCAAATAATATTAAAAAAAAAAAAAAAAACAAGGCTTTCTATGGCCCACTGAATGAGAGGGACAGAGGTGGCACACCCAGGAGTCAAGACTGGCACACAAGCTGAAATGGCAATATTACTCTCCCACTGTTTTTTTATGTATTTTTTTTTTATTTTCAGGGAGACTTTAGAAACCAAATAATATTAAAAAAAAAACAAAAAAACAAGGCTTTCTATGGCCCACTGAATGAGAGGGACAGAGGTGGCACACCCAGGAGTCAAGACTGGCACACAAGCTGAAATGGCAATATTACTCTCCCACTGTTTTTTTATGTATTTTTTTTTTATTTTCAGGGAGACTTTAGAAACCAAATAATATTAAAAAAAAAAAAAAACAAGGCTTTCTATGGCCCACTGAATGAGAGGGACAGAGGTGGCACACCCAGGAGTCAAGACTGGCACACAAGCTGAAATGGCAATATTACTCTCCCACTGTTTTTTTATGTATTTTTTTTTTATTTTCAGGGAGACTTTAGAAACCAAATAATATTAAAAAAAAAACAAAAAAACAAGGCTTTCTATGGCCCACTGAATGAGAGGGACAGAGGTGGCACACCCAGGAGTCAAGACTGGCACACAAGCTGAAATGGCAATATTACTCTCCCACTGTTTTTTTATGTATTTTTTTTTTATTTTCAGGGAGACTTTAGAAACCAAATAATATTAAAAAAAAAAAAAAAAACAAGGCTTTCTATGGCCCACTGAATGAGAGGGACAGAGGTGGCACACCCAGGAGTCAAGACTGGCACACAAGCTGAAATGGCAATATTACTCTCCCACTGTTTTTTTATGTATTTTTTTTTTATTTTCAGGGAGACTTTAGAAACCAAATAATATTAAAAAAAAAAAAAAAAAACAAGGCTTTCTATGGCCCACTGAATGAGAGGGACAGAGGTGGCACACCCAGGAGTCAAGACTGGCACACAAGCTGAAAGGGCAATATTACTCTCCCACTGTTTTTTTAGGTTTTTTTTTTTTTTTTCAGGGAGAATTAGAAACCCAATAATATTAAAAAAAAAAAATAAATAGGCTTTCTATGGCCCACTGAATGAAAGGGAGAGAGGTGGCACACCCAGGAGTCAAGACTGGCACACAAGCTGAAAGGGCAATATTACTCTCCCACTGTTTTTTTATGTATTTTTTGTTTTTTCAGGGAGACTTTAGAAACCCAATAATATTTAAAAAAAAAAATAAATAGGCTTTCTATGGCCCACTGAATGAGAGGGAGAGAGGTGGCACACCCAGGAGTCAAGACTGGCACACAAGCTGAAAGGGCAATATTACTCTCCCACTGTTTTTTTAGGTTTTTTTTTTTTTTCAGGGAGACTTTAGAAACCAAATAATATTAAAAAAAAAAAAAAAAAAAAAAAATAGGCTTGCTATAGCCCACTGAATGAGAGATAGCACACACAGCAGTGGCACACAAGCCCTGACTGAGGCCAATATTTTTCTCCCACTGATTGATGTAGTGTTTTTGTGTTGAGGTAGATTTTAGAACACAAATCACGGAAAAAATAAATAGGCTTTCTATGGCCCACTGAATGAAAGGGAGAGAGGTGGCACACCCAGGAGTCAAGACTGGCACACAAGCTGAAAGGGCAATATTACTCTCCCACTGTTTTTTTATGTATTTTTTGTTTTTTCAGGGAGACTTTAGAAACCCAATAATATTTAAAAAAATAAATAAATAGGCTTTCTATGGCCCACTGAATGAGAGGGAGAGAGGTGGCACACCCAGGAGTCAAGACTGGCACACAAGCTGAAAGGGCAATATTATTCTCCCACTGTTTTTTTAGGTTTTTTTTTTTTTTTTCAGGGAGAATTAGAAACCAAATAATATTAAAAAAAAAAAATAAATAGGCTTTCTATGGCCCACTGAATGAAAGGGAGAGAGGTGGCACACCCAGGAGTCAAGACTGGCACACAAGCTGAAAGGGCAATATTACTCTCCCACTGTTTTTTTATGTATTTTTTGTTTTTTCAGGGAGACTTTAGAAACCCAATAATATTTAAAAAAAAAATTAAATAGGCTTTCTATGGCCCACTGAATGAGAGGGAGAGAGGTGGCACACCCAGGAGTCAAGACTGGCACACAAGCTGAAAGGGCAATATTACTCTCCCACTGTTTTTTTAGGTTTTTTTTTTTTTTCAGGGAGACTTTAGAAACCAAATAATATTAAAAAAAAAAAAATAAAAAAAAAAATAGGCTTTCTATAGCCCACTGAATGAGAGATAGCACACACAGCAGTGGCACACAAGCCCTGACTGAGGCCAATATTTTTCTCCCACTGATTGATGTAGTGTTTTTGTGTTGAGGTAGATTTTAGAACACAAATCACGGAAAAAATAAATAGGCTTTCTATGGCCCACTCAGTGAGAGATGGCACACACAGGGATGGCACTGTAGCAGAAATGCCAATCTTAATCTCCCACAAAAAAAAAACAAAAAAAAAAAAAAAACTGTCCTACAATTACTATCTCCCTGCAGTAATGTAAGCCAGGTATGGCAGGCAGCAATAGGAGTGGACTGATGCACAAATTAAATAAAAAGTGTGGACAAACAGAAAAGATAGCTGTGCAGAAAGGAAGGAACAAGAGGATATGTGCTTTGAAAAAAGCAGTTGGTTTCCACAGTGGCGTACACACAGCAATACAGCTATCACGGAGCCTTCTAGGGCAGCCCAATGAGCTACAGCGCTGAGGGGAAAAAAAAAAAAAAATAGCTTCCACAGTCCCTGCACACCGAAGGTGGTGTTGGACAGTGGAAATCGCTGCAGCACAAGCGGTTTGGTGGTTAGTGGACCCTGCCTAACGCTCTCCCTGCTTCTGATGAAGCGGCAGCAACCTGTCCCTAAGCTCAGATCAGCAGCAGTAAGATGGCGGTCGGCGGGAACGCCCCTTTATAGCCCCTGTGACGCCGCAGACAGCAAGCCAATCACTGCAATGCCCTTCTCTAAGATGGTGGGGACCAGGATCTATGTCATCACGCTGCCCACACTCTGCGTTCACCTTCATTGGCTGAGAAATGGCGCTTTTCGCGTCATTGAAACGCGACTTTGGCGCGAAAGTCGCGTACCGCATGGCCGACAAGCACAGGGGTCGGATCGGGTTTCATGAGACGCCGACTTAGCCAAAAGTCGGCGACTTTTGAAAATGATCGACCCGTTTCGCTCAACCCTACTCGCCGAAGTACCTTTCATAACCACAGGAGGGAGCTCGAGAACAGAATTCACAACAGTAGACACCGTTAGTAGGGCCCAACCAAACTAGTAGGCCAAATGCAGTTTCATATTCTAAATACAGGCCGAAAGCCTGAAGATTGAAGCTCAGCTTTGATCAGTGGAGGAGAACACCAAGGGCGGCAGACACCGTTAGTAGGGCCCAACCAAACTAGTAGGCCAAATGCATTTTCATATTCTAAATACAGGCCGAAAGCCTGAAGATTGAAGCTCAGCTTTGATCAGTGGAGGAGAACACCAAGGAGCGGCAGACGCCGTTAGTAGGGCCCAACCAAACTAGTAGGCCAAATACAGTTTAATATTCGAAATATAGGCCGAGAGCCTAAAAATTGAAGCTCAGCTTTGTTCAGTGGAGGATAACAACAAGCAGCGGCAGACACCGCTAGTAGAGCCCAACCAAACTAGTAGGCCAAATGCAGTTTCATATTCTAAATACAGGCCGAAAGCCTGAAGATTGAAGCTCAGCTTTGATCAGTGGAGAACACCAAGGAGCGTCAGAAACCGATAGTAGGGCCTAATCAAACAAGTAGGCCAAATGCAGTTTCATATTCTAAATTCAGGCTGAAAGCCTGAAGATTGAAACTCAGCTTTGATCAGTGGAGAACACCAACGAGCATCAGAAAGCGATAGTAGGGCCCAATCAAACAAGTAGGCCAAATGCAGTTTCATATTCTAAATACAGGCTGAAAGCCTGAAGATTGAAACTCAGCTTTGATCAGTGGATGAGAACACCAAGGAGCGGCAGACACCGTAAGTAGGCCCAACCAATGTAGTAGGCCAAATGCAGTTTCGTATTCTATATGCAGGCCGAAAGCCTGAAGATTGATGCTCAGCTGTGATCAGTGGAGGAGAACACCAAGTAGCGGCAGACACCGTTAGTAGGGCCCAACGAAACTAGTAGGCCAAATGCAGTTTCATATTCTATATGCAGGCCGAAAGCCTGAAGATTAAAGCTCAGCTTTGATCAGTGGAGGAAAACACCAAGAAGCGGCAGACACCATTAGTAGGGCCCAACCAAACTAGTAGGCCAAATGCAGTTTCATATTCTAAATACAGGCCGAAAGCCTGAAGATTGAAGCTCAGCTTTGTTCAGTGAGAGGATAACACCAAGCAGCGGCAGACACCGTTAGTAGGGCCCAACCAAACTAGTAGGCCAAATGTAGTTTCGTATTCTAAATACAGGCCGAAAGCCTGAAGATTGAAGCTCAGCTTTGTTCAGTGGAAGATAACACCAAGGAGCGGTAGACACCGTTAGTAGGGCCCAACCAAACTAGTAGGCCAAATGCAGTTTCATATTGTAAATACAGGCCGAAAGCCTGAAGATTGAAGCTCAGCTTTGATCAGTGGAGGAGTACACCAAGGAGCGGCAGACACCGTTAGTAGGGCCCAACCAAACTAGTAGGCCAAATGCATTTTCATATTCTAAATAGAGGCCGAAAGCCTGAAGATTCAAGCTCAGCTTTGATCAGTGGAGGAGAGCACCAAGGAGCGGCAGACACTGTTAGTAGGGCCCAACCAAACTAGTAGTCCAAATGCAGTTTCATATTCTAAATACAGGCCGAAAGCCTGAAGATTGAAGCTCAGCTTTGTTCAGTGAGAGGATAACACCAAGCAGCGGCAGACACCGTTAGTAGGGCCCAACCAAACTAGTAGGCCAAATGCAGTTTCGTATTCTAAATACAGGCCGAAAGCCTGAAGATTGAAGCTCAGCTTTGTTCAGTGGAGGATAACACCAAGGAGCGGTAGACACCGTTAGTAGGGCCCAACCAAACTAGTAGGCCAAATGCAGTTTCATATTGTAAATACAGGCCGAAAGCCTGAAGATTGAAGCTCAGCTTTGATCAGTGGAGGAGTACACCAAGGAGCGGCAGACACCGTTAGTAGGGCCCAACCAAACTAGTAGGCCAAATGCATTTTCATATTCTAAATACAGGCCGAAAGCCTGAAGATTCAAGCTCAGCTTTGATCAGTGGAGGAGAACACCAAGGAGCGGCATACGCCGTTGGTAGGGCCCAACCAAACTAGTAGGCCAAATGCAGTTTAATATCTATAATATAACGCTGGGAGCGGCACTCTGTCCGAAGCTTTAATAGACTGTGCAGGCGCGACGCTCCTAGCGTTATATTATACCAGGAAAAAAAAAATGGCGCCAGAAAATGGCGCCGGAAAGCGCAGACTGCCGGGAGCAGGGGGACATTTATGATCTGTGGGGACACCGTGGACATGATTGCGCCCTGATGATGCTGTGGCAGTTCATGCCACAGCAATTTGTTACTTACGCCACCTGATTCCTTTCCGCCGCCATTTTCTTGGTCCTCCTGCTGCAGAGATCGGCGCCTGCGCAGTCCGCGCTTTCCGGCGCCATTTTCTTGAAGACACACTGCAGTGTGTCTTCAAGAAAATGGCGCCGGGAAGCGCGGACTGCGCAGGCGCCGATTCCGGCAGCAGGCGGACCAAGAAAATGGCGGCGGAAAGGAATCAGGTAGCGTGTGCACAGGATCCCGCCCTCATTACGCTGTGGCACTTAATGCCACAGCGATTTCTTACTTAGGCCCCCAGACTCCGTGCCATGAATGTCTCCCTTCTCCCGGAATCGGCACATGCATAGTGCGTGCTCTCTGGCGCCATTTTCTTGGATACCTCAGTGTATCTTCAAGAAAATGGCCCCGGAAAGCGCAGACTGCGCAGGCGCCGATTCCGGCAGCAGGAGGACCAAAAAAATGGCGGCGGAAAGGAATCAGGTAGCGTGTGCACAGGATCCCTCAGCACCGCAACGCACAGCCACCCGCACTCAGCACCGCCACGCACAGCCGCCCGCACTCAGCACCGCCACGCACAGCCGCCCGCACTCAGCACCGCCACGCACAGCCGCCCGCACTCAGCACCGCCACGCACAGCCGCCCGCAGTCAGCGCCGCCCGCACTCAGCACCGCCATGCACAGCCGCCCGCACTCAGCACCGCCACGCACAGCCGCCCACACTCAGCACCGCCGCCCGCACTCAGCACCGTCGCCCGCACTCAGCACCGCCGCCCGCACTCAGCACCGCCGCCCGCACTCAGCACAGCCGCCCGCACTCAGCACAGCCGCCCGCACTCAGTACAGCCACCCGCACTCAGCACAGCCGCGCACAGCCGCCCGCACTCAGCACAGCCACGCACAGCCACCCGCACTCAGCACAGCCGCCCGCACTCAGCACCGCCACGCACAGCCGCCCACACTCAGCACAGCCGCCCGCACTCAGCACAGCCGCCCGCACTCAGCACAGCCGCCCGTACTCAGCACTGCCACGCACAGCCACCCACACTCAGCACAGCCGCCCACACTCAGCACAGCCACGCACAGCCGCCCTCACTCAGCACCGCCACGCACAGACGCCCGCACTCAGCACAGTCGCCCACACTCAGAACAGCCGCCCGCACTCAGCACAGCCGCCCGCACTCAGCACAGCCGCCTGCACTCAGCACAGCCGCCCGCACTCAGCACAGCCGCCCGCACTCAGCACCGCCGCGCACAGCCACCCGCACTCAGCACCGCCGCCCGCACTCAGCACAGCCGCCCGCACTCAGCACCGCCACGCACAGCGGCCCACACTCAGCACAGCCGCCCGCACTCAGCACAGCCGCCCGCACTCAGCACAGCCGCCCGCACTCAGCACCGCCACGCACAGCCGCCCGCACTCAGCACCGCCACGCACAGCCGCCCGCACTCAGCACAGCCGCACACAGCCGCCCGCACTCAGCACCACCGCGCACAGCCGCCCGCACTCAGCACAGCCGCCCGCACTCAGCACAGCCGCCCGCAATCAGCACAGCCGCCCGCAATCAGCACAGCCGCCCGCACTCAGCACAGCCGCCCGCACTCATCACAGCCGCCCGCACTCAGCACAGCCGCACTCGGGCAGTAGAGCCGGAGAGAGAAAGATGAGAGCAACATATGGCAGAATGGAAACAGGAACAGGCAGAATGGGTGCAGCACATTACAACAGAATGGGGGCACAAGATGGGAGCAGCACATGACAGAATGGGGGCGCAGAATGGGAGCACCACATGACAAAATGGGGGCACAGGATGGGAGCAGCACATGACAGAATGATTGCGCACGATGGAAGCAGCACATGACAGAATAAGGGCGCACACATGACAGGATCGGGGTGCCGGATGGGAGCACATGACAGGAAGGGGCGCAGGATAGGAGCACATGACAATGGGAGCAGCACATGACAGAATGGGGGCACAGGACGGGAGCAGCACATGACAGAATGGGGGCACACACATGACAGGTTGGGGGGGTAGGATGGAGCAGCATATGGCAGGATGGGAGCACATGACAGGATGGGGACGCAGGATGGGAGCACATGACAGGATAGGGACGCAGGATGGAGCAGCACATGATAGGATGGGGATGCAGGATGGGGGATGGAGCAGCACATGACAGGATGGGGAGCAGGATGGGAGCACGTGACAGGATGGGGATGCAGGATGGAGCAGCACATGACAGGATGGGGGCGCAGGATGGGAGCACATGACAGGATGGGGATGCAGGATGGAGCAGCACATGACAGGATGGGAGAGAAAGATGGGAGCAGCACATACCAGGATGGGGACCATATACCAATAAATGCTCGCCACCCGGGTGTAGAACGGGTTCAATAGCTTGTTCAAAATATAAGCCGAAAGCCTGAAAATTGAAGCTCAGCTTTGTTCAGTGGAGGAGAACAACAAGCAGTGGCAGACACCGTTAGTAAGGCCCAACCAAACTAGTAGGCCAAATGCAGTTTAACCTTCGAAATATAGGCCGAAAGCCTAAAAATTGAAGCTCAGCTTTGTTCAGTGGAGGATAACAACAAGCAGTGGCAGGCACCGTTAGTAGGGCCCAACCAAACTAGTAGGCCAAATGCAGTTTCATATTCTAAATACAGGCCAAAAGCCTGAAGATTGAAGCTCAGCTTTGATCAGTGGAGGAGAACACCAAGGAGCAGCAGACACCGTTAGTAGGGCCCAATCAAACAAGTTGGCCAAGTGCAATTTCATATTCTATATGCAGGCTGAAAGCCTGAAGATTGAAGCTCAGCTTTGATCAGTGGAGGAGAACACCAAGGAGCGGCAGACACCGTTAGTAGGGCCCAACCAAACTAGTAGTCCAAATGCAGTTTCATATTCTAAATACAGGCCGAAAGCCTGAAGATTGAAGCTCAGCTTTGTTCAGTGGAGGATAACACCAAGCAGCGGCAGACACCGTTAGTAGGGCCGAACCAAACTAGTAGGCCAAATGCAGTTTCATATTCTAAATACAGGCCGAAAGCCTGAAGATTGAAGCTCAGCTTTGATCAGTGGAGGATAACACCATGGAGCGGTAGACACCGTTAGTATGGCCCAACCAAACTAGTAGGCCAAATGCAGTTTCATATTCTAAATACAGGCTGAAAGCCTGAAGATTAAAGCTCAGCTTTGATCAGTGGAGAACACCAAGGAGCGGCAGACACCGTTAGTAGGGCCCAACCAAACCAATCTAGTAGGCCAAATGCAGTTTCATATTCTAAATACAGGCCGAAAGCCTGAAGATTGAAGCTCAGCTTTGTTCAGTGGAGGATAACACCAAGCAGCGGCATACACCGTTAGTAGGGCCGAACCAAACTAGTAGGCCAAATGCAGTTTCATATTCTAAATACAGGCCGAAAGCCTGAAGATTGAAGCTCAGCTTTGTTCAGTGGAGGATAACACCAAGCAGCGGCAGACACCGTTAGTATGGCCCAACCAAACTAGTAGGCCAAATGCAGTTTCGTATTCTAAATACAGGCCGAAAGCCTGAAGATTGAAGCTCAGCTTTGTTCAGTGGAGGATAACACCAAGGAGCGGTAGACACCGTTAGTAGGGCCCAACCAAACTAGTAGGCCAAATGCAGTTTCATATTCTAAATACAGGCCGAAAGCCTGAAGATTGAAGCTCAGCTTTGATCAGTGGAGGAGTACACCAAGGAGCGGCAGACACCGTTAGTAGGGCCCAACCAAACTAGTAGGCCAAATGCAGTTTCATATTCTAAATACAGGCCGAAAGCCTGAAGATTGAAGCTCAGCTTTGATCAGTGGAAGAGAACACCAAGGAGCGGCAGACACCGTTAGTAGGGCCCAACCAAACTAGTAGGCCAAATGCATTTTCATGTTCTAAATACAGGCCGAAAGCCTGAAGATTGAAGCTCAGCTTTGATCAGTGGAGGAGAACACCAAGGAGCGGCAGACGCCGTTAGTAGGGCCCAACCAAACTAGTAGGCCAAATGCAGTTTAATATTTGAAATATTGGCCTGAAAGCCTGAAAATTGAAGCTCAGCTTTATTTAGTGGAGGAGAAAAGCAAGGAGCGGCAGACACCATTAGTAGGGCCCAACCAAACTAGTAGGCCTAATGCAGTTTAATATTCAAACTATAGGCCGAAAGTCTGAAAATTGAAGCTCAGCTTTGATCAGTGGAGGAGAACACCAAGGAGCAGCAGACACCGTTAGTAGGGCCCATCCAAAGTAGTAGGCTAAATGCAGTTTCATATTCTAAATACAGGCCAAAAGCCTGAAGATTGAAGCTCAGCTTTGATCAGTGGAGGAGAACACCAAGGAGCATCAGACACCGTTAGTAGGGCCCAATCAAACAAGTAGGCCAAATGCAGTTTCATATTCTAAATACAGGCCGAAAGCCTGAAGATTGAAGCTCAGCTTTGATCAGTGGAGGAGAACACCAAGGAGCGGCAGACACCGTTAGTAGGGCCCAACCAAACTAGTAGGCCAAATGCAAATTCATATTCTAAATACAGGCCGAAAGCCTGAAGATTGAAGCTCAGCTTTGATAAGTGGAGGAGAACACCAAGGAGTGGCAGACACCGTTAGTTGGGCCCAATCAAACTAGTAGGCCAAATGCAGTTTCATATTCTAAATACAGGCCGAAAGCCTGAAGATTGAAGCTCAGCTTTGATCAGTGGAGGAGAACACCAAGGAGCGGCAGACACCGTTAGTAGGGCCCAACCAAACTAGTAGGCGTAATGCAGTTTAATATTCGAAATATAGGCCGAAAAACTGAAAATTGATGCTCAGCTTTGATCAGTGGAGGAGAACACCAAGGAGCAGCAGACACCGTTAGTAGGGCCCAACCAAACTAGTAGGCCAAATGCAGTTTCATATTCTAAATACAGGCCGAAAGCCTGAAGATTGAAGCTCAGCTTTGATCAGTGGAGGAGAACACCAAGGAGCGGCAGACACCGTTAGTAGGCCCCAACCAAACTAGTAGGCCAAATGCAGTTTCATATTCTAAATACAGGCCGAAAGCCTAAAGATTGAAGCTCAGCTTTGATCAGTGGAGAACACCAAGGAGCGGCAGACACCGTTAGTAGGGCCCAATCAAACAAGTAGGCCAAATGCAGTTTCATATTCTAAATACAGGCCGAAAGCCTGAAGATTGAAGCTCAGCTTTGATCAGTGGATGAGAACACCAAGGAGCGGCAGACACCGTAAGTAGGCCCAACCAAAGTTGTAGACCAAATGCAGTTTCATATTCTATATGCAGGCTGAAAGCCTGAAGATTGAAGCTCAGCTTTGATCAGTGGAGGAGAACACCAAGGAGCGTCAGACACCGATATTAGGGCCCAACCAAACTATTAATCCAAATGCAGTTTCATATTCTAAATACAGGCCGAAAGCCTGAAGATTGAAGCTCAGCTTTGATCAGTGGAGGAGAACACCAAGGAGCGGCAGACACCGTTAGTAGGGCCCAACCAAACTAGTAGGCCAAATGCATTTTTATATTCTAAATACAGGCCGAAAGCCTGAAGATTGAAGCTCAGCTTTGATCAGTGGAGGAGTACACCAAGGAGCAGCAGACGCCGTTAGTAGGGCCCAACCAAACTAGTAGGCCACATGCAGTTTAATATTTGAAATATTGGCCTGAAAGCCTTAAAATTGAAGCTCAGCTTTATTCAGTGGAGGAGAAAAGCAATTAGCGGCATACACCGTTAGTAGGGCCCAACCAAACTAGTAGGCATAATGCAGTTTAATATTCGAAATATAGGCCGAAATCCTGAAAATTGAAGCTCAGCTTTGATCATTGGAGGAGAACACCAAGGAGCGGCAGACACCGTTAGTAGGGCCCAATCAAACAAGTAGGCCAAATGCAGTTTCATATTCTAAATACAGGCCGAAAGCCTGAAGATTGAAGCTCAGCTTTGATCAGTGGAGAACACCAAGGAGCGTGTTATGATCTGGTGTCCCAGGAGCAGCATTGGACGTACTCTGGAGAAGGTGGTATCTATACTGACCGCGGACCCTGAACTAAACACCGCTACTAGAAGTAGCCGTGGGATGTACCTACTGATCCTAGACACCTCGAAACAGCCGGACGACTAATTAAGCCTATAGATAGAAAAGGGAAAACTATCTCGCCTCAGAGAAAATTCCCAAAGGAAAGGCAGCCCCCCACCAATATTGACTGTGAGTAGAGAGGAAAAAAACATACACAGGCTGAAAACAGGATTTAGCAAAGGAGGCCAATCTAGCTAAATAGGAAAGATAGGACAGAGAACTATGCGGTCAGTATTAAAATACTAGGAAATATCCACCACAGAAAATACAAAAAACTCCACATCTAACTAAAGATATGGAGGGTATATCTGCCTCTCCAGAGATTCCAGCTTGACTGCATAAATCCTTACACAGATTAAGCTGGACAAGAAAAAACATGAAATACACTGAACAATGAGGCCCACAACATGCAAACAAGCAGAACTTATCTTGGTGAAAAGACCAGGAAGCAGGAGAAACCATGAAGGGATGTGAATCCTCCAGAATACAATGGACAATACAATGGACAACTGGCACTGACTAAAGGGTGAGGCCAGACTAATTAGCCCAGTCCAGAGTGTACACACCTGATAACTGCTGTGAAGGACAGACAGCAGCGCTACCACTTATAACCACCGGAGGGAGCCCAAGAACAGAATTCACAACAGTACCCCCCCCCCTTGAGGAGGGGTCACCGAACCCTCACCAGAGCCCCCAGGCCGATCAGGACGAGCCAAATGGAAGGCACGAACCAAATCGTCAGCAAGAACATCAGAGGCAACAACCCAAGAATTATACTCCTGGCCATAACCCTTCCACTTAACAAGATACTGAAGCCTCCGCCTTGAAAAACGAGAATCCAAGATCTTCTCAACAACATACTCCAACTCCCCATCAATCAACACCGGGGCAGGAGGATCAACAGAGGGAACGACGGGTACCACATATTTCCGCAACAAAGATCTATGAAAAACATTGTGGATGGAAAGAGAGGCTGGAAGGGCCAAACGAAAAGACACTGGATTGATAATCTCAGAAATCCTATAAGGACCAATAAACCGAGGCTTGAAATTAGGGGAAGAAACCTTCATAGGAACATGACGGGAAGACAACCAGACCAAATCCCCAACCCAAAGCCGGGAACCCACAGCCGGGAACCCACACGCCGCCGATGGTTAGCAAAACACTGAGCCTCCTCCTGAGACAAGACCAAATTGTCCACAACATGAGCCCAAATTTGCGGCAACCTGTCAAACACAGAGTCCACCCCAGGACAATCAGAAGGCTCAACCTGCCCCGAAGAAAAACAAGGATGAAACCCAGAATTACAAAAAAAAGGTGAAACCAAGGTAGCAGAACTAGCCCGATTATTAAGGGCAAACTCGGCCAATGGCAAGAAAGCCACCCAATCATCCTGATCGGCAGACACAAAGCATCTCAAATAAGTTTCCAAAGTCTGGTTAGTTCGCTCGGTTTGGCCATTTGTATGAGGATGAAATGCGGAAGAAAAAGACAAATCAATGCCCAGCCTAGCACAAAAGGCCCGCCAAAACCTGGAAACAAACTGGGAACCTCTATCGGACACAATATTCTCCGGAATGCCATGCAAACGAACCACACGCTGAAAAAACAACGGAACCAACTCAGAAGAGGAAGGTAATTTAGGCAAAGGTACCAAATGAACCATCTAAGAAAACCGGTCACAAACCACCCAGATAACCGACATCCTCTGGGATACCGGAAGATCTGAAATAAAATCCATAGAAATATGCGTCCAAGGCCTCTCAGGGACCGGCAAAGGCAAAAGCAACCCACTGGCGCGTGAGCAGCAGGGTTTGGCCCGCGCACAAGTCCCACAGGACTGCACAAAGGAGAGCACATCCCGTGACAAAGAAGGCCACCAAAATGACCTACTAACCAAATCTCTGGTACCAAAAATCCCAGGATGGCCAGCCAACACAGAACAGTGAACCTCAGAAATCACTTTGCTAGTCCATCTATCAGGAACAAACAGTTTCCCCACTGGACAGCGGTCAGGTTTATCAGCCTGAAATTCCTGAAGAACCCGTCGTAAATCAGGGGAGATGGCAGAAAGAATCACCCCCTCCTTCAGAATGCCGACCGGCTCAAGGACCCCAGGGGAATCAGGCAAAAAACTCCTAGAGAGGGCATCAGCCTTAACATTCTTAGAACCCTGAAGATACGAGACAACAAAATCAAAACGGGAGAAAAACAGGGACCATCGGGCCTGTCTAGGATTCAGCAGTTTGGCAGACTCGAGGTAAATCAGATTCTTATGATCGGTCAAGACCACAATACGATGTTTAGCCCCCTCAAGCCAATGTCGCCACTCCTCAAATGCCCACTTCATAGCCAACAACTCACGATTACCGACATCATAATTGCATTCCGCAGGCGAAAATTTTCGAGAGAAGAAGGCACACGGTTTCATCAAGGAACCATCAGAATTCCTCTGAGACAAAACGGCCCCTGCCCCAATCTCAGAAGCGTCAACCTCAACCTGAAAAGGAAGAGAAACATCCGGCTGACGCAACACAGGGGCAGAAGTAAATCGGCGTTTAAGCTCCTGAAAGGCAGAAACAGCCGCAGAGGACCAATTCGTCACATCAGCGCCTTTCTTCATCAAATCGGTCAGGGGTTTAACCCCACAGGAGAAGTTGGCAATGAAACGGCGATAAAAATTAGCAAAGCCCAAACATTTCTGAAGGGTCTTCACGGATGTGGGCTGGATCCAATCATGAATGGCCAGAAACTTAACCGGATCCATTTCTATAGATGAGGGAGAAAAAATGAAGCCCAAAAAAGAAACCTTCTGTACTCCAAAGAGGCACTTAGACCCCTTCACAAACAAGGCATTATCACGAAGGATCTGAAATACCATCCTGACTTGTTTCACATGAGACTCCCAATCATCCGAAAAAATCAAAAATATCATCCAAATATACAATCATGAATTTATCAAGATAATTCCGAAATATATCATGCATGAAGGACTGAAACACAGATGGAGCATTAGAGAGTCCGAATGGCATCACAAGATATTCAAAATGGCCCTCGGGCGTATTGAACACAGTTTTCCATTCGTCGCCCTGCTTAATATGAACAAGATTATATGCCCCTCGAAGGTCAATCTTAGTAAACCAACTAGCACCCTTAATCCTGGCAAACAAATCAGAGAGCAAAGGCAAAGGGTATTGGATTTTGACCGTGATCTTATTCAAGAGGCGATAATCAATACAGGGTCTCAAGGAGCCATCCTTCTTGGCAACAAAAAAGAAACCTGCTCCCAATGGAGAAGAAGATGGCCGAATATGCCCCTTCTCCAAAGACTCCTTAACATAACTCCGCATGGCGGCATGTTCTGGCACAGACAGGTTGAAAAGTCGGCCCTTAGGGAACTTACAGCCTGGAATCAAATCAATAGCACAATCACAGTCCCTATGCGGTGGAAGGGAACTGGACTTGGGCTCATTGAATACATCCTGGAAATCTCACAAAAACTCAGGAATTTCAGAAGAGGGGGAGGAGGCAATTGACATCAAAGGAACGTCACCATGAACCCCCTGACAACCCCAACTAGTAACAGACATAGATTTCTAATCCAACACTGGATTATGCACCTGTAACCATGGAAACCCCAGCACAATAACATAATGCAGATTATGCAACACCAGAAAACGACAATCTTCCTGATGGGCTGGTGCCATGCACATGGTTAACTGTGTCCAAAACTGAGGTTTATTTTTAGCCAATGGTGTAGCATCAATGCCCCTCAAAGGGATAGGACTCTGCAAAGGCTGTAAGGGAAACCCACAACGTCTGGCAAATTCTAAGTCCATTAAATTTAAAGCGGTGCCTGAATCCACAAATGCCATGACAGAAAATGACGATAATGAGCAGATCAGGGTCACAGATAACAGAAATTTAGGTTGTACAGTACTGATGGTAACAGAACTAGCGATTCTCTTGACACGCTTAGGGCAATCAGAAATAACATGAGCAGAATCGCCGCAGTAAAAACACAACCCATTCTGACGTCTGAATCCTTGTCGTTCAGCTCTAGACACAATCCTATCACATTGCATAGGCTCAGGACTCTGCTCGGAAGACAACGCCATAGTGTGCACAACTCTGCGCTCACGCAAGCGCCGATCAATTTGAATGGCCAGAGACATAGAATCACTCAAACCAGCAGGCGTGGGGAACCTGTTGTGAAATTGGATTTTGGGCTCCCCCGGTGGCCACTGGTGGAATTGAACTGGTGTGCATCATCCTCTCTGTTCACCTGTTTCCATCTGGATGTGGGAGTCGCTATTTAGCCTTGCTCCTCTGTCACTTCCATGCCGGTCAACATTGTAATCAGAAGCCTTTCTGTGCATGTTCCTGCTGCTAGACAACTCCCAGCTAAGTTGGACTTTAGTCCTTGTTTGTTTTTGCATTTTGTTCCAGTTCACAGCTGTAGTTTCGTTTCTGTGTCTGGAAAGCTCTTGTGATCTGAAATTGCCACTCTGATGTTATGAGTTAATACTAGAGTCTTAAAGTAATTTCAGGATGGTGTTTTGATAGGGTTTTCAGCTGACCATGAAAGTGCCCTTTCTGTCTTCCTGCTATCTAGTAAGCGGACCTCAATTTTGCTAAACCTATTTTCATACTACGTTTGTCATTTCATCTAAAATCACCGCCAATATTTGTGGGGGCCTCTGTCTGCCTTTCGGGGAAATTTCTCTAGAGGTGAGCCAGGACTATATTTTCCTCTGCCAGGATTAGTTAGTCCTCCGGCCGGCGCTGGGCGTCTAGGGATAAAACGCAGGCTACGCTACCCGGCTACTGTTAGTTGTGCGGCAGGTTTAGTTCATGGTCAGTTTAGTTTCCATCCTTCCAAGAGCTAGTTCTTATGTTTGCTGGGCTATGTTCTCCTGCCATTGAGAACCATAACAGTTTGACCGGCCACAAAAAGGGTTAAATTAATTGACAGAGAAAGGAGAGAAAAGAGAAGTCTGCTGAAGATTTTTTTTTTTTTTTTTTCCTTCAGTTCTGAGTGTGCTTGTAATTGAATCTCTTGCAAGTCTGCCTATATTGCAGCCTTTCTCTCTCTCTCTCCTTCTAATCCTGGAATGGCTCTGTGTTCACCTGTTTAAAATGGATATTCAGAGTTTAGCTGCAGGTTTGAATAATCTCACCACGAAAGTTCAAAATTTACAAGATTTTGTTGTTCATGTTCCTATATCTGAACCTAGAATTCCTTTGCCTGAATTTTTCTCGGGGAATAGATCTTGCTTTCAAAATTTCAAAAACAATTGCAAGTTGTTTTTGTCCCTGAAATCTCGCTCTGCTGGAGATCCTGCTCAGCAGGTCAGGATTGTGATTTCCTTGCTCCGGGGCGACCCTCAGGATTGGGCTTTTGCATTGGCTCCAGGGGATCCTGCGTTGCTCAATGTGGATGCGTTTTTTCTGGCCTTGGGGTTGCTTTATGAGGAACCTCAGTTAGAACTTCAGGCGGAAAAGGCCTTGATGTCCCTATCTCAGGGGCAAGACGAAGCTGAAATATACTGCCAGAAATTCCGTAAATGGGCTGTGCTTACTCAGTGGAATGAGTGCGCCCTGGCGGCGAATTTCAGAGAGGGTCTCTCTGATGCCATTAAGGATGTTATGGTGGGGTTCCCTGTGCCTGCGGGTCTGAATGAGTCCATGACAATGGCTATCCAGATCGATAGGCGTCTGCGGGAGCGCAAACCTGTGCACCATTTGGCGGTGTCTACTGAGAAGACGCCAGAGAATATGCAATGTGATAGAATTCTGTCCAGAAGTGAACGGCAGAATTTTAGACGAAAAAATGGGTTGTGCTTCTATTGCGGTGATTCAACTCATGTTATATCAGCATGCTCTAAGCGTACTAAGAAGCTTGATAAGTCTGTTTCAATTGGCACTTTACAGTCTAAGTTTATTCTATCTGTGACCCTGATTTGTTCTTTATCATCTATTACCGCGGATGCCTATGTCGACTCTGGCGCCGCTTTGAGTCTTATGGATTGGTCCTTTGCCAAACGCTGTGGGTATGATTTGGAGCCTCTTGAAACTCCTATACCCCTGAAGGGGATTGACTCCACCCCATTGGCTAGCAATAAACCACAATACTGGACACAAGTAACTATGCGGATTAATCCGGATCACCAGGAGATTATTCGCTTTCTTGTGCTGTATAACCTACATGATGTGTTGGTGCTTGGATTGCCATGGCTGCAATCTCATAACCCAGTCCTTGACTGGAAAGCTATGTCTGTGTTGAGCTGGGGATGTAAGGGGGCTCATGGGGATGTACCTGTGGTTTCCATTTCATCATCTATTCCCTCTGAGATTCCTGAATTCTTGACTGAATATCGTGACGTTTTTGAAGAACCTAAGCTTGGTTCATTACCTCCGCACCGGGAGTGCGATTGTGCCATAGATTTGATTCCGGGTAGTAAATACCCTAAGGGTCGTTTATTTAATCTGTCTGTGCCTGAACATGCTGCTATGCGAGAATATATAAAGGAGTCCTTGGAAAAGGGACATATTTGTCCTTCGTCATCTCCCTTAGGAGCCGGTTTTTTCTTTGTGGCTAAGAAAGATGGCTCTTTAAGGCCGTGCATTGATTATCGGCTTTTGAATAAAATCACGGTTAAATATCAATATCCGTTGCCACTGCTGACTGATTTGTTTGCTCGCATAAAGGGGGCCAAGTGGTTCTCTAAGATAGATCTCCGTGGGGCGTATAATTTGGTGCGAATTAAGCAGGGGGATGAGTGGAAAACCGCATTTAATACGCCCGAGGGCCACTTTGAGTATTTGGTGATGCCTTTTGGTCTTTCAAATGCCCCTTCAGTCTTTCAGTCCTTTATGCATGACATTTTCCGTGATTATTTGGATAAATTTATGATTGTGTATCTGGATGATATTTTGATTTTTTCGGATGACTGGGACTCTCATGTCCAGCAGGTCAGGAGGGTTTTTCAGGTTTTGCGGTCTAATTCCTTGTGTGTGAAGGGTTCTAAGTGCGTTTTTGGGGTTCAAAAGATTTCCTTTTTGGGATATATTTTTTCCCCCTCTTCCATCGAGATGGATCCTGTCAAGGTTCAGGCTATTTGTGATTGGACGCAACCCTCTTCTCTTAAGAGTCTTCAGAAATTTTTGGGCTTTGCTAACTTTTATCGTCGATTTATTGCTGGTTTTTCTGATGTTGTTAAACCATTGACTGATTTGACTAAGAAGGGTGCTGATGTTGCTGATTGGTCCCCTGCTGCTGTGGAGGCCTTTCGGGAGCTTAAGCGCCGCTTTTCTTCCGCCCCTGTGTTGCGTCAGCCTGATGTTGCTCTTCCTTTTCAGGTTGAGGTCGACGCTTCTGAGATCGGAGCTGGGGCGGTTTTGTCGCAGAGAAGTTCCGATTGCTCCGTGATGAGACCTTGTGCTTTTTTCTCGCGTAAATTTTCGCCCGCCGAGCGGAATTATGATGTTGGGAATCGGGAGCTTTTGGCCATGAAGTGGGCTTTTGAGGAGTGGCGTCATTGGCTTGAGGGGGCTAGACATCAGGTGGTGGTATTGACTGACCACAAAAATCTAATTTATCTTGAGTCCGCCAGACGCCTGAATCCTAGACAGGCGCGCTGGTCGTTGTTTTTCTCTCGGTTTAATTTTGTGGTGTCCTACCTGCCGGGTTCTAAGAATGTTAAGGCGGATGCCCTTTCTAGGAGTTTTGAGCCTGACTCCCCTGGTAATTCTGAACCTACAGGTATCCTTAAGGATGGAGTGATATTGTCTGCCGTTTCTCCAGACCTGCGGCGGGCCTTGCAGGAGTTTCAGGCGGATAGACCTGATCGTTGCCCACCTGGTAGACTGTTTGTTCCTGATGATTGGACCAGTAAAGTCATTTCTGAGGTTCATTCTTCTGCGTTGGCAGGTCATCCTGGAATCTTTGGTACCAGGGATTTGGTGGCAAGGTCCTTCTGGTGGCCTTCCCTGTCTCGAGATGTGCGAGGCTTCGTGCAGTCTTGTGACGTTTGTGCTCGGGCCAAGCCTTGTTGTTCTCGGGCTAGTGGATTGTTGTTGCCCTTGCCTATCCCGAAGAGGCCCTGGACGCACATCTCGATGGATTTTATTTCGGATCTTCCTGTTTCTCAGAAGATGTCTGTCATCTGGGTGGTGTGTGATCGTTTCTCTAAGATGGTCCATTTGGTTCCCCTGCCTAAGTTGCCTTCTTCTTCCGAGTTGGTTCCTCTGTTTTTTCAAAATGTGGTCCGTTTGCATGGTATTCCGGAGAATATCGTTTCTGACAGAGGTACCCAATTCGTGTCTAGATTTTGGCGAGCATTCTGTGCTAGGATGGGCATAGATTTGTCTTTCTCGTCTGCTTTCCATCCTCAGACTAATGGCCAGACCGAGCGGACGAATCAGACCTTGGAGACATATTTGAGGTGTTTTGTGTCTGCAGGTCAGGATGATTGGGTTGCTTTTTTGCCTTTAGCGGAGTTTGCCCTCAATAATCGGGCCAGCTCTGCCACCTTGGTGTCTCCCTTTTTCTGTAATTCGGGGTTTCATCCTCGATTTTCTTCTGGTCAGGTGGAATCTTCGGATTGTCCTGGAGTGGATGCTGTGGTGGAGAGGTTGCATCAGATTTGGGGGCAGGTAGTGGACAATTTGAAGTTGTCCCAGGAGAAGACTCAGCTTTTTGCCAACCGCCGGCGTCGGGTTGGTCCTCGGCTTTGTGTTGGGGACTTGGTGTGGTTGTCTTCTCGTTTTGTCCCTATGAGGGTTTCTTCTCCCAAGTTTAAGCCTCGGTTCATCGGCCCGTACAAGATATTGGAGATTCTTAACCCTGTGTCCTTCCATTTGGACCTCCCTGCATCTTTTTCTATTCATAATGTTTTTCATCGGTCATTATTGCGCAGGTATGAGGTACCGGTTGTGCCTTCCGTTGAGCCTCCTGCTCCGGTGTTGGTTGAGGGCGAGTTTGAGTACGTTGTGGAAAAAATCTTGGACTCCCGTGTTTCCAGACGGAAACTCCAGTATCTGGTCAAATGGAAGGGATACGGTCAGGAGGATAATTCTTGGGTGACTGCCTCTGATGTTCATGCCTCCGATTTGGTCCGTGCCTTTCATAGGGCTCATCCTGATCGCCCTGGTGGTTCTGGTGAGGGTTCGGTGCCCCCTCCTTGAGGGGGGGGTACTGTTGTGGAATTGGATTTTGGGCTCCCCCGGTGGCCACTGGTGGAATTGAACTGGTGTGCATCATCCTCTCTGTTCACCTGTTTCCATCTGGATGTGGGAGTCGCTATTTAGCCTTGCTCCTCTGTCACTTCCATGCCGGTCAACATTGTAATCAGAAGCCTTTCTGTGCATGTTCCTGCTGCTAGACAACTCCCAGCTAAGTTGGACTTTAGTCCTTGTTTGTTTTTGCATTTTGTTCCAGTTCACAGCTGTAGTTTCGTTTCTGTGTCTGGAAAGCTCTTGTGATCTGAAATTGCCACTCTGATGTTATGAGTTAATACTAGAGTCTTAAAGTAATTTCAGGATGGTGTTTTGATAGGGTTTTCAGCTGACCATGAAAGTGCCCTTTCTGTCTTCCTGCTATCTAGTAAGCGGACCTCAATTTTGCTAAACCTATTTTCATACTACGTTTGTCATTTCATCTAAAATCACCGCCAATATTTGTGGGGGCCTCTGTCTGCCTTTCGGGGAAATTTCTCTAGAGGTGAGCCAGGACTATATTTTCCTCTGCCAGGATTAGTTAGTCCTCCGGCCGGCGCTGGGCGTCTAGGGATAAAACGCAGGCTACGCTACCCGGCTACTGTTAGTTGTGCGGCAGGTTTAGTTCATGGTCAGTTTAGTTTCCATCCTTCCAAGAGCTAGTTCTTATGTTTGCTGGGCTATGTTCTCTTGCCATTGAGAACCATAACAGGAACCCCACCATAACATCTTTAAAGGATTCAGAAAGACCTTTTCTTAAAATTGCCGCTAAAGCATCCTCATTCCATTTAGTCAACACAGACCATTTTCTAAATTTCTGGCAATATGATTCTGCCGCTTCTTGACCCTGACACAGGGCCAACAAGGTTTTCTCAGCATGCTCTACAGAGTTAGGTTCATCATACAATAACCCAAGCGCCTGAAAAAAGGTGTCTACATTAAGCAACGCCAGATTCCCAGGTTACAGGGCAAATGCCCAATCCTGGGGGTCACCACGCAACAGAGATATAACAATTTTAACCTGCTGGATGGGATCACCAGAGGAACGGGGCTTCAGAGCAAAAAACAGTTTACAGTTATTTTTAAAGCTCAGAAATTTAGACCTGTCCCCAAAAAATAGATCAGGAGTTGGAATTCTAGGCTCTAAAGCTGGAGTCTGAACGATATAATCAGAAATACCCTGTACTCTAGCAGCAAGTTGATCCACACTAGAAGCAAGTCCCTGAACATCCATGTCAGCGCCAAACTCCTGAACCACCCAGATGTAAAGAGGGAAAAAAAAACAACAGAGTACAGAAAAAAAAATGGCTCAGCACTTTCTTTCCCTTCTTCTGAGATGCGGTTAACTCATTGTGGGCCAGTTGTACTGTTATGATCTGGTGGCCCAGGAGCAGCATTGGACGTACTCTGGAGAAGGTGGTGTCATGAATCCCCAATGGCTAGAGATAGCACAGGATTAGCAAAGTATAATAAATATCGGACGAGCTCTAGGGTGATGGAACCTGGGCTGACCGCTGCCCTACGCCTGACAAACGCAACTAGAGATAGCCAGGGAGCGTGCCTACGTTGGTTCTAGACGCCACGCACCAGCCTAAGAGCTAACTAGTACTGCAGAGGAAACAAAGACCTCACTTGCCTCCAGAGGAATTAACCCCAAAGATATAGTTGCCCCCCACATGTATTGACGGTGAAATGAGAGGAAGGCACACACATAGAGATGATGTATATAGCTTTAGCAAATAGAGGCCCGCTGAAAACTAGAAAGCAGAATGACACAAAAGGGGACTGAGCGGTCAGCAAAAAACCCTAATCAAAAAAACCATCCTGAGATTACAAGAACCCATGTGCCAACTCATGGCACATGGGGAGAACCTCAGTCCACTAGAGCAACCAGCTAACAAAGAGACATTCTAAGCAAGCTGGACAAAAAACCAAACAACTGAAAATCAGCACTTAGCTTATCCTGAAAGATCTGGGAGCAGGTAGGCAGGAACCAAACAGAGCACATCTGAACACATTGATAGCCGGCAAGGGAAATGACAGAAAGGCCAGGTAAAATAGGAAACACCCAGCCTCTGATGGACAGATGGAAACCAAAGGCCGCAACCCACCAAAGTCACCCAGTACCAGCAGTAACCACCAGAGGGAGCCCGCAAACAGAATCCACAACAGTACCCCCCCCTTGAGGAGGGGTCACCGAACCCTCACGAGAACCCCCAGGGCGATCAGGGTGAGCTCTATGGAAGGCGCGGACCAAATCAGTCGCATGAACATCGGAGGCGACCACCCAGGAATTGTCCTCCTGACCATAACCCTTCCACTTAACCAAATACTGGAGTTTGCGTCTGGAAACACGAGAATCCAAGATCTTTTCAACAACATACTCCAATTCTCCCTCCACCAGCACCGGAGCAGGAGGCTCGACCGAAGGAACAACAGGCACCTCATACCTCCGCAACAACGACCGATGGAACCCATTATGAATAGCGAACGATGCTGGGAGATCCAAACGGAAAGATACAGGGTTAAGAATCTCCGAGATCCTATAAGGACCGATGAACCGAGGCTTGAACTTAGGAGAAGAGACCTTCATAGGGACAAAACGAGAAGACAACCACACCAAGTCCCCAACAAAAAGTCGAGGGCCCACGCGGCGATGGCGATTAGCAAACTGCTGAGTCTTCTCCTGAGATAACTTCAAATTGTCCACCACCTGATTCCAAATGTGATGTAGCCTGTCCACCACCACGTCCACTCCAGGACAATCCGAAGACTCCACCTGACCAGAGGAAAAGACACAAACTGGGATCCCCTGTCAGAAACGATATTCTCCGGAATCCCATGCAAACGAACCACGTTCTGAAAAAAACAAAGGAACCAACTCAGAGGAGGAGGGCAATTTAGGCAAGGGCACCAAATGAACCATCTTAGAAAAGCGGTCACACACAACCCAGATAACGGACATTTTCTGTGAAACCGGGAGATCAGAAATAAAATCCATGGAAATGTGCGTCCAAGGCCTCTTCGGGATGGGCAAGGATAACAACAAACCACTAGCCCGTGAACAGCAAGGCTTAGCTTGAGCACACACTTCACAAGACTGCACAAAGGTACGCACATCCCTAGACAAGGAAGGCCACCAAAAAGACCTGGCCACCAAGTCTCTTGTACCAAATATTCCAGGATGACCAGCCAACACAGAAGAATGGACCTCGGAGATGACTCTACTGGTCCAATCATCCGGAACAAACAGTCTTTCTGGTGGACATCGATCCGGTTTATCCACCTGAAACTCCTGCAATGCGCGTCGCAAGTCTGGGGATACGGCGGACAATATTACCCCATCCCTAAGGATACCAGCAGGCCCAGTGTCTCCAGGAGAGTCAGGCACAAAACTCCTGGAAAGAGCATCTGCCTTCACATTCTTTGAACCTGGCAGGTATGAAACCACGAAATTGAAACGAGAAAAAAATAACGACCAACGAGCCTGTCTAGGATTCAAACGCCTGGCAGACTCAAGGTAAATGAGATTCTTGTGATCAGTCAAGACCACCACGCGATGTTTAGCACCCTCAAGCCAATGACGCCACTCCTCAAATGCCCACTTCATAGCCAAAAGCTCCCGATTACCCACATCATAATTGCACTCGGCGGGCGAGAATTTTCTAGAGAAGAAAGCACATGGCTTCATCACCGAGCCATTAGAACTTCTCTGTGACAAAACCGCCCCCGCTCCAATCTCGGAAGCATCAACCTCCACCTGGAAAGGAAGTGAAACATCTGGTTGACACAACACAGGAGCAGAAGAAAACCGGCGCTTAAGTTCCCGAAAGGCCTCCACGGCCGTAGGAGACCAATCAGCAACATCAGCACCCTTTTTAGTCAAATCAGTCAAAGGTTTAACAATACTGGAAAAATTAGCAATGAACCGACGATAAAAATTAGCAAACCCCAAGAACTTCTGAAGGCTCTTAACAGATGTAGGTTGTGTCCAGTCACAAATAGCCTGAACCTTAACGGGATCCATCTCAATAGTAGAAGGAGAAAAAATGTACCCCAAAAAAGAAATCTTCTGGACTCCGAAGAGACACTTTGAGCCCTTCACAAACAGAGAATTGGCCCGCAAAACCTGAAACACCTTCCTGACCTGTAGAACATGAGACTCCCAGTCATCAGAAAACACCAAAATATCATCCAAATACACAATCATAAACTTATCCAGATATTCACGGAAAATATTGTGCATAAAGGACTGAAAGACTGACGGAGCATTGGAGAGTCCAAAAGGCATTACCAAATACTCAAAATGGCCCTCAGGCGTATTAAATGCGGTTTTCCACTCATCACCCTGTTTTATCCGCACCAGATTATACGCACCACGAAGATCTATTTTAGTGAACCACCTAGCCCCCTTAATGCGAGCAAACAAATCAGTAAATAATGGCAATGGATACTGGTATTTGACTGTAATCTTATTCAGAAGGCGATAATCTATACAAGGCCTCAGGGAACCATCTTTTTTTGCCACGAAAAAAAAACCTGCTCCCAGAGGGGACGAAGATGGACGAATATGTCCCTTTTCCAAGGACTCCTTAATATAATTCCGCATAGCAGTATGCTCTGGCAGTGACAGATTAAATAAACGACCCTTAGGGAACTTACTGCCAGGAATCAATTCTATAGCACAGTCACACTCTCTATGGGGAGGGAGCGAATTGAGCTTAGGCTCCTCAAAAACATCCCTATAATCTGACAAAAACGCAGGGATCTCCGAAGGAGTAGATGAAGCGATAGAAATCGGAGGTGCATCATCATGAACCCCCTGACATCCCCAGCTTAGCACAGACATTGTTTTCCAGTCCAGGACAGGATTATGAGTTTGTAACCATGGCAGACCAAGCACTAGTACATCATGTAAATTATACAGTACAAGGAAGCGAATCACCTCCTGATGAACGGGAGTCATGTGCATGGTCACTTGTGTCCAATACTGCGGTTTATTCATAGCCAATGGTGTAGAATCAATTCCTTTCAGAGGAATAGGAACTTCCAGAGGCTCTAGACTAAAACCGCAGCGTTTAGCAAATGACCAATCCATAAGACTCAGGGCAGCGCCTGAATCCACATAGGCATCGACGGAAATGGAAGACAGTGAAAAAATCAGAGTCACAGACAAAATGAACTTAGACTGCAGAGTATCAATGGCAAAAGATTTATCAACCCTTTTTGTGCGTTTAGAGCATGCTGATATAACATGAGCTGAATCACCACAATAAAAACACAAACCATTTTTCCGCCTATAATTTTGCCGTTCACTTCTGGACTGAATTCTATCACATTGCATAGTCTCAGGTGCCTGTTCAGAAGACACCGCCAACTGGTGCACGGGTTTGCGCTCCCGTAAACGCCGATCAATCTGAATGGCCATAGCCATAGACTCATTCAGACCTGTAGGCGCAGGGAACCCCACCATAATATCCTTAATGGCCTCAGAAAGACCATTTCTGAAGTTTGCAGCCAGGGCGCACTCATTCCACTGAGTAAGCACCGACCATTTCCGAAATTTCTGACAATATATTTCCGCTTCATCATGCCCCTGAGAGAGGGCTAATAAAGCCTTTTCAGCCTGAATCTCTAGGTTAGGTTCCTCATAGAGCAATCCCAATGCCAGAAAAAACGCATCCACACTGAGCAATGCAGGATCCCCTGGTGCCAATGCAAATGCCCAATTCTGAGGGTCGCCCCGTAGGAACGATATAACAATCTTGACTTGTTGAGCAGGGTCTCCAGAGGAGCGAGATTTCAAAGAGAGAAACAATTTACAATTGTTCCTGAAATTCAGGAAGGTAGATCTATCTCCAGAAAAACACTCTGGAATAGGAATTCTAGGTTCAGACATGGGAGTGTGAACAACGAAATCCTGTATGTTTTGAACCTTTGCCGCGAGATTACTCAGGCTGGAAGCCAAACTCTGGACATCCATGATAAACAGCTAAGATCAGAGCCATTCAAGGGTTAAGAGGAGGTAAGAAGCAGCTAGACAGCAATTAAGGGCTAGGCAGCAAAACTCTGAAGGAAAAAAAAAAAAAAAAATTTCCCTTGAACACTTCTATTTCTCCTGCTTCAGCCCAAACAATTAACACTTTGTGGGCCGGCTATACTATCATGAATCCCCAATGGCTAGAGATAGCACAAGATTAGCAAAGTATAATAAATATCGGACGAGCTCTAGGGTGATGGAACCTGGGCTGACCGCTGCCCTACGCCTGACAAACGCAACTAGAGATAGCCAGGGAGCGTGCCTACGTTGGTTCTAGACGCCACGCACCAGCCTAAGAGCTAACTAGTACTGCAGAGGAAACAAAGACCTCACTTGCCTCCAGAGGAATTAACCCCAAAGATATAGTTGCCCCCCACATGTATTGACGGTGAAATGAGAGGAAGGCACACACATAGAGATGATGTATATAGCTTTAGCAAATAGAGGCCCGCTGAAAACTAGAAAGCAGAATGACACAAAAGGGGACTGAGCGGTCAGCAAAAAACCCTAATCAAAAAAACCATCCTGAGATTACAAGAACCCATGTGCCAACTCATGGCACATGGGGAGAACCTCAGTCCACTAGAGCAACCAGCTAACAAAGAGACATTCTAAGCAAGCTGGACAAAAAACCAAACAACTGAAAATCAGCACTTAGCTTATCCTGAAAGATCTGGGAGCAGGTAGGCAGGAACCAAACAGAGCACATCTGAACACATTGATAGCCGGCAAGGGAAATGACAGAAAGGCCAGGTAAAATAGGAAACACCCAGCCTCTGATGGACAGATGGAAACCAAAGGCCGCAACCCACCAAAGTCACCCAGTACCAGCAGTAACCACCAGAGGGAGCCCGCAAACAGAATCCACAACAAGGTGGTATCTATACTGACCGCGGACCCTGAACTAAACACCGCAACTAGAAGTAGCCGTGGGATGTACCTACTGATCCTAGACACCTCGACACAGCCGGAGGACTAATTAACCCTATAGATAGAAAAGGGAAAACTATCTCACCTCAGAGAAAATTCCCAAAGGTAAGGCAGCCCCCCACAAATATTGACTGTGAGAGGAGAGGAAAAAACATACACAGGCTGAAAACAGGATTTAGCAAAGGAGGCCAATCTAGCTAAATAGGAAAGATAGGACAGAGAACTATGCGGTCAGTATTAAAATACTAGGAAATATCCACCACAGAAAATACAAAAAACTCCACATCTAACTAAAGATATGGAGGGTATATCTGCCTCTCCAGAGATTCCAGCTTGACTGCATAAATCCTTACACAGATTAAGCTGGACAAGAAAAAACATGAAATACACTGAACAATGAGGCCCACAACATGTGGGCTGCAAACAAGCAGAACTTATCTTGGTGAAAAGACCAGGAAGCAGGAGAAACCATGAAGGGATGTGAATCCTCCAGAATACAATGGACAACTGGCACTGCCAAAGGGTGAGGCCAGACTAAATAGCCCAGTCCAGAGTGGACACACCTGATAACTGCTGTGAAGGACAGACAGCAGCGCTACCACTTATAACCACTGGAGGGAGCCCAAGAACAGAATTCACAACAGGAGCGGCAGACACCGTTAGTAGGGCTCAACCAAACTAGTAGGCCAAATGCAGTTTCATATTCTAAATACAGGCTGAAAGCCTGAAGATTGAAGCTCAGCTTTGATCAGTGGAGGAGAACACCAAGGAGCGGCAGACACCGTTAGTAGGCCCCAACCAATCTAGTAGGCCAAATGCAGTTTCATATTCTAAATACAGGCCGAAAGCCTGAAGATTGAAGCTCAGCTTTGATCAGTGGATGAGAACACCAAGGAGCGGCAGACACCGTAAGTAGGCCCAACCAAACTAGTAGGCCAAATGCAGTTTCATATTCTAAATACAGGCCGAAAGCCTGAAGATTGAAGCTCAGCTTTGATCAGTGGAGGAGAACACCAAGGAGCGGCAGACACCATTAATAGGGCCAAACAAGTAAGTAGGCCAAATGCAGTTTTATATGTTATACAGGCCGAAAGCCTGAAGATTGAAGCTCAGCTTTGTTCAGTGGAGGACAGCTGTAATGACTCGAGTGGCGCAGACAGACACAGGTAGTAGACCTAAAATAAAAAAGTAGGCTAAATTCAGTTCAAAATTGGTAACTGGAGTAATGTGGCATCATTGCTTTGTTCAGCGGAGGACAGCTGTAATGAGGGGCAGACACAGTTTGTAGGCCCAAAAAGTAAGTAGGCTAAATCCAGTTCAAAACTGGTAACAAGAGTGAACGGGCAGCATAGCTTTGATCAGTGGAGGCAGCTGGAATTTGGGGCGCAGACAGACACAGGTAGTAGGACTACAATAAAAAAGTTGGCTAAATGCAGTTCAAAACTGGTAACAGGAGTGAACTGGCAGCATTGCTTTGTTTGGTGGAGGACAACTGGAAGAAGTGGCTGACACAGTTAGTTGGCCAAAATAGTAAAGTGAACTAAATGTCTGCAAAAAAAAGTTCCTAAATAAACAGGTGGCAAAGCTAGGTACAGGGGTGGGTTCCTCTGCTGAGTAGCAGACAGTGGTAGTTTGCGCACAGTATTCACAGGTCTAAATGGAGGGCAGGGCCCCTGTATATTTTTACTATCATCTATCATTTCAACAAATTTGTATTGGCAGTGCCATTGGAGGATTTAACACCACAGACTAAACAGTGGTGGAGCAGTGAGAGGTAAGTTTTGCAAGTGGTAGAGCACTGTTTGAGCTGGGGGGAACACTCTCTCGTGGGCGGTAGTACTGGCCCAGGGCCACTCATGTTACGACGGTGTATCTGATGTTGGGTGTGCACCACCACCGCCAGAGACACTTCATTGTACTATGAGGGACCCTGTGCCAGTGCTGTCGCCCAAAAGTGGACACACTCACCTGTCCAGGCAAATCGCACTCGCACGGGTGCTTGCGCCAAGTGGTGACCACGGCCCCGTGGGGGGAGTCAGCCCGTTTAGGGAGGTGTAAAAATGGCCTATGGTGGACATTCAGCAGCTGCAAATGGAGGAATTGGAGCAGTCAGTAAGAGGAGGCCAAAAGCCAGACCTTTTTACAGGCAAGCTACGTGTCAGCAGGGGAAGGTGGGGCAAAATAATTTGAAATCCATGATTGGTTAATTTTAAAGAAGGTTAGATCATCAACATTTTGGGAAGCCAGACGGGTCCTTTTTCGGTCAGTATTGAACCAGCAGCACTGAATACTCTTTCTGGTAGCACACTAGCAGCTGGGCAAGCAAGCTCCTGTAATGCATATTCTGCCAATTCAGGCCAGGTGTCTATTTTAGATGCGCAGTAATCAAAGGGGAATGACTGGTGAGGAAGAACATCGATAAGGGAGGAAAAATAGTTTGTAACCATACTGGACAAATGTTGTCTCCTGTCACTTTGAATTGATGCAGCAGTACCTGTCGTGTCTGCAGTCATTGCAAAATCACTTTACAACCTGGTCATTATACCCCTCTGTCCAACGCCACTTCTGATTTGTGCACCCCTAACACCTCTGCCATGTTGCCCCCTGCAGCTCGTGTGAGAACCATCACCGCCGCTGTGTGCTGGGAATGCCTGAACCAAACGGTCTACAAGAGTTGCTTGTTTGGTAGCCAATATTTGCTCAAGGTTCTCATGTGGCATGATATTTTGCAATTTCCCTTTATAGCGTGGATCCAGGAGGCAGGCCAACCAGTAATCGTCATCGGTCATCATTTTGATAATGCGGGGGGTCCCTTTTTAGGATACGCAAGGCATAATCAGCCATGTGGGCCAATATTCCAGGTGTCAATTCACTGCTTGTGCTGAGCTGAGGAGCACTTTCTGTCAAATCAACATCAGTTGTCATCCCTAAGGATACCAGCAGGCCCAGTGTCTCCAGGAGAGTCAGGCACAAAACTCCTGGAAAGAGCATCTGCCTTCACATTCTTTGAACCTGGCAGGTATGAAACCACGAAATTGAAACGAGAAAAAAAAATAACGACCAACGAGCCTGTCTAGGATTCAAACGCCTGGCAGACTCAAGGTAAATGAGATTCTTGTGATCAGTCAAGACCACCACGCGATGTTTAGCACCCTCAAGCCAATGACGCCACTCCTCAAATGCCCACTTCATGGCCAAAAGCTCCCGATTACCCACATCATAATTGCACTCGGCGGGCGAGAATTTTCTAGAGAAGAAAGCACATGGCTTCATCACCGAGCCATTAGAACTTCTCTGTGACAAAACCGCCCCCGCTCCAATCTCGGAAGCATCAACCTCCACCTGGAAAGGAAGTGAAACATCTGGTTGACACAACACAGGAGCAGAAGAAAACCGGCGCTTAAGTTCCCGAAAGGCCTCCACGGCCGTAGGAGACCAATCAGCAACATCAGCACCCTTTTTAGTCAAATCAGTCAAAGGTTTAACAATACTGGAAAAATTAGCAATGAACCGACGATAAAAATTAGCAAACCCCAAGAACTTCTGAAGGCTCTTAACAGATGTAGGTTGTGTCCAGTCACAAATAGCCTGAACCTTAACGGGATCCATCTCAATAGTAGAAGGAGAAAAAATGTACCCCAAAAAAGAAATCTTCTGGACTCCGAAGAGACACTTTGAGCCCTTCACAAACAGAGAATTGGCCCGCAAAACCTGAAACACCTTCCTGACCTGTAGAACATGAGACTCCCAGTCATCAGAAAACACCAAAATATCATCCAAATACACAATCATAAACTTATCCAGATATTCACGGAAAATATTGTGCATAAAGGACTGAAAGACTGACGGAGCATTGGAGAGTCCAAAAGGCATTACCAAATACTCAAAATGGCCCTCAGGCGTATTAAATGCGGTTTTCCACTCATCACCCTGTTTTATCCGCACCAGATTATACGCACCACGAAGATCTATTTTAGTGAACCACCTAGCCCCCTTAATGCGAGCAAACAAATCAGTAAATAATGGCAATGGATACTGGTATTTGACTGTAATCTTATTCAGAAGGCGATAATCTATACAAGGCCTCAGGGAACCATCTTTTTTTGCCACGAAAAAAAAACCTGCTCCCAGAGGGGACGAAGATGGACGAATATGTCCCTTTTCCAAGGACTCCTTAATATAATTCCGCATAGCAGTATGCTCTGGCAGTGACAGATTAAATAAACGACCCTTAGGGAACTTACTGCCAGGAATCAATTCTATAGCACAGTCACACTCTCTATGGGGAGGGAGCGAATTGAGCTTAGGCTCCTCAAAAACATCCCTATAATCTGACAAAAACGCAGGGATCTCCGAAGGAGTAGATGAAGCGATAGAAATCGGAGGTGCATCATCATGAACCCCCTGACATCCCCAGCTTAGCACAGACATTGTTTTCCAGTCCAGGACAGGATTATGAGTTTGTAACCATGGCAGACCAAGCACTAGTACATCATGTAAATTATACAGTACAAGGAAGCGAATCACCTCCTGATGAACGGGAGTCATGCGCATGGTCACTTGTGTCCAATACTGCGGTTTATTCATAGCCAATGGTGTAGAATCAATTCCTTTCAGAGGAATAGGAACTTCCAGAGGCTCTAGACTAAAACCGCAGCGTTTAGCAAATGACCAATCCATAAGACTCAGGGCAGCGCCTGAATCCACATAGGCATCGACGGAAATGGAAGACAGTGAAAAAATCAGAGTCACAGACAAAATGAACTTAGACTGCAGAGTATCAATGGCAAAAGATTTATCAACCCTTTTTGTGCGTTTAGAGCATGCTGATATAACATGAGCTGAATCACCACAATAAAAACACAAACCATTTTTCCGCCTATAATTTTGCCGTTCACTTCTGGACTGAATTCTATCACATTGCATAGTCTCAGGTGCCTGTTCAGAAGACACCGCCAACTGGTGCACGGGTTTGCGCTCCCGTAAACGCCGATCAATCTGAATGGCCATAGCCATAGACTCATTCAGACCTGTAGGCGCAGGGAACCCCACCATAATATCCTTAATGGCCTCAGAAAGACCATTTCTGAAGTTTGCAGCCAGGGCGCACTCATTCCACTGAGTAAGCACCGACCATTTCCGAAATTTCTGACAATATATTTCCGCTTCATCATGCCCCTGAGAGAGGGCTAATAAAGCCTTTTCAGCCTGAATCTCTAGGTTAGGTTCCTCATAGAGCAATCCCAATGCCAGAAAAAACGCATCCACACTGAGCAATGCAGGATCCCCTGGTGCCAATGCAAATGCCCAATTCTGAGGGTCGCCCCGTAGGAACGATATAACAATCTTGACTTGTTGAGCAGGGTCTCCAGAGGAGCGAGATTTCAGAGAGAGAAACAATTTACAATTGTTCCTGAAATTCAGGAAGGTAGATCTATCTCCAGAAAAACACTCTGGAATAGGAATTCTAGGTTCAGACATGGGAGTGTGAACAACGAAATCCTGTATGTTTTGAACCTTTGCCGCGAGATTACTCAGGCTGGAAGCCAAACTCTGGACATCCATGATAAACAGCTAAGATCAGAGCCATTCAAGGGTTAAGAGGAGGTAAGAAGCAGCTAGACAGCAATTAAGGGCTAGGCAGCAAAACTCTGAAGGAAAAAAAAAATAAAAAATTTCCCTTGAACACTTCTATTTCTCCTGCTTCAGCCCAAACAATTAACACTTTGTGGGCCGGCTATACTATCATGAATCCCCAATGGCTAGAGATAGCACAAGATTAGCAAAGTATAATAAATATCGGACGAGCTCTAGGGTGATGGAACCTGGGCTGACCGCTGCCCTACGCCTGACAAACGCAACTAGAGATAGCCAGGGAGCGTGCCTACGTTGGTTCTAGACGCCACGCACCAGCCTAAGAGCTAACTAGTACTGCAGAGGAAACAAAGACCTCACTTGCCTCCAGAGGAATTAACCCCAAAGATATAGTTGCCCCCCACATGTATTGACGGTGAAATGAGAGGAAGGCACACACATAGAGATGATGTATATAGCTTTAGCAAATAGAGGCCCGCTGAAAACTAGAAAGCAGAATGACACAAAAGGGGACTGAGCGGTCAGCAAAAAACCCTAATCAAAAAAACCATCCTGAGATTACAAGAACCCATGTGCCAACTCATGGCACATGGGGAGAACCTCAGTCCACTAGAGCAACCAGCTAACAAAGAGACATTCTAAGCAAGCTGGACAAAAAACCAAACAACTGAAAATCAGCACTTAGCTTATCCTGAAAGATCTGGGAGCAGGTAGGCAGGAACCAAACAGAGCACATCTGAACACATTGATAGCCGGCAAGGGAAATGACAGAAAGGCCAGGTAAAATAGGAAACACCCAGCCTCTGATGGACAGATGGAAACCAAAGGCCGCAACCCACCAAAGTCACCCAGTACCAGCAGTAACCACCAGAGGGAGCCCGCAAACAGAATCCACAACAAGGTGGTATCTATACTGACCGCGGACCCTGAACTAAACACCGCAACTAGAAGTAGCCGTGGGATGTACCTACTGATCCTAGACACCTCGACACAGCCGGAGGACTAATTAACCCTATAGATAGAAAAGGGAAAACTATCTCGCCTCAGAGAAAATTCCCAAAGGTAAGGCAGCCTCCCACAAATATTGACTGTGAGAGGAGAGGAAAAAACATACACAGGCTGAAAACAGGATTTAGCAAAGGAGGCCAATCTAGCTAAATAGGAAAGATAGGACAGAGAACTATGCGGTCAGTATTAAAATACTAGGAAATATCCACCACAGAAAATACAAAAAACTCCACATCTAACTAAAGATATGGAGGGTATATCTGCCTCTCCAGAGATTCCAGCTTGACTGCATAAATCCTTACACAGATTAAGCTGGACAAGAAAAAACATGAAATACACTGAACAATGAGGCCCACAACATGTGGGCTGCAAACAAGCAGAACTTATCTTGGTGAAAAGACCAGGAAGCAGGAGAAACCATGAAGGGATGTGAATCCTCCAGAATACAATGGACAACTGGCACTGCCAAAGGGTGAGGCCAGACTAAATAGCCCAGTCCAGAGTGGACACACCTGATAACTGCTGTGAAGGACAGACAGCAGCGCTACCACTTATAACCACTGGAGGGAGCCCAAGAACAGAATTCACAACAGGAGCGGCAGACACCGTTAGTAGGGCTCAACCAAACTAGTAGGCCAAATGCAGTTTCATATTCTAAATACAGGCTGAAAGCCTGAAGATTGAAGCTCAGCTTTGATCAGTGGAGGAGAACACCAAGGAGCGGCAGACACCGTTAGTAGGCCCCAACCAATCTAGTAGGCCAAATGCAGTTTCATATTCTAAATACAGGCCGAAAGCCTGAAGATTGAAGCTCAGCTTTGATCAGTGGATGAGAACACCAAGGAGCGGCAGACACCGTAAGTAGGCCCAACCAAACTAGTAGGCCAAATGCAGTTTCATATTCTAAATACAGGCCGAAAGCCTGAAGATTGAAGCTCAGCTTTGATCAGTGGAGGAGAACACCAAGGAGCGGCAGACACCATTAGTAGGGCCAAACAAGTAAGTAGGCCAAATGCAGTTTTATATGTTATACAGGCCGAAAGCCTGAAGATTGAAGCTCAGCTTTGTTCAGTGGAGGACAGCTGTAATGACTCGAGTGGCGCAGACAGACACAGGTAGTAGACCTAAAATAAAAAAGTAGGCTAAATTCAGTTCAAAATTGGTAACTGGAGTAATGTGGCATCATTGCTTTGTTCAGCGGAGGACAGCTGTAATGAGGGGCAGACACAGTTTGTAGGCCCAAAAAGTAAGTAGGCTAAATCCAGTTCAAAACTGGTAACAAGAGTGAACGGGCAGCATAGCTTTGATCAGTGGAGGCAGCTGGAATTTGGGGCGCAGACAGACACAGGTAGTAGGACTACAATAAAAAAGTTGGCTAAATGCAGTTCAAAACTGGTAACAGGAGTGAACTGGCAGCATTGCTTTGTTTGGTGGAGGACAACTGGAAGAAGTGGCTGACACAGTTAGTTGGCCAAAATAGTAAAGTGAACTAAATGTCTGCAAAAAAAAGTTCCTAAATAAACAGGTGGCAAAGCTAGGTACAGGGGTGGGTTCCTCTGCTGAGTAGCAGACAGTGGTAGTTTGCGCACAGTATTCACAGGTCTAAATGGAGGGCAGGGCCCCTGTATATTTTTACTATCATCTATCATTTCAACAAATTTGTATTGGCAGTGCCATTGGAGGATTTAACACCACAGACTAAACAGTGGTGGAGCAGTGAGAGGTAAGTTTTGCAAGTGGTAGAGCACTGTTTGAGCTGGGGGGAACACTCTCTCGTGGGCGGTAGTACTGGCCCAGGGCCACTCATGTTACGACGGTGTATCTGATGTTGGGTGTGCACCACCACCGCCAGAGACACTTCATTGTACTATGAGGGACCCTGTGCCAGTGCTGTCGCCCAAAAGTGGACACACTCACCTGTCCAGGCAAATCGCACTCGCACGGGTGCTTGCGCCAAGTGGTGACCACGGCCCCGTGGGGGGAGTCAGCCCGTTTAGGGAGGTGTAAAAATGGCCTATGGTGGACATTCAGCAGCTGCAAATGGAGGAATTGGAGCAGTCAGTAAGAGGAGGCCAAAAGCCAGACCTTTTTACAGGCAAGCTACGTGTCAGCAGGGGAAGGTGGGGCAAAATAATTTGAAATCCATGATTGGTTAATTTTAAAGAAGGTTAGATCATCAACATTTTGGGAAGCCAGACGGGTCCTTTTTCGGTCAGTATTGAACCAGCAGCACTGAATACTCTTTCTGGTAGCACACTAGCAGCTGGGCAAGCAAGCTCCTGTAATGCATATTCTGCCAATTCAGGCCAGGTGTCTATTTTAGATGCGCAGTAATCAAAGGGGAATGACTGGTGAGGAAGAACATCGATAAGGGAGGAAAAATAGTTTGTAACCATACTGGACAAATGTTGTCTCCTGTCACTTTGAATTGATGCAGCAGTACCTGTCGTGTCTGCAGTCATTGCAAAATCACTTTACAACCTGGTCATTATACCCCTCTGTCCAACGCCACTTCTGATTTGTGCACCCCTAACACCTCTGCCATGTTGCCCCCTGCAGCTCGTGTGAGAACCATCACCGCCGCTGTGTGCTGGGAATGCCTGAACCAAACGGTCTACAAGAGTTGCTTGTTTGGTAGCCAATATTTGCTCAAGGTTCTCATGTGGCATGATATTTTGCAATTTCCCTTTATAGCGTGGATCCAGGAGGCAGGCCAACCAGTAATCGTCATCGGTCATCATTTTGATAATGCGGGGGGTCCCTTTTTAGGATACGCAAGGCATAATCAGCCATGTGGGCCAATATTCCAGGTGTCAATTCACTGCTTGTGCTGAGCTGAGGAGCACTTTCTGTCAAATCAACATCAGTTGTCTCCCGCAAAAACCCTGTACCTGACCTTGCAATGCCACCAGTTTCTATTGCCCCCTGAGAAGATTCCTCCTCCCATAAATATTCATCCCCATCCTCCTCCTCCTCCTCCTCCTCGTCCAGGAGAGTTCCCTGGGCAGACAATTGCTGACTGTCATCAAGGCTTCCCTCCTCCTCGGCTGCAGACGCCTGCTCCTTAATGTGCATCAAACTTTGCATCAGCAGACGCATTAGTGGGATGCTCATGCTTATGATGGCGTCGTCTGCACTTACCAGCCGTAGGCATTCCTCAAAACACTGAAGGACTTGCCAGAGGTCTTGTAGCTTCAACCACTGCACACCAGACAACTCCATGTCTGCCATCCAACTGCCTGCCCGTGTATGTGTATCCTCCCACAAATACATTACAGCATGCCTCTGTTCGCACAGCCCCTGAAGCATGTGCAGTGTGGAGTTCCACCTTGTTGCAACGTCGATTATTAGGCAGTGCTGGGGAAGCTTCAACGATCGCTGATGGTTCTGCATACGGCTGGAGTGTACGGGCGACCGGCGGATGTGCGAGCAAAGTCTTCGCACCTTCAGGAGCAGGGCTGGTAACCCCGGATAACTTTTCAGGAAGCACTGCACCACCTGGTTCAAGGTGTGAGCCAGGCAAGGTATATGTTTCAGTTCTGAAAGGGCTATGGCAGCCATAAAATTCCTTCCGTTATCACTGACTACCTTGCCAGCCTCAAGATGTACACTGCCCAGCCATGACTGAGTTTCTTGCTGCAAGAACTCGGCCAGAATTTCCGCGGTGTGTCTGTTGTTGCCCAAACACTTCATTTCCAACACAGCCTGCTGATGCTTACCACAAGCCGTTCCATAATGGGGCACCTCGTGTGCAACACTGGCAACTGGATGGAGTGGTATGACGACTGCACTCTTTGAACGAGCTTTCGCTTCTGGAGGTGGAGGAGGAGGAGGAGGAGGGTTGTCAAACGCCTACTGCCAACTGTTTCCTAGACCTTGGGCTAGGCAGAACTGTCCCACTATGGCTGTCCCCTGTGGACCCTGCATCCACCACATTAAACCAGTGCACCGTGATGGACACGTAACATCCCTGGCCATGCCTACTGGTCCATGCATCTGTTGTGAGGTGCACCTTTCTACTGACTGACTGCCTGAGTGCATGGACAATGCTGTCTTTGACATGCTGGTGGAGGGCTGGGATGGCTTTTCTTGCAAAGAAGTGTCGACTGGTAGGTCATAGCGTGGTACTGCATAGGCCATCAGGGCTTTGAAAGCTTTGCTTTCAACCAACTGGTAGGGCATCATCTCTAGTGAGATTAGTCTAGCAATGCGGGCGTTCAAACCCTGTGTACGTGGATGAGAGGGTGAGTACTTTCTTTTCCTAACGAGAGTCTCTTATAGGGTGAGCTGGACTGAAGAGGTGCATAAGGTGGAACAAGCGGTGGTGGTGGCGGTGAACATGGCAGATTGAGAGAGGGTTGGTGATGGTATTCTCGATGTTGACCTACATACAGTGTTTCCTACCAAAAACCTTGTGATTCCCTGACTGCTTTGGCCTTGCGAAGATACCTCCACATTTGCTGCTGGTGGTGTCCTAACCGGTGTGCTTACAGTGAGGGAAGCAATGTAGCGTTGCTGACTACCTTCATTCTGAGCAGGTGCACCAACGGTACGGGACGTTTGGTAGTTAGTCCAGGCTTTCAAGTGCATGCTGGTTAAATGTCTACGCATGCACGTTGTATTTAAATTTTTGACATTCTGCCCTCTGCTAAAGGTCTTTTAGCATTTCTTACAGATAACTTTGCACTGATCATTCGGATCTTGGTTAAAAAATTGCCACACTGCACTCTTCCTACTATCGAATACCTTTTCAGGCATTGCACGCTGTGCTGCTTTCACCGGATGGCCACGCTGTCCTAAAACTGGTTTTGTTTTCGACACACGCTTTTGTCCTGATTTTTGGCTTGGCAGATGAAAGCTGTTGCAATGTTGATGCCTGCTCATCCTCCTCCACTTCAGAGTTACTGCCAGCGGCACCCTGTTCCCCCAATGGCTGCCAATCTGGGTCTACAACTGGGTCATCTATCACCTCCTCTTCAATGTCCTGTGCACCTTCCTCTGTGTCACTGTGTAAGGTGCTTTAGCGTTCGGGATGGGGAACCATAGTCTCATCAGGGTCAGATTCTGGCTGAGTACACTGCGAGGGCAATGTTGTGATCTGAGTCAATGGAACAGCATAAAAATATAGCTGTGGCTGTGCATCTGTGCACTACATGTCTAATTCATCTTGTAATGGGCTGTTAACTAGTTCCCTTTCTAACCCTGGCAAGGTATGTGTAAAGAGCTCCATGGAGTAAACTGTAGTTTCGCCTTCCGCATCCTTCACTTTTGCTTTGGGTGAAAGACACAAGGAAGTGACTTGTTCCTGACTGGGAGCATCCACTGACGACTCGCTGCTTTTAAGTTTTGAACTTTTGGAAGAGGAGGCGAAAGATCTAGAGGCTCAGTCAGCAAGGAAAGCCAAAACTTTTTCCTGCTGCTCCGGCTTTAAAAGCAGTTTTCCTACTCCCAGAAAAGGGAGCCTTCGAGGCCTTGTGTAGCCAGACGATGATGCTGGCTCAACAACTCGAGCTTTAGGTGCTATTTTGCTTTTCCCACTGCCACCAGATGCTCCTCCACCACCACCACCACCATCATTACCAGCTGGCAATAACCACCCACGGCCTCTTCCACCAGACTTCCTCATTTTTGGGAAAGTGTAAACAAACTATCAACCGTTATATGGTACTGTAAAGCAAGGCAGAAGGTGTATGTAAACTTGTTGAGAATTTAACTCTCCCTTTTTATGTGTGCGAGACTGCTGCAAAAATCAGGCCCACTGTATTACACTACACAGTATAAGTGGCAGAAAGTGACTGGCAGATATACGCCAAATTGAACTGACACAGATGCACGTAGTGGCAATATAAATCTCTCTTTTTATGTGTGGGAGACTGCGGCAAAAATAAGGCCCACTGAATGACACTACACAGTATAAGTGGCAGAAAGTGGCTGGCAGATATACGCCAAACATAACTGACCCAGATGCACTTAATGACAATATAAACCTCCCATTTTATGTGTGGAAGACTGCTGCAAAAAAAAAACAGGCCCACTGTATTACACTACACAGTATAAGTGGCAGAAAGTGGCTGGCAGATATATGCCAAACAGAAGTGACCCAGATGCACTTAGTGGCAATATAAATCTCCCTTTTTATGTGTGGGAGACTGCGGCAAAAATAAGGCCCACTGTATTACAAATAAGGCCCACTGTATTACACTACACAGTATAAGTGGCAGAAAGTGACTGGCAGATATATGCCAAACAGAACGGACCCAGATGCACTTAGTGGCAATATAAATCTCCCTTTTTATGTGTGGGAGACTGCGGCAAAAATAAGGCCCACTGTATTACACTACACAGTATAAGTGGCAGAAAGTGACTGGCAGATAAACGCCAAACAGAACTGACTCAGATGTACTTAGTGACAATATAAATCTCCCTTTTTATGTGTGGGAGACTGCTGCAAAAAAAATAACAGGCCCATTGTATTACACTACACAGTATAAGTGGCAGAAAGTGGCTGGCAGATATATGCCAAACAGAAGTGACCCAGATGCACTTAGTGGCCATATAAATCTCCCTTTTTATGTGTGGGAGACTGCTGCTGCAAAAAAAAAACAGGCCCACTGTATTACACTACACAGTATAAGTTGCAGAACGTGGCTGGCAGATATATGCCAAACAGAAGTGACCCAGATGCACTTAGTGGCAATATAAATCTCCCTTTTTATGTGTGGGAGACTGCAGTAAAAATAAGGCCCACTGTATTAGACTACACAGTATAAGTGGCAGAAAGTGACTGGCAGATATATGCCAAACAGAACTGATGGAGATGCACTTAGTAGTAATATAAATCTCCCTTTTTATGTGTGGGAGACTGCGGCAAAAATAAGGCCCACTGTAAAACACTACACAGTATAAGTGGCAGAAAGTGACTGGCAGATATATGCCAAACAGAACTGACCCAGATGCACTTAGTGGCAATATAAATCTCCCTTTTTATGTGTGGGAGACTGCAGCAAAAATAAGGCCCACTGTATTACACTACACAATATAAGTGGCAGAAAGTGGCTGGCAGATATGCGCCAAACAGAACTGACCCAGGTGCACTTATTTGCAATATAAATCTCCCTTTTTATGTGTGGGAGACTGCGGCAAAAATAAAGCCCACTGTATTACACTACACAGTATAAGTGGCAGAAAGTGGCTGGCAGATATACGCCAAACAGAACTGATGCAGATGCACTTAGTGGCAATATAAATCTCCCTTTCTATGTGTGGGAGACTGCGGCAAAAATAAGGCCCACTGTATTACACTACACAGTATAAGTGGCAGAAAGTGGCTGGCAGATATACGCCAAACAGAACTGACGCAGATGCACTTAGTGGCAATATTAATCTCCCTTTTTATGTGTGGGAGACTGCTGCAAAAAAAAAAACAGGCCCACTGTATTACACTACACAGTATAAGTGGCAGAAAGTGGCTGGAAGACATATATAAAAAAGGGGACTGTACTTCAATAACAATCATCCTACTATGATCTCACAACAAGTATGGCAGCCAGCAATAAAAAGGACTGCTGCACACAAAAGTGGGGACAAATAAACAATAGAACTGTGCAGAAAGGAGCAACAGGACTTTTGCTTTTAAAAAAGCTGTTGGTTTGCACAGTGGTGTACAAACAACAATGCAGCTATCAGGGAGCCTTATAAGCTACAGAGCTGATGCACAGAAATCTAGCCTCCACTGTCCCTGCAAAGAAAAGGTGGTGTTGGACAGTGGAAATCGCTACAGCACAAGCGGTTTGGGGGTTAATTTTCCCTCCATAATAATATCCCTGCTTCTGACGAAGCTGCCAGCAACCTCTCCTTATGCTCAGATCGGCAGAAGTAAGATGGCAGTCGGCGTGCATGCCCTTTATAACCCCTGTGACGCCGCAGAAAGCAAGCCAATCACTGTCATGCCTTCTCTAAGATGGTGGCGACCGAGATCTATGTCATCATGCTGCGTCCACCTTCATTGGCTGAGAAATGGCGCTGAAAGCGTCACACGAAATGCGACTTTGGCACTAAGATCGCTGACTCCCCACTGGGATCGGGTCGTTTCACGAAACCCGACTTTGCCGAAAGTCGGCGATTTTTGAAATTGTCCGATCTGTTTCGCTCAACCCTAGTAATATCCGTCCCCTATCCTGGTATGCATGGCTCCCTCATTCCTATCCTGGTGTATAATGCCCCATCATGGTTCTGGTTTGATTGGTCCCTTCCTTTTTCCTTGGCCCCATACCATTTTTTGTATAATTGGCCCCATCTCGTTCCTGGTATGATTGGTCCCATTCTTTTATAAGTGGCCCCATCCTGTGTTAGGTGTCAAGTTCCTGCCTCTGCACAGGGGGAATCTCAAACTATCTCCGCTGCGGTCTCCCATTCTTCTTCAGCCGCAGTGGAGCCTGCTCAGCAGAGACGTCGGTCCCAGCGTCTGACTCAGGCAGAAACTGGGCAATTGGTTACTACTGTTCTTTCAGGCTCTGCTTTTGTAGCCAGCGCTGAGCAGCATCAAACAGATCTTTCTGGGACTAAGTCCTGCTTTTCCCATACTGGGCATGCCCATGGGACGATCTCCCATTGGAGGTCGGGGGTCACATGCGCAGGTCCTGAAGCGGTTCCTGTTGGACCACTAGGAAGGTCCTTGAGTGCTAAAACTATAAAAGGTTCACATGGCCGCATGGCCATGCGCTAGTATCAAACCTATGTTATGAGCTCAGCGCCAGTGTGGTTATGGTTGTATGTGGTCAGGGTTTGGCTGAAATAAGCCCATAGAATACTGGCACCTCTGATGAGGAGTTTGGTGTATGTGCATTCAGGGCTGGCGTATAGCCATTAGAATTCTGGCTCCACTGGAGAGGAGTTGCTTGTGTGCTATTCTGACTGCATGACCGCTGTTGGCTCTATTAGGTAGCTGTGATCTCCTGTGAGGTTAACAGGGCATGGCGTTCACTTTTCTTAGTGAATCTGTGAAGTAACAGAGTTCGCTTATACCGCCATATAGTACCGCCTGTTACTAGCAGCAGGTTTCTCTCCTGCACGGTGGACCCCGGGTTGCGAACGCACCTACTGTTTTATATATATTTGGTGCATTCCGCCAACCCTATTATTATCCTGTTCCTGGTATCTATGGCCCCATTAGGAGAGATTAAAAAAAAATAAAAAATTACACTCACCTACATGACGCTCCTTCACAGCGTCCTACTCCGGTGCCAGCAGCTGCTTAATGCTTGTAAGCAGCGAACTGGACAGTCTGCTCTTCAGCTCCAAATTAATATTGGACAGATGAATAATGATATATATGCCATGTTTGGAAAGCTAAACTCATGAAAGGAAATATGGCATTAATATCTCCTGTCTGGGACCTCCAGGTGCACAGATATCCTGAAATTCGGGGATCCCATATTTTATAGTGATCTAGCCACATCCCATTGACTAGCCTCAATCTGAGGTCACTGTGGGGAGGTATTTGGGCATGAATTTTATCTGATAACACTGGTCAACAGCATTTTTGGTGCCAAAGATATTTCATCGAATTTAGGGTATTTTTGGGGTGCTGATTCTGAATATGTCATCAGTTTTGCCAGATTGGCTCAAGTTTTTGAGATTTTTGGTATCTTATTTATAGCACTTGTTGGTAAATGCGACGCATCATCTCATTAATTTCTTTGGATTAGTACTTGAACTGAGCAGTTCTCAATATAGTTTTGTGTTAATTAGTGTTCTAAAAGTTTGTTCATAGCTTGATTTTTGCACTAACTTTATGTTGTTGTCTGTTTTCCAGTGAAAAGCATGAACTCATCAAGAAGAAGTTGTCTTAACGATCCAGACTCATTCTGTTACATTTGTGGTGAATACACACTGCCAAAACATAGAAGAAACATAACAGACTTCGTAAAAAAAGTGTATTTTGCCTATTTTGGGGTTATGCTTGGGGACCAAGACAAGTTTTGGGCACCACACATAGTGTGCAAAGCATGTATCGAATTATTACGAAAATGGAGCAAAGGACAAAGAAAAAGCTTCAAATTTGGTGTTCCAATGGTGTGGAGAGAGCCAAAAAATCATCATGATGACTGTTATTTATGGTAAACACAGGTACAGGCACATCTTCACAATGAGGGACAGGCCTTCTTGCAGATTCCATGTTACTCCCATTTTCGTTTCTTATGCTTATTGAATCCTTGCACTTGCACTGCACAGAAATAACAGTCATCATGATGATTTTTTGGCTCTCTCCACACCATTGGAACACCAAATTTGAAGCTTTTTCTTTGTCCTTTGCTCCATTTTCGTAATAATTCGATACATGCTTTGCACACTATGTGTGGTGCCCAAAACTTGTCTTGGTCCCCAAGCATAACCCCAAAATAGGCAAAATACACTTTTTTTACGAAGTCTGTTATGTTTCTTCTATGTTTTGGCAGTGTGTATTCACCACAAATGTAACAGAATGAGTCTGGATCGTTAAGACAACTTCTTCTTGATGAGTTCATGCTTTTCACTGGAAAACAGACAACAACATAAAGTTAGTGCAAAAATCAAGCTATGAACAAACTTTTAGAACACTAATTAACACAAAACTATATTGAGAACTGCTCAGTTCAAGTACTAATCCAAAGAAATTAATGAGATGATGCGTCGCATTTACCAACAAGTGCTATAAATAAGATACCAAAAATCTCAAAAACTTGAGCCAATCTGGCAAAACTGATAGCATATTCAGAATCAGCACCCCAAAAATACCCCAAATTCATTAAAATATTTTGGACACCAGAAAAAATTTTTTTTTTTGTTGACCTGTGTAATTAGTCCTCAAAGGAACACATCGATGTATTTCTGTACCATTTTCTGAAAAGGAGAGCTTCCCTCCGATAAGATCTGCGTCATTTCTGTGACATTTCTAGTACTTTTCTTTTGTTACCCATTTTTATTTTACGTAATTGTATATACTGTATTGTTTTTTTTTTCCTTTTGTGATATCTTTTGTATCTTTTATAGACACTGCCTACTTTTTGGGCTAGGTTTATACAATTTTATATCTTCATTCCTATTGCTCTATAAACCGAGTCACTGAAGCCATACGCTACCTGTAACAGGTGTCAAAACAGGGTGTCAAAATAGCCTGTATAAACATTTGGTGGTGGCAGCTAGTTTTCTTGAGTTATTGCAGAGCTTGGCAGTGACTGTAAAGGATTACATATATTCCATGGATTGAAATTGGATATGTAATAATCTATACATTTATTCTGAGTTCCCCAATATCTGACCTAGTAGTGAAAGCAATCGTGGCCTCGTCCACTAACTGTCAGTCAATTGCAAAATTGTTCTGACAAATGGAGACAGTGGAGTGCTGGCTTGTGACAACTTGGTAACAGCGGGGAGCGAGATATCTGTGTGATTCCAGGGCTGTTCCCTGACACCCATCATCAAGCTCTGCAAATAGGGACAGAGTGGCTTCCTCTGGCAGAGGTGATAATTGCAGGAGAGGAACATTTTTGAACAAGAATATATAAAAATAAGATCAAAAGATGGTACTAAGGCATAACACAGCTGTTACAGAAATCATTGGACTATCCACATAATTCATGGACATGTCAGGTCCTCCAGAATGACAGCCTCTCCTTGATGCATTTATAGTTGCAAAATTAAATCCTCACCTGTCCCCAAATGGATGAGGCAAGATGAAAAGCATCATGAGTACCCTGTAGAAATTTCTGCCACCTTTTGTCATCATAGCATTTGCGTGATCCAAATACTAGGTTTGCAACAACATTAGAGGAGGAGATGCAAACATCAGAGTCTTGTTGGGGTCAACAGGCTGCTCTAAAGGAAGAAATAACATAAGCATGAATGGAATGTTTTAATTGTGCAGCAATTTTGCATGGTGAATAACAACAATACATCAGAAAACAAGATTGCTCATTTACTAAAACCAAATGTCCATACTATCTCCATGGCGTTGCCCATGTTTCAAGGGACACAGTTCCCATGGTAACGCTGCACACCAAAGTCCCGGTGTGCAAAGGCTTCTTACTATAGTGACGGTTTAGACAGCTTATGTGTTGCCCATGTCATCTCAACATATGCTCCATCCTCCACCTGTGATATCCATGACATTCAGTGCACTAATGGTTTTATTATGCAAAAGCTTTAATGAATGCTGTGTCCTACACTTGCGACCGACGTATAATGTCTGATGATCTGATTGGTCGATCACCCCTGGTTCCTGTATATTCCACACCTCGTACATGTGACTTACAGATGATGTTTTGTGCTCTGATTGGTCATTTGCTGTCCTTATGGTTTCATGATTGGCTGTCTCTGTATGACACACATATTATCTGTCCTTTTCCTATAGGTTGCCGCTCAATTGAGCTCACCTATATGGAACGCCCGCCAGTGCCGTGGGGTACTCGGTACCGGGTCCGGTACTTAAAAGGGATGTCACGGTGGCTGCAACCTGGGTGCCCAAGTAAAAGGGAATGTCTTTAAAGTGGTTTTGGGAATAAAGTTTGTGTTTGTGATGCCACCTGTGTTACTCGGTCAGAGGCGACCGACGCTGCTTAAAGGGGTCCTCTTGCCAGCTGGGTTCTCGGACGCGTTTTCCTGCTGTTTCTTCCATCCCTCCTTCCATGGGTGGTTTCTTCTTCTTTGTTTCCCGCAATTCCAGATCAGGAGGCGGACTTCTCTTGGGGATGGACAGATCTCTCGGACATAGTGGTATCTATGAGGGGTGGCCATAACTTTTGCGCCATTCTTCCAAGCTCTGCCCACGAAAACACGCCAAACTCCTCCTGCACGCCACATGGTGCTGTAATGGCGTCAGTTTTGGTGGCAATTCACACTTCACTAGTCACACAGTTAGGCACAGTCTCTTAGGTGCACATGACCCGATTCTTTGGGTCGATCTATCCTGTTCGAGATGCCAAGCTGGAACACCTGCCAGGGCCGTGGGGTACTCCGTACCATGTCCTGCACTTAAAGGGGATGTCATGGTGCCTGTGATCTCGTCCATGGCCCTGGGCACCCAAGTAAAAGGGAATGTCTTTAAAGGGGTTTTGGAAATAAAGTTTGTGTCCGTGACCCCACCTGTGGTACTCGGTCAGAGGGGACTGACGTTGCTTAAAGGGGTCGTCTTGGGTGATGTTATGGCAGCTAAGATGGTATAACTACCCACAGATGAAGTTGGGTCCCCAGGGCTCCCGATGTGTAGATGGAGATGGTGTGTGGTGATGCAGTAAGAAATGGAGGACACAGGTTTGCAGTCTCTTTACCTGGTTTACTGAAGACTTCAGGCAGCCACAGTCCAGGGCACCAGATCACAGGTACAGGCAGGGTATAGCCGGCTTGGAAGCGAGTTCAGAGTCTTCTTTACCAGGTGGAGTTAGAAGCCTTTCTACTAGCGTGGTGGTGTAGTCCCTTGCTGCCTGTGGCTTCTGTCAAGGTCCTCACAATTCTCTATGTCCTTCTTAAAGGGTAGGACACAAACCTGTATGGCAGGTGGCTCGATCCTTTTTACAGGGTCTCTATCATGACCCGTGCTCTATGCGCCACTGTGACTTCAGGTGTTAGGGTATAACAGTTGTACAATGCAAACTGAGCTTGTGGTTGTAGCCCTCCACAGAGTTACTCTATCATTATAAATGATACATTAAATGGCATTATATATTTTCTTTATATTAGTAAAGTATTATTACCTTGGTGAGAAATTCTTTGCACCTCTTACTGTTTTTGGTTTTATTTGATTCTTTGGGGAGTGTCTCTGGCACTTATTCAATACTCCTTGGCTATGGAATAATTTGTTTTCTAAGATACTATGATGCCGTAGAAACTTCACATGCCCATATTGTCTCCATGCAATCCTCCAAAATTGAGAAATGTATTCTTGACTCCAATGTCTTTAACAGTTTAACCTTCTACATAAAGCTATGACCTTAACTATATTTAACAAACCTACCATTCAATCTTGTGAAATGATCCACAAGGTGCTTTGCCTCCTCTTGTAGAGGTTCTTCTAAACTCTTTTTACCCATTCTAAAATCTTTGAGGGTTGTGAGAGGAAAAAAGTCTCAGTTGACTCCAGGTTTCATTATTGACGAGTAGGGTTGAGCGAAACGGGTCGATCATTTTCAAAAGTCGCCGACTTTTGGCTAAGTCGGCGTCTCATGAAACCCGATCCGACCCCTGTGCTTGTCGGCCATGCGGTACGCGACTTTCGCGCCAAAGTCGCGTTTCAATGACGCGAAAAGCGCCATTTCTCAGCCAATGAAGGTGAACGCAGAGTGTGGGCAGCGTGATGACATAGATCCTGGTCCCCACCATCTTAGAGAAGGGCATTGCAGTGATTGGCTTGCTGTCTGCGGCGTCACAGGGGCTATAAAGGGGCGTTCCCGCCGACCGCCATCTTACTGCTGCTGATCTGAGCTTAGGGACAGGTTGCTGCCGCTTCGTCAGAAGCAGGGAGAGCGTTAGGCAGGGTCCACTAACCACCAAACCGCTTGTGCTGCAGCGATTTCCACTGTCCAACACCACCTTCGGTGTGCAGGGACTGTGGAAGCTATTTTTTTTTTTTTTTCCCCTCAGCGCTGTAGCTCATTGGGCTGCCCTAGAAGGCTCCGTGATAGCTGTATTGCTGTGTGTACGCCACTGTGGAAACCAACTGCTTTTTTCAAAGCACATATCCTCTTGTTCCTTCCTTTCTGCACAGCTATCTTTTTTGTTTGTCCACACTTTTTATTTAATTTGTGCATCAGTCCACTCCTATTGCTGCCTGCCATACCTGGCTTACATTACTGCAGGGAGATAGTAATTGTAGGACAGTCCCTGTTTTTTTTTTGTTTTTTTTGTGGGAGATTAAGATTGGCATTTCTGCTACAGTGCCATCCCTGTGTGTGCCATCTCTCACTGAGTGGGCCATAGAAAGCCTATTTATTTTTTCCGTGATTTGTGTTCTAAATTCTACCTCAACACAAAAACACTACATCAATCAGTGGGAGAAAAATATTGGCCTCAGTCAGGGCTTGTGTGCCACTGCTGTGTGTGCTATCTCTCATTCAGTGGGCTATAGAAAGCCTATTTATTTATTTATTTTTTTTTTATATTATTTGGTTTCTAAAGTCTCCCTGAAAAAAAAGAAAAAACCTAAAAAAACAGTGGGAGAGTAATATTGCCCTTTCAGCTTGTGTGCCAGTCTTGACTCCTGGGTGTGCCACCTCTCTCTCTCATTCAGTGGGCCATAGAAAGGCTATTTTTTTTTTTGGTTTTTTTAATATTATTTGGTTTCTAAAGTCTCCCTGAAAAAAAAAAAAAAACATAAAAAAACAGTGGGAGAGTAATATTGCCCTTTCAGCTTGTGTGCCAGTCTTGACTCCTGGGTGTGCCACCTCTCTCCCTCTCATTCAGTGGGCCATAGAAAGCCTATTTATTTTTTTAAAAAAATATTATTGGGTTTCTAAAGTCTCCCTTAAAAAACAAAAAATACATAAAAAAACAGTGGGAGAGTAATATTGCCCTTTCAGCTTGTGTGCCAGTCTTGACTCCTGGGTGTGCCACCTCTCTCTCATTCAGTGGGCCATAGAAAGCATTTTTTTTTTTTTTCCTTGATTTGTGTTCTAAAATCTACCTCAACACAAAAACACTACATCAATCAGTGGGAGAAAAATATTGGCCTCAGTCAGGGCTTGTGTGCCACTGCTGTGTGTGCTATCTCTCATTCAGTGGGCTATAGAAAGCCTATTTATTTATTTATTTTTTTTCTTATTATTTGGTTTCTAAAGTCTCCCTGAAAAAAAAAAAAAATAAATAAAAAAACAGTGGGAGAGTAATATTGCCCTTTCAGCTTGTGTGCCAGTCTTGACTCCTGGGTGTGCCACCTCTCTCCCTCTCATTCAGTGGGCCATAGAAAGCCTATTTATTTTTTTTTTTAAATATTATTGGGTTTCTAAAGTCTCCCTTAAAAAACAAAAAATACATAAAAAAACAGTGGGAGAGTAATATTGCCCTTTCAGCTTGTGTGCCAGTCTTGACTCCTGGGTGTGCCACCTCTCTCTCATTCAGTGGGCCATAGAAAGCATTTTTATTTTTTTTTCCTTGATTTGTGTTCTAAAATCTACCTCAACACAAAAACACTACATCAATCAGTGGGAGAAAAATATTGGCCTCAGTCAGGGCTTGTGTGCCACTGCTGTGTGTGCTATCTCTCATTCAGTGGGCTATAGAAAGCCTATTTATTTATTTATTTTTTTTCTTATTATTTGGTTTCTAAAGTCTCCCTGAAAAAAAAATAAAAAAAATAAAAAAACAGTGGGAGAGTAATATTGCCCTTTCAGCTTGTGTGCCAGTCTTGACTCCTGGGTGTGCCACCTCTCTCCCTCTCATTCAGTGGGCCATAGAAAGCCTTTTTTTTTTTTTTTTTTTTTAAATATTATTGGGTTTCTAAAGTCTCCCTTAAAAAAAAAATACATAAAAAAACAGTGGGAGAGTAATATTGCCCTTTCAGCTTGTGTGCCAGTCTTGACTCCTGGGTGTGCCACCTCTCTCTCTCATTCAGTGGGCCATAGAAAGGCTATTTTTTTTTTTTGGTTTTTTTAATATTATTTGGTTTCTAAAGTCTCCCTGAAAAAAAAAAAAAACATAAAAAAACAGTGGGAGAGTAATATTGCCCTTTCAGCTTGTGTGCCAGTCTTGACTCCTGGGTGTGCCACCTCTCTCTCTCATTCAGTGGGCCATAGACAGGCTATTTTTTTTTTTTGGTTTTTTTAATATTATTTGGTTTCTAAAGTCTCCCTGAAAAAAAAAAAAAAAACATAAAAAAACAGTGGGAGAGTAATATTGCCCTTTCAGCTTGTGTGCCAGTCTTGACTCCTGGGTGTGCCACCTCTCTCTTATTCAGTGGGCCATAGAAAGCATTTTTTTTTTTCCTTGATTTGTGTTCTAAAATCTACCTCAACACAAAAACACTACATCAATCAGTGGGAGAAAAATATTGGCCTCAGTCAGGGCTTGTGTGCCACTGCTGTGTGTGCTATCTCTCATTCAGTGGGCTATAGAAAGCCTATTTATTTATTTATTTTTTTTCTTATTATTTGGTTTCTAAAGTCTCCCTGAAAAAAAAAAAAAAAAATAAAAAAACTGTGGGAGAGTAATATTGCCCTTTCAGCTTGTGTGCCAGTCTTGACTCCTGGGTGTGCCACCTCTCTCCCTCTCATTCAGTGGGCCATAGAAAGCCTATTTATTTATTTTTTTTAATATTATTGGGTTTCTAAAGTCTCCCTTAAAAAACAAAAAATACATAAAAAAACAGTGGGAGAGTAATATTGCCCTTTCAGCTTGTGTGCCAGTCTTGACTCCTGGGTGTGCCACCTCTCTCTCATTCAGTGGGCCATAGAAAGCATTTTTTTTTTTTTTCCTTGATTTGTGTTCTAAAATCTACCTCAACACAAAAACACTACATCAATCAGTGGGAGAAAAATATTGGCCTCAGTCAGGGCTTGTGTGCCACTGCTGTGTGTGCTATCTCTCATTCAGTGGGCTATAGAAAGCCTATTTATTTATTTATTTTTTTTCTTATTATTTGGTTTCTAAAGTCTCCCTGAAAAAAAAATAAATAAATAAAAAACTGTGGGAGAGTAATATTGCCCTTTCAGCTTGTGTGCCAGTCTTGACTCCTGGGTGTGCCACCTCTCTCCCTCTCATTCAGTGGGCCATAGAAAGCCTTTTTATTTTTTTTTTAAAATATTATTGGGTTTCTAAAGTCTCCCTTAAAAAACAAAAAATACATAAAAAAACAGTGGGAGAGTAATATTGCCCTTTCAGCTTGTGTGCCAGTCTTGACTCCTGGGTGTGCCACCTCTCTCTCATTCAGTGGGCCATAGAAAGCATTTTTTTTTTTTCCTTGATTTGTGTTCTAAAATCTACCTCAACACAAAAACACTACATCAATCAGTGGGAGAAAAATATTGGCCTCAGTCAGGGCTTGTGTGCCACTGCTGTGTGTGCTATCTCTCATTCAGTGGGCTATAGAAAGCCTATTTATTTATTTATTTTTTTTCTTATTATTTGGTTTCTAAAGTCTCCCTGAAAAAAAAAAAATAAAAATAAAAAAACAGTGGGAGAGTAATATTGCCCTTTCAGCTTGTGTGCCAGTCTTGACTCCTGGGTGTGCCACCTCTCTCCCTCTCATTCAGTGGGCCATAGAAAGCCTATTTATTTTTTAAAAAAAATATTATTGGGTTTCTAAAGTCTCCCTTAAAAAACAAAAAATACATAAAAAAACAGTGGGAGAGTAATATTGCCCTTTCAGCTTGTGTGCCAGTCTTGACTCCTGGGTGTGCCACCTCTCTCTCATTCAGTGGGCCATAGAAAGCATTTTTTTTTTTTCCTTGATTTGTGTTCTAAAATCTACCTCAACACAAAAACACTACATCAATCAGTGGGAGAAAAATATTGGCCTCAGTCAGGGCTTGTGTGCCACTGCTGTGTGTGCTATCTCTCATTCAGTGGGCTATAGAAAGCCTATTTATTTATTTATTTTTTTTCTTATTATTTGGTTTCTAAAGTCTCCCTGAAAAAAAAAATAAATAAATAAAAAAACAGTGGGAGAGTAATATTGCCCTTTCAGCTTGTGTGCCAGTCTTGACTCCTGGGTGTGCCACTTCTCTCCCTCTCATTCAGTGGGCCATAGAAAGCCTTTTTTTTTTTTGTTTTTTTTTTATATTATTGGGTTTCTAAAGTCTCCCTTAAAAAACAAAAAATACATAAAAAATCAGTGGGAGAGTAATATTGCCCTTTCAGCTTGTGTGCCAGTCTTGACTCCTGGGTGTGCCACCTCTCTCTCATTCAGTGGGCCATAGAAAGCATTTTTTTTTTTTGGTTTTTTTAATATTATTTGGTTTCTAAAGTCTCCCTGAAAAAAAAAAAAAAAAAAAACAGTGGGAGAGTAATATTGCCCTTTCAGCTTGTGTGCCAGTCTTGACTCCTGGGTGTGCCACCTCTCTCTCTCATTCAGTGGGCCATAGAAAGGCTATTTTTTTTTTTTTGTTTTTTTTAATATTATTTGGTTTCTAAAGTCTCCCTGAAAAAAAAAAAAAAAACATAAAAAAACAGTGGGAGAGTAATATTGCCCTTTCAGCTTGTGTGCCAGTCTTGACTCCTGGGTGTGCCACCTCTCTCTCTCATTCAGTGGGCCATAGAAAGGCTATTTTTTTTTTTTGTTTTTTTTAATATTATTTGGTTTCTAAAGTCTCCCTGAAAAAAAAAAAAAAAAACATAAAAAAACAGTGGGAGAGTAATATTGCCCTTTCAGCTTGTGTGCCAGTCTTGACTCCTGGGTGTGCCACCTCTCTCTTATTCAGTGGGCCATAGAAAGCATTTTTTTTTTCTTCCTTGATTTGTGTTCTAAAATCTACCTCAACACAAAAACACTACATCAATCAGTGGGAGAAAAATATTGGCCTCAGTCAGGGCTTGTGTGCCACTGCTGTGTGTGCTATCTCTCATTCAGTGGGCTATAGAAAGCCTATTTATTTATTTATTTTTTTTCTTATTATTTGGTTTCTAAAGTCTCCCTTAAAAAACAAAAAATACATAAAAAAACAGTGGGAGAGTAATATTGCCCTTTCAGCTTGTGTGCCAGTCTTGACTCCTGGGTGTGCCACCTCTCTCTCATTCAGTGGGCCATAGAAAGCATTTTTTTTTTTTTCCTTGATTTGTGTTCTAAAATCTACCTCAACACAAAAACACTACATCAATCAGTGGGAGAAAAATATTGGCCTCAGTCAGGGCTTGTGTGCCACTGCTGTGTGTGCTATCTCTCATTCAGTGGGCTATAGAAAGCCTATTTATTTATTTATTTTTTTTCTTATTATTTGGTTTCTAAAGTCTCCCTGAAAAAAAAAAAATAAAAATAAAAAAACAGTGGGAGAGTAATATTGCCCTTTCAGCTTGTGTGCCAGTCTTGACTCCTGGGTGTGCCACCTCTCTCCCTCTCTTTCAGTGGGCCATAGAAAGCCTATTTATTTTTTTTTTTAAATATTATTGGGTTTCTAAAGTCTCCCTTAAAAAACAAAAAATACATAAAAAAACAGTGGGAGAGTAATATTGCCCTTTCAGCTTGTGTGCCAGTCTTGACTCCTGGGTGTGCCACCTCTCTCTCATTCAGTGGGCCATAGAAAGCATTTTTTTTTTTTCCTTGATTTGTGTTCTAAAATCTACCTCAACACAAAAACACTACATCAATCAGTGGGAGAAAAATATTGGCCTCAGTCAGGGCTTGTGTGCCACTGCTGTGTGTGCTATCTCTCATTCAGTGGGCTATAGAAAGCCTATTTATTTATTTATTTTTTTTCTTATTATTTGGTTTCTAAAGTCTCCCTGAAAAAAAAAAAATAAAAATAAAAAAACAGTGGGAGAGTAATATTGCCCTTTCAGCTTGTGTGCCAGTCTTGACTCCTGGGTGTGCCACCTCTCTCCCTCTCTTTCAGTGGGCCATAGAAAGCCTATTTATTTTTTTTTTTAAATATTATTGGGTTTCTAAAGTCTCCCTTAAAAAACAAAAAATACATAAAAAATCAGTGGGAGAGTAATATTGCCCTTTCAGCTTGTGTGCCAGTCTTGACTCCTGGGTGTGCCACCTCTCTCTCATTCAGTGGGCCATAGAAAGCATTTTTTTTTTTGTTTTTTTAATATTATTTGGTTTCTAAAGTCTCCCTGAAAAAAAAAAAAAAAAAAAAAAAAAACAGTGGGAGAGTAATATTGCCCTTTCAGCTTGTGTGCCAGTCTTGACTCCTGGGTGTGCCACCTCTCTCTCTCATTCAGTGGGCCATAGAAAGGCTATTTTTTTTTTTGGTTTTTTTAATATTATTTGGTTTCTAAAGTCTCCCTGAAAAAAAAAAAAAAAACATAAAAAAACAGTGGGAGAGTAATATTGCCCTTTCAGCTTGTGTGCCAGTCTTGACTCCTGGGTGTGCCACCTCTCTCTCTCATTCAGTGGGCCATAGAAAGGCTATTTTTTTTTTTTGGTTTTTTTAATATTATTTGGTTTCTAAAGTCTCCCTGAAAAAAAAAAAAAAAACATAAAAAAACAGTGGGAGAGTAATATTGCCCTTTCAGCTTGTGTGCCAGTCTTGACTCCTGGGTGTGCCACCTCTCTCTTATTCAGTGGGCCATAGAAAGCATTTTTTTTTTTTCCTTGATTTGTGTTCTAAAATCTACCTCAACACAAAAACACTACATCAATCAGTGGGAGAAAAATATTGGCCTCAGTCAGGGCTTGTGTGCCACTGCTGTGTGTGCTATCTCTCATTCAGTGGGCTATAGAAAGCCTATTTATTTATTTATTTTTTTTCTTATTATTTGGTTTCTAAAGTCTCCCTGAAAAAAAAAAAATAAAAATAAAAAAACAGTGGGAGAGTAATATTGCCCTTTCAGCTTGTGTGCCAGTCTTGACTCCTGGGTGTGCCACCTCTCTCCCTCTCTTTCAGTGGGCCATAGAAAGCCTATTTATTTTTTTTTTTAAATATTATTGGGTTTCTAAAGTCTCCCTTAAAAAACAAAAAATACATAAAAAAACAGTGGGAGAGTAATATTGCCCTTTCAGCTTGTGTGCCAGTCTTGACTCCTGGGTGTGCCACCTCTCTCTCATTCAGTGGGCCATAGAAAGCATTTTTTTTTTTTCCTTGATTTGTGTTCTAAAATCTACCTCAACACAAAAACACTACATCAATCAGTGGGAGAAAAATATTGGCCTCAGTCAGGGCTTGTGTGCCACTGCTGTGTGTGCTATCTCTCATTCAGTGGGCTATAGAAAGCCTATTTATTTATTTATTTTTTTTCTTATTATTTGGTTTCTAAAGTCTCCCTGAAAAAAAAAAAATAAAAATAAAAAAACAGTGGGAGAGTAATATTGCCCTTTCAGCTTGTGTGCCAGTCTTGACTCCTGGGTGTGCCACCTCTCTCCCTCTCTTTCAGTGGGCCATAGAAAGCCTATTTATTTTTTTTTTTAAATATTATTGGGTTTCTAAAGTCTCCCTTAAAAAACAAAAAATACATAAAAAATCAGTGGGAGAGTAATATTGCCCTTTCAGCTTGTGTGCCAGTCTTGACTCCTGGGTGTGCCACCTCTCTCTCATTCAGTGGGCCATAGAAAGCATTTTTTTTTTTTGTTTTTTTAATATTATTTGGTTTCTAAAGTCTCCCTGAAAAAAAAAAAAAAAAAAAAAAAAAACAGTGGGAGAGTAATATTGCCCTTTCAGCTTGTGTGCCAGTCTTGACTCCTGGGTGTGCCACCTCTCTCTCTCATTCAGTGGGCCATAGAAAGGCTATTTTTTTTTTTGGTTTTTTTAATATTATTTGGTTTCTAAAGTCTCCCTGAAAAAAAAAAAAAAAACATAAAAAAACAGTGGGAGAGTAATATTGCCCTTTCAGCTTGTGTGCCAGTCTTGACTCCTGGGTGTGCCACCTCTCTCTCTCATTCAGTGGGCCATAGAAAGGCTATTTTTTTTTTTTGGTTTTTTTAATATTATTTGGTTTCTAAAGTCTCCCTGAAAAAAAAAAAAAAAACATAAAAAAACAGTGGGAGAGTAATATTGCCCTTTCAGCTTGTGTGCCAGTCTTGACTCCTGGGTGTGCCACCTCTCTCTTATTCAGTGGGCCATAGAAAGCATTTTTTTTTTCTTCCTTGATTTGTGTTCTAAAATCTACCTCAACACAAAAACACTACATCAATCAGTGGGAGAAAAATATTGGCCTCAGTCAGGGCTTGTGTGCCACTGCTGTGTGTGCTATCTCTCATTCAGTGGGCTATAGAAAGCCTATTTATTTATTTATTTTTTTTCTTATTATTTGGTTTCTAAAGTCTCCCTGAAAAAAAAAAAAAATAAATAAAAAAACAGTGGGAGAGTAATATTGCCCTTTCAGCTTGTGTGCCAGTCTTGACTCCTGGGTGTGCCACCTCTCTCCCTCTCATTCAGTGGGCCATAGAAAGCCTATTTATTTTTTTTTTTAAATATTATTGGGTTTCTAAAGTCTCCCTTAAAAAACAAAAAATACATAAAAAAACAGTGGGAGAGTAATATTGCCCTTTCAGCTTGTGTGCCAGTCTTGACTCCTGGGTGTGCCACCTCTCTCTCATTCAGTGGGCCATAGAAAGCATTTTTATTTTTTTTTCCTTGATTTGTGTTCTAAAATCTACCTCAACACAAAAACACTACATCAATCAGTGGGAGAAAAATATTGGCCTCAGTCAGGGCTTGTGTGCCACTGCTGTGTGTGCTATCTCTCATTCAGTGGGCTATAGAAAGCCTATTTATTTATTTATTTTTTTTCTTATTATTTGGTTTCTAAAGTCTCCCTGAAAAAAAAATAAAAAAAATAAAAAAACAGTGGGAGAGTAATATTGCCCTTTCAGCTTGTGTGCCAGTCTTGACTCCTGGGTGTGCCACCTCTCTCCCTCTCATTCAGTGGGCCATAGAAAGCCTTTTTTTTTTTTTTTTTTTTTAAATATTATTGGGTTTCTAAAGTCTCCCTTAAAAAAAAAAATACATAAAAAAACAGTGGGAGAGTAATATTGCCCTTTCAGCTTGTGTGCCAGTCTTGACTCCTGGGTGTGCCACCTCTCTCTCTCATTCAGTGGGCCATAGAAAGGCTATTTTTTTTTTTTGGTTTTTTTAATATTATTTGGTTTCTAAAGTCTCCCTGAAAAAAAAAAAAAACATAAAAAAACAGTGGGAGAGTAATATTGCCCTTTCAGCTTGTGTGCCAGTCTTGACTCCTGGGTGTGCCACCTCTCTCTCTCATTCAGTGGGCCATAGACAGGCTATTTTTTTTTTTTGGTTTTTTTAATATTATTTGGTTTCTAAAGTCTCCCTGAAAAAAAAAAAAAAAACATAAAAAAACAGTGGGAGAGTAATATTGCCCTTTCAGCTTGTGTGCCAGTCTTGACTCCTGGGTGTGCCACCTCTCTCTTATTCAGTGGGCCATAGAAAGCATTTTTTTTTTTCCTTGATTTGTGTTCTAAAATCTACCTCAACACAAAAACACTACATCAATCAGTGGGAGAAAAATATTGGCCTCAGTCAGGGCTTGTGTGCCACTGCTGTGTGTGCTATCTCTCATTCAGTGGGCTATAGAAAGCCTATTTATTTATTTATTTTTTTTCTTATTATTTGGTTTCTAAAGTCTCCCTGAAAAAAAAAAAAAAAAATAAAAAAACTGTGGGAGAGTAATATTGCCCTTTCAGCTTGTGTGCCAGTCTTGACTCCTGGGTGTGCCACCTCTCTCCCTCTCATTCAGTGGGCCATAGAAAGCCTATTTATTTATTTTTTTTAATATTATTGGGTTTCTAAAGTCTCCCTTAAAAAACAAAAAATACATAAAAAAACAGTGGGAGAGTAATATTGCCCTTTCAGCTTGTGTGCCAGTCTTGACTCCTGGGTGTGCCACCTCTCTCTCATTCAGTGGGCCATAGAAAGCATTTTTTTTTTTTTTCCTTGATTTGTGTTCTAAAATCTACCTCAACACAAAAACACTACATCAATCAGTGGGAGAAAAATATTGGCCTCAGTCAGGGCTTGTGTGCCACTGCTGTGTGTGCTATCTCTCATTCAGTGGGCTATAGAAAGCCTATTTATTTATTTATTTTTTTTCTTATTATTTGGTTTCTAAAGTCTCCCTGAAAAAAAAATAAATAAATAAAAAACTGTGGGAGAGTAATATTGCCCTTTCAGCTTGTGTGCCAGTCTTGACTCCTGGGTGTGCCACCTCTCTCCCTCTCATTCAGTGGGCCATAGAAAGCCTTTTTATTTTTTTTTTAAAATATTATTGGGTTTCTAAAGTCTCCCTTAAAAAACAAAAAATACATAAAAAAACAGTGGGAGAGTAATATTGCCCTTTCAGCTTGTGTGCCAGTCTTGACTCCTGGGTGTGCCACCTCTCTCTCATTCAGTGGGCCATAGAAAGCATTTTTTTTTTTTTCCTTGATTTGTGTTCTAAAATCTACCTCAACACAAAAACACTACATCAATCAGTGGGAGAAAAATATTGGCCTCAGTCAGGGCTTGTGTGCCACTGCTGTGTGTGCTATCTCTCATTCAGTGGGCTATAGAAAGCCTATTTATTTATTTATTTTTTTTCTTATTATTTGGTTTCTAAAGTCTCCCTGAAAAAAAAAAAATAAAAATAAAAAAACAGTGGGAGAGTAATATTGCCCTTTCAGCTTGTGTGCCAGTCTTGACTCCTGGGTGTGCCACCTCTCTCCCTCTCATTCAGTGGGCCATAGAAAGCCTATTTATTTTTAAAAAAAAATATTATTGGGTTTCTAAAGTCTCCCTTAAAAAACAAAAAATACATAAAAAAACAGTGGGAGAGTAATATTGCCCTTTCAGCTTGTGTGCCAGTCTTGACTCCTGGGTGTGCCACCTCTCTCTCATTCAGTGGGCCATAGAAAGCATTTTTTTTTTTTCCTTGATTTGTGTTCTAAAATCTACCTCAACACAAAAACACTACATCAATCAGTGGGAGAAAAATATTGGCCTCAGTCAGGGCTTGTGTGCCACTGCTGTGTGTGCTATCTCTCATTCAGTGGGCTATAGAAAGCCTATTTATTTATTTATTTTTTTTCTTATTATTTGGTTTCTAAAGTCTCCCTGAAAAAAAAAATAAATAAATAAAAAAACAGTGGGAGAGTAATATTGCCCTTTCAGCTTGTGTGCCAGTCTTGACTCCTGGGTGTGCCACTTCTCTCCCTCTCATTCAGTGGGCCATAGAAAGCCTTTTTTTTTTTTGTTTTTTTTTTATATTATTGGGTTTCTAAAGTCTCCCTTAAAAAACAAAAAATACATAAAAAATCAGTGGGAGAGTAATATTGCCCTTTCAGCTTGTGTGCCAGTCTTGACTCCTGGGTGTGCCACCTCTCTCTCATTCAGTGGGCCATAGAAAGCATTTTTTTTTTTTGGTTTTTTTAATATTATTTGGTTTCTAAAGTCTCCCTGAAAAAAAAAAAAAAAAAAAACAGTGGGAGAGTAATATTGCCCTTTCAGCTTGTGTGCCAGTCTTGACTCCTGGGTGTGCCACCTCTCTCTCTCATTCAGTGGGCCATAGAAAGGCTATTTTTTTTTTTTTGTTTTTTTTAATATTATTTGGTTTCTAAAGTCTCCCTGAAAAAAAAAAAAAAAACATAAAAAAACAGTGGGAGAGTAATATTGCCCTTTCAGCTTGTGTGCCAGTCTTGACTCCTGGGTGTGCCACCTCTCTCTCTCATTCAGTGGGCCATAGAAAGGCTATTTTTTTTTTTTGTTTTTTTTAATATTATTTGGTTTCTAAAGTCTCCCTGAAAAAAAAAAAAAAAAACATAAAAAAACAGTGGGAGAGTAATATTGCCCTTTCAGCTTGTGTGCCAGTCTTGACTCCTGGGTGTGCCACCTCTCTCTTATTCAGTGGGCCATAGAAAGCATTTTTTTTTTCTTCCTTGATTTGTGTTCTAAAATCTACCTCAACACAAAAACACTACATCAATCAGTGGGAGAAAAATATTGGCCTCAGTCAGGGCTTGTGTGCCACTGCTGTGTGTGCTATCTCTCATTCAGTGGGCTATAGAAAGCCTATTTATTTATTTATTTTTTTTCTTATTATTTGGTTTCTAAAGTCTCCCTTAAAAAACAAAAAATACATAAAAAAACAGTGGGAGAGTAATATTGCCCTTTCAGCTTGTGTGCCAGTCTTGACTCCTGGGTGTGCCACCTCTCTCTCATTCAGTGGGCCATAGAAAGCATTTTTTTTTTTTTCCTTGATTTGTGTTCTAAAATCTACCTCAACACAAAAACACTACATCAATCAGTGGGAGAAAAATATTGGCCTCAGTCAGGGCTTGTGTGCCACTGCTGTGTGTGCTATCTCTCATTCAGTGGGCTATAGAAAGCCTATTTATTTATTTATTTTTTTTCTTATTATTTGGTTTCTAAAGTCTCCCTGAAAAAAAAAAAATAAAAATAAAAAAACAGTGGGAGAGTAATATTGCCCTTTCAGCTTGTGTGCCAGTCTTGACTCCTGGGTGTGCCACCTCTCTCCCTCTCTTTCAGTGGGCCATAGAAAGCCTATTTATTTTTTTTTTTAAATATTATTGGGTTTCTAAAGTCTCCCTTAAAAAACAAAAAATACATAAAAAAACAGTGGGAGAGTAATATTGCCCTTTCAGCTTGTGTGCCAGTCTTGACTCCTGGGTGTGCCACCTCTCTCTCATTCAGTGGGCCATAGAAAGCATTTTTTTTTTTTCCTTGATTTGTGTTCTAAAATCTACCTCAACACAAAAACACTACATCAATCAGTGGGAGAAAAATATTGGCCTCAGTCAGGGCTTGTGTGCCACTGCTGTGTGTGCTATCTCTCATTCAGTGGGCTATAGAAAGCCTATTTATTTATTTATTTTTTTTCTTATTATTTGGTTTCTAAAGTCTCCCTTAAAAAACAAAAAATACATAAAAAAACAGTGGGAGAGTAATATTGCCCTTTCAGCTTGTGTGCCAGTCTTGACTCCTGGGTGTGCCACCTCTCTCTCATTCAGTGGGCCATAGAAAGCATTTTTTTTTTTTTCCTTGATTTGTGTTCTAAAATCTACCTCAACACAAAAACACTACATCAATCAGTGGGAGAAAAATATTGGCCTCAGTCAGGGCTTGTGTGCCACTGCTGTGTGTGCTATCTCTCATTCAGTGGGCTATAGAAAGCCTATTTATTTATTTATTTTTTTTCTTATTATTTGGTTTCTAAAGTCTCCCTGAAAAAAAAAAAATAAAAATAAAAAAACAGTGGGAGAGTAATATTGCCCTTTCAGCTTGTGTGCCAGTCTTGACTCCTGGGTGTGCCACCTCTCTCCCTCTCTTTCAGTGGGCCATAGAAAGCCTATTTATTTTTTTTTTTAAATATTATTGGGTTTCTAAAGTCTCCCTTAAAAAACAAAAAATACATAAAAAAACAGTGGGAGAGTAATATTGCCCTTTCAGCTTGTGTGCCAGTCTTGACTCCTGGGTGTGCCACCTCTCTCTCATTCAGTGGGCCATAGAAAGCATTTTTTTTTTTTCCTTGATTTGTGTTCTAAAATCTACCTCAACACAAAAACACTACATCAATCAGTGGGAGAAAAATATTGGCCTCAGTCAGGGCTTGTGTGCCACTGCTGTGTGTGCTATCTCTCATTCAGTGGGCTATAGAAAGCCTATTTATTTATTTATTTTTTTTCTTATTATTTGGTTTCTAAAGTCTCCCTGAAAAAAAAAAAATAAAAATAAAAAAACAGTGGGAGAGTAATATTGCCCTTTCAGCTTGTGTGCCAGTCTTGACTCCTGGGTGTGCCACCTCTCTCCCTCTCTTTCAGTGGGCCATAGAAAGCCTATTTATTTTTTTTTTTAAATATTATTGGGTTTCTAAAGTCTCCCTTAAAAAACAAAAAATACATAAAAAATCAGTGGGAGAGTAATATTGCCCTTTCAGCTTGTGTGCCAGTCTTGACTCCTGGGTGTGCCACCTCTCTCTCATTCAGTGGGCCATAGAAAGCATTTTTTTTTTTTGTTTTTTTAATATTATTTGGTTTCTAAAGTCTCCCTGAAAAAAAAAAAAAAAAAAAAAAAAAACAGTGGGAGAGTAATATTGCCCTTTCAGCTTGTGTGCCAGTCTTGACTCCTGGGTGTGCCACCTCTCTCTCTCATTCAGTGGGCCATAGAAAGGCTATTTTTTTTTTTGGTTTTTTTAATATTATTTGGTTTCTAAAGTCTCCCTGAAAAAAAAAAAAAAAACATAAAAAAACAGTGGGAGAGTAATATTGCCCTTTCAGCTTGTGTGCCAGTCTTGACTCCTGGGTGTGCCACCTCTCTCTTATTCAGTGGGCCATAGAAAGCATTTTTTTTTTCTTCCTTGATTTGTGTTCTAAAATCTACCTCAACACAAAAACACTACATCAATCAGTGGGAGAAAAATATTGGCCTCAGTCAGGGCTTGTGTGCCACTGCTGTGTGTGCTATCTCTCATTCAGTGGGCTATAGAAAGCCTATTTATTTATTTATTTTTTTTCTTATTATTTGGTTTCTAAAGTCTCCCTTAAAAAACAAAAAATACATAAAAAAACAGTGGGAGAGTAATATTGCCCTTTCAGCTTGTGTGCCAGTCTTGACTCCTGGGTGTGCCACCTCTCTCCCTCTCATTCAGTGGGCCATAGAAAGCCTTTTTTTTTTTTGGTTTTTTTAATATTATTGGGTTTCTAAAGTCTCCCTTAAAAAACAAAAAATACATAAAAAATCAGTGGGAGAGTAATATTGCCCTTTCAGCTTGTGTGCCAGTCTTGACTCCTGGGTGTGCCACCTCTCTCTCATTCAGTGGGCCATAGAAAGCATTTTTTTTTTTGGTTTTTTTTAATATTATTTGGTTTCTAAAGTCTCCCTGAAAAAAAAACAAACAAAAAAAAAAACAGTGGGAGAGTAATATTGCCCTTTCAGCTTGTGTGCCAGTCTTGACTCCTGGGTGTGCCACCTCTCTCTCTCATTCAGTGGGCCATAGAAAGGCTATTTTTTTTTTGGTTTTTTTAATATTATTTGGTTTCTAAAGTCTCCCTGAAATAAAAAAAAAACTTAAAAAAACAGTGGGAGAGTAATATTGCCCTTTCAGCTTGTGCGCCAGTCTTGACTCCTGGGTGTGCCACCTCTCTCTCTCTAATTGTGGGCCATAGAAAGCCTTTTTTTTTTTTTTTTTTTTAATATTATTTGGTTTCTAAAGTCTCCCTGAGAAAAAAAAATAAATAAATTAGGTGGGAGATTAATATTGACATTAGTGCTTGAGTGACAGTCCTGCGTGTGTGTCATCTCTGTGATTTTGTGCCACAGAAAACAGAGTGTGTAACATTGTGCCTGATTTTCCTTGTGGTCTCACCAACCTGTTAAGGGATATTGAAATCATACTGAAGTTATAGCTCACCGTGTAAGTTGTTTGACAGCAACAAATAAAGTTACTTTGGTTAAGATTTTAAAACAATGAGGAAGTCTGGTGCAAGAGGTCGTCGTGGGCGTTCATTGTCAGCTGGTAATGATGGTAGTGGTAGTGGAGCATCAGGTGGTCGTGGGGATAAAAATATTCCACCTAAGTCTGGAGCTGTGGAGCCAGTTTCGTCGTCAGGCTACACAAGGCCTCGAACGCTCTCTTTTCTGGGAGTAGGAAAACCGCTTTTAAAGGCGGAGCAGCAACAGCAAGTTTTGGCTTACATTGCAGACTCAGCCTCTAGCTCTTTTGCCTCCTCTTCCGAAACTGGTAAATGTAAAAGCAGCGCGTCGCTTGTGGATGTTCACGGTCAGGGACAAGTCGCTTCCTTGTCCTCCTCAGCAAAAACTACAACAAGAGAGAAGGATGCAGCAGGCGACACAACGGGTCACTCCATGGAGCTCTTTACACATACCGTCCCTGGCTTAGAAAGTGAAACATTTAACAGGCCATGCCCATTACAAGTATATTCTGACATGGAGTGCACTGATGCACAGCCACAGCCAGAGTACTATGCTGCTCCTTTGACTCAGACCACCACATTGCCCTCTCAGGGTACAGATCCACAATCAGACCCTGATGAGACTATGTTGCCCCGCCACGAACGCTATACCACCGACCGACACAGTGACACAGACGAAGTTGCACACGAGCTCGAAGAGGAGGTAATAGATGACCCAGTTATTGACCCCGATTGGCAGCCATTGGGGGAACAGGGTGCAGGCGGCAGTAGTTCAGAAGCGGAGGTGGAGGAGGGGCCGCAGCAGGCATCAACATCGCAACAGGTTCCATCTGCCGGGCCCGTATCTGGCCCAAAACGCGTGTCAAAGCCAAAACCTGTTGGAGCACAGCGTTGCCATCCGGTTAAAGCTCAGTCTGCAATCCCTGAAAAGGGATCCGAGTCTAGGAAGAGTGCAGTCTGGCATTTTTTTAAACAACATCCAACTGATCAGCGCAAAGTCATCTGTCAAAAATGTTCAACTAGCTTAAGCAGAGGTCAGAATCTGAAAAGTCTAAATACTAGTTGCATGCATAGACACTTAACCACCATGCATTTTCAAGCCTGGACTAACTACCAAACGTCCCTCAAGGTTGTAGCACCCTTGGCCAATGAAGCTAGTCAGCAACGCAACATCCCTTCCGTCACTGTAAGGCCACCATTTTCCGCACCACCGGCAGTATCTGTGCAGGTTTCTTTGCCAGCCAAAAGCAGTCAGGGTCAGGGAATCACCAGTTTTGTAGGAGGAAATATTGCATCTAGGGCACCGGCGGAAACAATACCGTCTCCAACCGTCTCTCAGTCTGCCATGTACACCGGCACACCCGAAAGTTCCACGATCTCCAGCTCTCCAGTCCAGCTCACCCTACATGAGACTCTGGTTAGAAAAAGGAAGTACTTATCCTCGCATCCGCGTACACAGTGTTTTAACGCCCACATAGCTAGACTAATCTCGTTAGAGATGATGCCCTACCGGTTAGTTGAAAGCGAAGCTTTCAAAGCCCTGATGGAGTACGCTGAACCACGATACGAGCTACCCAGTCGACACTTTTTTTCCAGAAAAGCCATCCCAGCCCTGCACCAGCATGTTAAACAGCGCATCGTCCATGCACTCAGGCAATCTGTGAGTACAAAGGTGCACCTGACTACAGATGCATGGACCAGTAGGCATGGCCAGGGACGTTATGTGTCCATCACGGCACACTGGGTGAATGTGGTGGATGCAGGGTCCACAGGCGACATCAATTTAGGGACAGTTGTGCCTAGCCCACGGTCTAGGAAACAGTTGGCTGTAGGCGTTCGCACCCCCTCCTCCTCCTCCTCCTCGTCCTCCTGCAGAAGCTACAGCTCTTCCACAGAACGCAGTCTGCCAACCACTCCATCGGCAGATGACACTGTTGCACACCAGTTGTCCCATTATGGGCCAGCTACTGCCAAGCGTCAGCAGGCTGTATTGGCTATGAAGTGCTTGGGCGACAACAGACACACCGCGGAAGTTCTGTCCGAGTTCTTGCAACAAGAAACGCAGTCGTGGCTGGGCACAGTAGATCTTGAGGCAGGCAAGGTAGTGAGTGATAACGGAAGGAATTTCATGGCTGCCATCTCCCTTTCCCAACTGAAACACATTCCTTGCCTGGCTCACACCTTAAACCTGGTGGTGCAGTGCTTATTGAAAACTTATCCTGGGTTCTCCGACCTGCTCCTCAAAGTGCGTGCACTTTGCTCACATATCCGACGTTCGCCTGTACACGCCAGCCGTATGCAGACCTATCAGCGGTCTTTGAACCTTCCCCAGCATCGCCTAATCATAGACGTTGCAACAAGGTGGAACTCAACACTGCACATGCTTCAGAGACTGTGCGAACAGAGGCGTGCTGTTATTTATTTGTGGGAGGATACACGGGCAGGCAGTAGGATGGCAGACATGGAGTTGTCAGGTGTGCAGTGGTCTAAGATACAAGACATGTGTCAAGTCCTTCAGTGTTTTGAGGAATGCACATGGCTGGTTAGTGCAGACAACGCCGTAATAAGCATGAGCATCCCCCTAATGCGTCTGCTGATGCAAAGTTTGACGCACATAAAGGAGCAGGCGTCTGCACCAGAGGAAGAGGAAAGCCTTGATGACAGTCAGCCATTGTCTGGTCAGGGCAGTGTACAGGACGAGGTAGCGGGCGAAGAGGAGGTGGAGGACGAGGAGGATGATGGGGATGAGTATATTTTTAATGCCGAACCTTTCCCGGGGGCACAGGAAATTGGTTGCGTGTCACGGCCGGGTTCTGGTTTTTTGAGGGACACAAGTGACGTAGATTTGCCTGCAACTGCCCCTCAACCAATCACAACCGGAGATTTGACAACTGGAACTTTGGCCCACATGGCGGATTATGCCTTACGTATCCTAAAAAGGGACACACGCATTACGAAAATGATGAACGATGACGATTACTGGTTGGCCTGCCTCCTTGATCCACGCTATAAAGGCAAATTGCAAAATATTATGCCACATGAGAACTTGGAACTAATATTAGCAACCAAACAATCAACTCTTGTTGACCGTTTGCTTCAGGCATTCCCAGCACACAGCGCACGTGATCGTTCTCACACGAGCTCCAGGGGGCAGCAGACTAGGAGTGTTAGGGGTGCACACATCAGAAGTGGCGTTGGACAGAGGGGTTTTCTGACCAGGTTGTGGAGTGATTTTGCTATGACCGCAGACAGGACAGGTACTGCTGCATCAATTGAAAGTGACAGGAGACAACATTTGTCCAGTATGGTTACTAACTATTTTTCATCCCTTATCGATGTTCTCCCTCAACCGTCATTCCCATTTGATTACTGGGCCTCCAAATTAGACACCTGGCCAGAATTGGCAGAATATGCATTGCAGAAGCTTGCTTGCCCGGCAGCAAGTGTCCTATCAGAAAGAGTATTCAGTGCTGCAGGTTCAATATTAACCGAAAAAAGGACTCGTCTGGCTACCCAAAATGTTGACGATCTAACATTCATTAAAATGAACCACAACTGGATTTCGAAATCTTTTGCCCCACCTTGCCCGGCCGACACCTAGCTTTCCTATGAAAGGCTCTTGCCTGTGAATTACTTTTCTAATGTCTAATTTGCTGCAGCTGATTGTACAGCATACGACATGTTTACACCTCCCTAAATGGCCAAACTCCCCACACGGGGCCGTGGTATCGCGACTTGGCGCAAGCACCCGTGAGACTGCTGTTTGTCTGAAGAGGTGGGTGTGCTCGCTTTTGGTTGACGGCATTGCTACTGGGTCCCTCATAGTACAATGTAGTGTCTCTGGCGGTGGTGGTGCGCACCCAACGTCAGACACACCGTTGTAACATGAGGGGCCCTGGGGCGGTCCCGCCGGCCTCTAGAGAGTTCCCCCCTACCCCAGCTCAAAATGTGCTCTACCACATGCAAAATTATGTCGCACAGCTCCACCAATCTTTAGTCTATTCGCTGACATCATTCAATGTCTGGCACTGACAATACAAATTTGTAGACATCTATGATGCAACTTAAAGTAGTCTGTGTCTGTGTCCTATATTGGCACCATTAAATAGTTACTGCCAAATTACTATGTCAGAAACTCAGCAGATGAGCCCACCCCTGTACCTAAGTATGCCACCTTTTTTTTTGTTTTGGTTGTTTTGCGAGACATTAACATCTATTTATATTTTGGGAGTACTGGGACAGACACTCCTTGCACTACTCCTCCACTCACCACCAAGCTGCCCGTGTATCCATGTAACCGCTGTAAAACTGCCATGAGCCTATTGTTTGTTATTTTAGGCCTTTGATAGCCTGTCTGCGGTCCCTACTTTAAATACTCCTCCACTCACCACCAAGCTGCCTGCCCGTGTATCCATGTAACCGCTGTAAAACTGCCATGAGCCTATTGTTTGTTATTTTAGGCCTCTGAAGCCTGTCTGCGGTCCCTCCTTCCACTAGTCCTCCACTGACCAGACCACTGCTGCCCGTGTACCCCTGGAACCAATTATAAAGTGCCTACAGCCAGCCCATTTTTTTATGTTAGGCCTTTGAAGCCTGTCTGCGGTCCCTCCTTCCACTAGTCCTCCACTGGCCAGACCACTGCTGCCCGTGTACCCCTGGAACCAATTATAAAGTGCCTACAGCCAGCCCATTTTTTTATGTTAGGCCTTTGAAGCCTGTCTGCGGTCCCTCCTTCCACTAGTCCTCCACTGACCAGACCACTGCTGCCCGTGTACCCCTGGAACCAATTATAAAGTGCCTACAGCCAGCCCATTTTTTTATGTTAGGCCTTTGAAGCCTGTCTGGGGTCCCTCCTTCCACTAGTCCTCCACTGGCCAGACCACTGCTGCCCGTGTACCCCTGGAACCAATTATAAAGTGCCTACAGCCAGCCCATTTTTTTATGTTAGGCCTTTGAAGCCTGTCTGCGGTCCCTCCTTCCACTAGTCCTCCACTGGCCAGACCACTGCTGCCCGTGTACCCCTGGAACCAATTATAAAGTGCCTACAGCCAGCCCATTTTTTTATGTTAGGCCTTTGAAGCCTGTCTGCGGTCCCTCCTTCCACTAGTCCTCCACTGACCAGACCACTGCTGCCCGTGTACCCCTGGAACCAATTATAAAGTGCCTACAGCCAGCCCATTTTTTTATGTTAGGCCTTTGAAGCCTGTCTGCGGTCCCTCCTTCCACTAGTCCTCCACTGACCAGACCACTGCTGCCCGTGTACCCCTGGAACCAATTATAAAGTGCCTACAGCCAGCCCATTTTTTTATGTTAGGCCTTTGAAGCCTGTCTGCGGTCCCTCCTTCCACTAGTCCTCCACTGGCCAGACCACTGCTGCCCGTGTACCCCTGGAACCAATTATAAAGTGCCTACAGCCAGCCCATTTTTTTATGTTAGGCCTTTGAAGCCTGTCTGCGGTCCCTCCTTCCACTAGTCCTCCACTGGCCAGACCACTGCTGCCCGTGTACCCCTGGAACCAATTATAAAGTGCCTACAGCCAGCCCATTTTTTTATGTTAGGCCTTTGAAGCCTGTCTGCGGTCCCTCCTTCCACTAGTCCTCCACTGGCCAGACCACTGCTGCCCGTGTACCCCTGGAACCAATTATAAAGTGCCTACAGCCAGCCCATTTTCTTATGTTAGGCCTTTGAAGCCTGTCTGCGGTCCCTACTTTAAATACTCCTCCACTCACCACCAAGCTGCCTGCCCGTGTATCCATGTAACCGCTGTAAAACTGCCATGAGCCTATTGTTTGTTATGTTAGGCCTTTGATAGCCTGTCTGCGGTCCCTACTTTAAATACTCCTCCACTCACCACCAAGCTGCCTGCCCGTCTATCCATGTAACCGCTGTAAAACTGCCATGAGCCTATTGTTTGTTATGTTAGGCCTTTGATAGCCTGTCTGCGGTCCTTACTTTAAATACTCCTCCACTCACCACCTAGCTGCCTGTGTATCCATGTAACCGCTGTAAAACTGCAATGAGCCTATTGTTTGTTATTTTAGGCCTTTGATAGCCTGTCTGCGGCCCCTACTTGCAATACTCCTCCACTGACCACAATGCTGCCTGGAGTGCCTGCCTGTGTATCCATGTAACCGATGTAAAACTGCCATGACTGCCTACTGTTTGTTATTTTAGGCCTTTGATAGCCTGTCTGCGGCCCCTACTTGCAATACTCCTCCACTGACCACAATGCTGCCTGGAGTGCCTGCCTGTGTATCCATGTAACCGATGTAAAACTGCCATGACTGCCTACTGTTTGTTATTTTAGGCCTTTGATAGCCTGTCTGCGGCCCCTACTTGCAATACTCCTCCACTGACCACAATGCTGCCTGGAGTGCCTGCCTGTGTATCCATGTAACCGATGTAAAACTGCCATGACTGCCTACTGTTTGTTATTTTAGGCCTTTGATAGCCTGTCTGCGGCCCCTACTTGCAATACTCCTCCACTGACCACAATGCTGCCTGGAGTGCCTGCCTGTGTATCCATGTAACCGATGTAAAACTGCCATGAGTGCCTACTGTTTGGTATTTTAGGCCTTTGATAGCCTGTCTGCAGCCCCTACTTGCAATACTCCTCCACTGACCACACCAATGCTGCCCGTGTACCCCTGGAACCTATTTAAAAGTTCATAGAGCCTAGTTATATATTTTATTTACTATTAATAAGGCCATGATGGACTACGCTGTACCACGCTACAAGCTAACCAGTCGACACTTCTTTTGCGAGAAAAGCCATCCCAACCCTCCACCAGCATGTAGAAGACCGCATTGTCCATGCACTCTGGCAATCTGTGAGTACAAAGGTGCACCTGACAACAGACGCATGGACCTGTAGGCATGGCCACGGAAGATTACGTGTCCATTACGGCGCAATGGGTTAATGTGTTGGATGCATGGTCCACAGGGGACAGCCTACTAAGTCTGTCTGCAGTCCCTAATTCAAATTGTCCTCCACTGTCTAAATCGGAGCTTCCACCTTCTGGCTTTCGGCCTATAGTATCAGAAATTAAACTGCATTTGGCCTTCAACTTTGGTTAGGGCCTACTAACGGCTTCTGCCCCTCCCTGGTGTTGCCCTCAACTAAATAAAGCTGAGCTTCAACCTTCTGCTCCAAATTACCATTTTAAAAAATGCAATAGGCTTTTCCGGCCTACTAAAGGTGTCTGTCTGTGTGCCCCTGCCTGGTGTTGTCCTCAACTAAATAAAGCTGAGCTTCAACCTTCTGCTCCAAATTACCATTTTAAAAAATGCAATAGGCTTTTCCGGCCTACTAAAGGTGTCTGTCTGTGTGCCCCTGCCTGGTGTTGTCCTCAACTAAATAAAGCTGAGCTTCAACCTTCTGCTCCAAATTACCATTTTAAAAAATGCAATAGGCTTTTCCGGCCTACTAAAGGTGTCTGTCTGTGTGCCCCTGCCTGGTGTTGTCCTCAACTAAATAAAGCTGAGCTTCAACCTTCTGCTCCAAATTACCATTTTAAAAAATGCAATAGGCTTTTCCGGCCTACTAAAGGTGTCTGTCTGTGTGCCCCTGCCTGGTGTTGTCCTCAACTAAATAAAGCTGAGCTTCAACCTTCTGCTCCAAATTACCATTTTAAAAAATGCAATAGGCTTTTCCGGCCTACTAAAGGTGTCTGTCTGTGTGCCCCTGCCTGGTGTTGTCCTCAACTAAATAAAGCTGAGCTTCAACCTTCTGCTCCAAATTACCATTTTAAAAAATGCAATAGGCTTTTCCGGCCTACTAAAGGTGTCTGTCTGTGTGCCCCTGCCTGGTGTTGTCCTCAGCTAAATAAAGCTGAGCTTCAACCTTCTGCTCCAAATTACCATTTTAAAAAATGCAATAGGCTTTTCCGGCCTACTAAAGGTGTCTGTCTGTGTGCCCCTGCCTGGTGTTGTCCTCAACTAAATAAAGCTGAGCTTCAACCTTCTGCTCCAAATTACCATTTTAAAAAATGCAATAGGCTTTTCCGGCCTACTAAAGGTGTCTGTCTGTGTGCCCCTGCCTGGTGTTGTCCTCAACTGAATAAAGCTGAGCTTCAACCTTCCGGCTCTCATTAAGTGGTTTTTAAAAAACAAAATGGTGGTTAGGGCCTACTAACGGCTTCTGCCCCTCCCTGGTGTTGCCCTCAACTAAATAAAGCTGAGCTTCAACCTTCTGCTCCAAATTACCATTTTAAAAAATGCAATAGGCTTTTCCGGCCTACTAAAGGTGTCTGTCTGTGCGCCCCTGCCTGGTGTTGTCCTCAACTGAATAAAGCTGAGCTTCAACCTTCCGGCTCTCATTAAGTGGTTTTTAAAAAACAAAATGGTGGTTAGGGCCTACTAACGGCTTCTGCCCCTCCCTGGTGTTGCCCTCAACTAAATAAAGCTGAGCTTCAACCTTCTGCTCCAAATTACCATTTTAAAAAATGCAATAGGCTTTTCCGGCCTACTAAAGGTGTCTGTCTTTGTGCCCCTGCCTGGTGTTGTCCTCAACTGAATAAAGCTGAGCTTCAACCTTCCGGCTCTCATTAAGTGGTTTTTAAAAAACAAAATGGTGGTTAGGGCCTACTAACGGCTTCTGCCCCTCCCTGGTGTTGCCCTCAACTAAATAAAGCTGAGCTTCAACCTTCTGCTCCAAATTACCATTTTAAAAAATGCAATAGGCTTTTCCGGCCTACTAAAGGTGTCTGTCTGTGTGCCCCTGCCTGGTGTTGTCCTCAACTGAATAAAGCTGAGCTTCAACCTTCTGCTCCAAATTACCATTTTAAAAAATGCAATAGGCTTTTCCGGCCTACTAAAGGTGTCTGTCTGTGTGCCCCTGCCTGGTGTTGTCCTCAACTAAATAAAGCTGAGCTTCAACCTTCCGGCTCTCATTAAGTGGTTTTTAAAAAACAAAATGGTGGTTAGGGCCTACTAACGGCTTCTGCCCCTCCCTGGTGTTGCCCTCAACTAAATAAAGCTGAGCTTCAACCTTCTGCTCCAAATTACCATTTTAAAAAATGCAATAGGCTTTTCCGGCCTACTAAAGGTGTCTGTCTGTGTGCCCCTGCCTGGTGTTGTCCTCAACTGAATAAAGCTGAGCTTCAACCTTCAGCTCCAAATTACCATTTTAAAAAATGCAATAGGCTTTTCCGGCCTACTAAAGGTGTCTGTCTGTGTGCCCCTGCCTGGTGTTGTCCTCAACTGAATAAAGCTGAGCTTCAACCTTCTGCTCCAAATTACCATTTTAAAAAATGCAATAGGCTTTTCCGGCCTACTAAAGGTGTCTGTCTGTGTGCCCCTGCCTGGTGTTGTCCTCAACTAAATAAAGCTGAGCTTCAACCTTCTGCTCCAAATTACCATTTTAAAAAATGCAATAGGCTTTTCCGGCCTACTAAAGGTGTCTGTCTGTGTGCCCCTGCCTGGTGTTGTCCTCAACTAAATAAAGCTGAGCTTCAACCTTCTGCTCCAAATTACCATTTTAAAAAATGCAATAGGCTTTTCCGGCCTACTAAAGGTGTCTGTCTGTGTGCCCCTGCCTGGTGTTGTCCTCAACTAAATAAAGCTGAGCTTCAACCTTCTGCTCCAAATTACCATTTTAAAAAATGCAATAGGCTTTTCCGGCCTACTAAAGGTGTCTGTCTGTGTGCCCCTGCCTGGTGTTGTCCTCAACTGAATAAAGCTGAGCTTCAACCTTCCGGCTCTCATTAAGTGGTTTTTAAAAAAACAAAATGGTGGTTAGGGCCTACTAACGGCTTCTGCCCCTCCCTGGTGTTGCCCTCAACTAAATAAAGCTGAGCTTCAACCTTCTGCTCCAAATTACCATTTTAAAAAATGCAATAGGCTTTTCCGGCCTACTAAAGGTGTCTGTCTGTGTGCCCCTGCCTGGTGTTGTCCTCAACTGAATAAAGCTGAGCTTCAACCTTCTGCTCCAAATTACCATTTTAAAAAATGCAATAGGCTTTTCCGGCCTACTAAAGGTGTCTGTCTGTGTGCCCCTGCCTGGTGTTGTCCTCAACTGAATAAAGCTGAGCTTCAACCTTCTGCTCCAAATTACCATTTTAAAAAATGCAATAGGCTTTTCCGGCCTACTAAAGGTGTCTGTCTGTGTGCCCCTGCCTGGTGTTGTCCTCAACTAAATAAAGCTGAGCTTCAACCTTCCGGCTCTCATTAAGTGGTTTTTAAAAAACAAAATGGTGGTTAGGGCCTACTAACGGCTTCTGCCCCTCCCTGGTGTTGTCCTCAACTAAATAAAGCTGAGCTTCAACCTTCTGCTCCAAATTACCATTTTAAAAAATGCAATAGGCTTTTCCGGCCTACTAAAGGTGTCTGTCTGTGTGCCCCTGCCTGGTGTTGTCCTCAACTGAATAAAGCTGAGCTTCAACCTTCTGCTCCAAATTACCATTTTAAAAAATGCAATAGGCTTTTCCGGCCTACTAAAGGTGTCTGTCTGTGTGCCCCTGCCTGGTGTTGTCCTCAACTGAATAAAGCTGAGCTTCAACCTTCTGCTCCAAATTACCATTTTAAAAAATGCAATAGGCTTTTCCGGCCTACTAAAGGTGTCTGTCTGTGTGCCCCTGCCTGGTGTTGTCCTCAACTAAATAAAGCTGAGCTTCAACCTTCTGCTCCAAATTACCATTTTAAAAAATGCAATAGGCTTTTCCGGCCTACTAAAGGTGTCTGTCTGTGTGCCCCTGCCTGGTGTTGTCCTCAACTAAATAAAGCTGAGCTTCAACCTTCTGCTCCAAATTACCATTTTAAAAAATGCAATAGGCTTTTCCGGCCTACTAAAGGTGTCTGTCTGTGTGCCCCTGCCTGGTGTTGTCCTCAACTAAATAAAGCTGAGCTTCAACCTTCTGCTCCAAATTACCATTTTAAAAAATGCAATAGGCTTTTCCGGCCTACTAAAGGTGTCTGTCTGTGTGCCCCTGCCTGGTGTTGTCCTCAACTAAATAAAGCTGAGCTTCAACCTTCTGCTCCAAATTACCATTTTAAAAAATGCAATAGGCTTTTCCGGCCTACTAAAGGTGTCTGTCTGTGTGCCCCTGCCTGGTGTTGTCCTCAACTGAATAAAGCTGAGCTTCAACCTTCTGCTCCAAATTACCATTTTAAAAAATGCAATAGGCTTTTCCGGCCTACTAAAGGTGTCTGTCTGTGTGCCCCTGCCTGGTGTTGTCCTCAACTGAATAAAGCTGAGCTTCAACCTTCTGCTCCAAATTACCATTTTAAAAAATGCAATAGGCTTTTCCGGCCTACTAAAGGTGTCTGTCTGTGTGCCCCTGCCTGGTGTTGTCCTCAACTGAATAAAGCTGAGCTTCAACCTTCCGGCTCTCATTAAGTGGTTTTTAAAAAACAAAATGGTGGTTAGGGCCTACTAACGGCTTCTGCCCCTCCCTGGTGTTGCCCTCAACTAAATAAAGCTGAGCTTCAACCTTCCGGCTCTCATTAAGTGGTTTTTTAAAAAAAAAATGGTGGTTAGGGCCTACTAACGGCTTCTGCCCCTCCCTGGTGTTGCCCTCAACTAAATAAAGCTGAGCTTCAACCTTCTGCTCCAAATTACCATTTTAAAAAATGCAATAGGGTTTTCCGGCCTACTAAAGGTGTCTGTCTGTGTGCCCCTGCCTGGTGTTGTCCTCAACTGAATAAAGCTGAGCTTCAACCTTCCGGCTCTCATTAAGTGGTTTTTAAAAAACAAAATGGTGGTTAGGGCCTACTAACGGCTTCTGCCCCTCCCTGGTGTTGCCCTCAACTAAATAAAGCTGAGCTTCAACCTTCTGCTCCAAATTACCATTTTAAAAAATGCAATAGGCTTTTCCGGCCTACTAAAGGTGTCTGCCCCTCCCTGGTGTTGTCCTCAACTGAACAAAGCTGAGCTTCCACATTCTGGCTTTCGCGCTATACTATCAAATATTAAACTGCATTTGGCCTACTAGTGTGGTTAGGCCCTTGAATCAGTGTCTGCTGCTCTTGGGTTTGCTACTCCACTGAACAAAGCAATGCCGCCTGTTTAGTCCTGTTACCAATTTTGAACTGCATTTAGCCTACTTTATTCTTTGGCCCTATATCTGTTTCCTCCTCATCCTGCCCATTGCCCAGCCACTGCTAAATGAGTCTGCTGGTACATTGACCTAGACCACTACATTCCCCTTGTACTCTACACAGCCAGAATCTGACCCTGCTGAAAGTAAGGTTCCCCTTCCCGCATGTTATACCACCTTACACAGGGACAAAGAGGAAGGTGCAGATGAAAGTGCAGGTTCCTTCATCAGGTGGGGGGGCATACTCGTTGGCGACGTCACTGGCACAGGGCCCCTCAGAGTACGCAAAAGTGTCGCTGCTGGTGGGAGGCGCCCCCGCCATGCAAACACACCGCCGTACTTTGAGGGGCCCTGTGCCAGTGCCAATGCGAACGAGTGGGCCCCCCCCTGCTTGCTCAGGATCACAGCACTTGCAACGTTTAAATACTTACCTTTCCCTGCAACACCGCCGTGACGTAGTCCGCATTTCCTGGGCCCACGAAAAACTTGAGCCAGCCCTACTCCCCCCACAACTTTCCCCCAATTCCCTATGCCCAACTATTATTATACAGTTAATTAAGATTGGCAAGCTTCAGAAACAAGAATGGATGTTTTTGGCATTAAAATGGGCACTGTAGGTGTTTTCCTGGCCTCCACTCACTGCCGACTATGCTTCCCCATTGACTTGCATTGGGTTTCGTGTTTCGGTCGATCCCCGACTTTTAGCGATAATCGGCCGACTGCACTCGACTCGACTCTGGACAAAATCGGGTTTCCCAAAACCCTACTCGATCTTAAAAAAATGAAAGTCGCTCAACCCTATTGACGAGAGTCAATCCTTAAAAGAAAAGGACAAATATGAAGTGTACAGAATATGGCTCAATTTGCCAATGAAAACTTCCTTTGATATTCCTTTGTTATAGGTGCAAGATATAAATCTACTAAGAAACTTGTATGATATAGCCTCTATTGCCAAGAAATGTATTCCCAGCAAACTTACCTCCATTGTGAAGTATACGATCTAAAACTGGTACCGTGTCCCGACTAGTAAAAGCATCTCCCAATTCAACTAGTGCCTCTTTTACTGCCTGGTATCCAGTCAGAACCATAGTAGGTCTTGAGCCAAAGTAGAAAGTATAAATGGGGCCAAACTCCTCAACCAACTGTGAAAGTAAGTACCAGAAACCTTCTTAGAGGGTAACTTTTTTATTTTACCATTGCATACTTTAGCATTGTCCATAGTACAAGGAGTTGTCTCATGTTTGTAAATGATTAAAATGCACTTGAGTCTAATGTGTTGGGGGTTGCAGTGAAAATTGTAATATTTTGTGGGATTTCCATTGTCTTACAGTGAATAAAGTCAAGTTATATACTTAAAATAATGTAACAATATTGCTATAAATGTTAGATTTGTGGTAGTTATAAGCCTCAGACGCAAAATCATCTGTGGCTCCCAGCTCAGCATGTGACTGATGGTCCTATCACACAGGTTGGAGGTAATTTTCTTGGTATAGAGATATTAGTTGGTCTTTTTGTAGTGGTGTTGGTCTACTATGTATCCATCTGCAATAGATCCATCTGCAATGGGAACAGATTGATATATGATTAGGTGGCACCGCTAATAAGTTTTAGTGTCCATGCCAGCAGTAATTTCGAACATCTACCTATAGGTTATGGTAATTATCACATTGCAACCTCACATGGCAACCTGTAAGAAGAAGCTGATACTGGGAATAAACTTACTTTTGTTAAGCATAACATCATTCCCTCAGAACGCATCAGAAGAAAGTTTCCCAAAATTGGCAATGGGAGAGGTCCAGATGGCATCCTTCTCCTCTTCCATAAATGTTTATAGTAAAATAAGGTGAGCATAAAAGTAATGACACCGACCAAGATGGTCAAGGCATTCTGCTGGTCCACCATGTCTCTGCAGTTACCTGCATCTACAACCCCTGGCAAAAATTATGGAATCATCGGCCTTGGAGGATGTTCATTCAGTTATTTAATTTTGTAGAAAAAAAGAAAATCACAGACATGGCACAAAACTAAAGTCATTTCAAATGGCAACTTTCTAGCTTTAAGAAACACTAAAAGAATTCAAGAACAAAAAATGTGGTAGCCAGTAATGGTTACTTTTTTTACCCAAGCATAGGGGAAAAATTATGGAATCACTCTATTCTGAGGAAAAAATTATGGAATCATGAAAAACAAACAAACAAAAAAACACTCCAACACATCACTAGTATTTTGTTGCACCACCTCTGGCTTTTATAACAGCTTGCAGTCTCTGAGGCATGGACTTAATGAGTGTAAACAGTACTCTTCATCAATCTGGCTCCAACTTTCTCTGATTGCTGTTCCCAGATCAGCTTTGCAGGTTGGAGCCTTGTCATGGACCATTTTCTTCAACTTCCACCAAAGATTTTCAATTGGATTGAGATCTGGACTATTTGCAGGCCATGACATTGACCTTTTGTGTCTTTTTTCAAGGAATGTTTTCACAGTTTTTGCTCTATGGCAGGATGCATTATCATCTTGAAAAATGATTGCATCATCCCCAAGCATCCTTTCAATTGATGGGATAAGAAAAGTGTCCAAAATATCAACATAAACTTGTGCATTTATTGAAGAAGTAATGACAGTCATCTCCCCAGTGCCTTTACCTGACATGTAGCCCCATATCATCAATGACGGTGGAAATTTGCATGTCCTATTCAGGCAGTCATCTTTATAAATCTCATTGGAACGACACCAAAAAAAATGTTCCAGCATCATCACCTTGCCCAATGCAGATTCGTGATTCATCACTGAAAATGACTTTCATCCAATCATCCACAGTCCACAATTGCTTTTCCTTAGCCCATTGTAACCTTGTTTTTTTCTGTTTAGGTGTTAATGATGGCTTTCGTTTAGCATTTCTGTATGTAAATTCCATTTCCTTTAAGCGGTTTCTAACAGTTCGGTCACCGACGTTGACTCCAGTTTCCACCCATTCGTCCCTCATTTGTTTTGTTGTACATTTCCTGTTTTGGAGACATATTGCTTTAAGTTTTCGGTCTTGACGCTTTGATGTCTTCCTTGGTCTACCAGTAGTTTGCCTTTAACAACCTTCCCATGTTGTTTGTATTTGGTCCAGATTTTAGACACAGCTGGCTGTGAACAACCAACATATTTTGCAATATTGCTTGATGATTTACCCTCTTTTAAGAGTTTGATAATCCTCTCCTTTGTTTCAATTGACATCTCTCATGTTGGAGCCATGATTCATGTCAGTCCACTTGGTGCAACAGCTCTCCAAGGTATGATCACTCCTTTTTAGATGCAGACTAATGAGCAGATCTAATTTGATGCAGGTGTTATTTTTGGGTATGAAAATTTACAGGGTGATTCCATATTTTTTTCCTCAGAATTGAGTGATTCCATAATTTTTCCCCTATGCTTGGTTAAAAAAAAGTAACTATTACTGACTACCACATTTTTGTTCTTGATTTCTTTTAGTGTTTTTTAAAGCCAGAAAGTTGTCATTTGAAATGACTTTAGTTTTGTGCCATGTCTGTGATCTGCTTTTTTTCTACAAAATTAAACAACTGAATGAACATCCTCCAAGGCCGGTGATTCAATAATTTTTGCCAGGGGTTGTACTTAGCGCTCTCTCTCTTTGTCCTGTATACGCTAATATGTTGGATACAGGGACGTTACATTGGATCATCCACAAATATTGTATGAAATATTACCGGGGCTGTGCTTTGCAGCTGGCTCTGATTTAGCAGAACTTGCATAATGTTTGGATTTTGCAAAACAAAAAAATTAGCAGAGCAAGAGCAAACATGATAGTTTGGAATTCCATTATGAAATGATTAGTGATGTGGTTGAGTCAGGCATGCTGGGGAACTGTCCTGGCTCTTTTTGTCTTCCGGCTTGACCAGAGCCCTGGCATATTTCTTGTAAATATATAACATTTTGTATAGTCACATGGCTACTGACAAGGTAATAAGAAAAATTGCAGCAGAAACGAAGCAAAGAAGGAATATTGCATAGCTCCCAACTGTCCCTCATACTGCGGGACTGTCCCGATATTGAGGCTGTGCCCCGCAGTTCCGCACGGGACTCTACTTCTCCTGCACAGCCAGCAGGAAAAGGAGCCGACACGCACCTTTTGTAATAGGCCACGCCCCTCTATATTTTCTTCTTCTGGGGCGGTGGTTCAGAGAGGGAGAGAGGACATTCTGAGATATGTGTGTGTGTTCATTCAGCTGGCCCTGCTGTGGTTACAGTACAAGGCATTATAACCAGGTGTAGTGGCAGCAGTTAGAGCAATCCAGTGCAGCCTGTTAGTCATAGGCACTGTATATATATATATATATATATATATATATATATATATATATATATATATATATATATATATATATCCTTTATATACTACAGCAGTTATGAAATGGAGCCAGTAGATAGTGGTGTTGTCTGAGTGCATGCAGAATTTGTAGAGCTGCGCTTCATTGCAATGTGCAGGATGTGTGAGGCAGCAGTGTGGACAGCGACAGGTGGTGAAATATTTGCCTGCATTGTAAGCACAGCTGCTGGGACACATCTATAGCCCTGACTGAACACTGGCATCATCATGTGTGGCCATTATACAGTATTGACCATCATGTGGGGCCATTATATAGTATTGAGCATCATGTAGGGCCATTATTCAGTGTGGAGCACTGTGTGGCAATTATACAGTATTCATCATCATGTGGGGCCATTAAACAGTACAGAACACTGTGTGGCCATTATACGGTATTGAGCATCATGTGTGGCCATTATACAATATGGAGCACTGTGTGGCTGTTATACAGTATGGAGCATCATGTGGTACCATTATACAGTATGGAGCACTGTGTGGCCACTATACAGTATTGAGCATCAGGTGGAGCCATTATACAGTATGGAGCACTGTGTGGCCATTATACTTTACGCAGCATCGTTTGGGACGATTATACTGTATGGAGCACTGTGTGGCCATTATATGGTATTGAGCATCATGTGTGGCCATTATACAACATGGAGCACTGTGTGGCTGTTATACAGTATGGAGCATCATGTGGTTACATTATACAGTAGGGAGCACTGTGTGGCCATTATACAATATTGAGCATCATCTGGTGCCATTATACAGTATGGAGCACTGTGTGGCCATTATACAGTATTGAGCATCATGTGGAGCCATTATACAGTAAGGAGCACTGTGTGGCCATTATACTATACGCAGCATCATGTAGGACCATTATACAATATGGATAACTGTTGTGACCCCAATGGCGAGGGTCTCAGAGATTTCAGCAAGTCTGCGAAGTACAAAAATCCAGCTCATAGGGCAGTGGTAACTGGGTTGACCATATATCTACTCCTAACGCCAACACTAGAAGTAGCTGGGGAACATGCCTACATTGGTCGCTAGATGTCTCGCGCCAGCCGGAGGACTAACTACCCCTAGAAGAGGAAAACAAAGACCTCTCTTGCCTCCAGAGAATAGACCCCAAAAGTTGGATACAAGCCCCCCACAAATAATAACGGTGAGGTAAGAGGAAATGACAAACACAGAGATGAACTAGGTTTAGCAAAGAGAGGCCCACTCACTAATAGCAGAATGTAGTAAGATAACTTATATGGTCAACAAAAACCCTAACAAAAATCCACACTGGAGATTCAAGAACCCCCGAACCGTCTAACAGCCCGGGGGGAGAACTCCAGCCTCCCTAGAGCTTCCAGCAAGGATAGGATACAGATTATGTACAAGCTGGACAAAAATGCAAAACAAAAACAATAGCAAAAAGCAAGAAAGCAGACTTAGCTTAATCAAGCAGGAACCAGGATCAGTAGACAAGAGCACTACAGATTAGCTCTGATATCAACGTTGCCAGGCATTGAACTGAAGGTCCAGGGAGCTAATATAGCAACACCCCTGACCTAACGACCCAGGTGAGCATACAAGGGATGATAGACATACCCAGAGTAAAAACACTAGTAGCCACTAGAGGGAGCCAAAAGGTAAATTCACAACAGTACCCCCCCCCTTAGTGAGGGGTCACCGAACCCTCACCAAGACCACCAGGGCGATCAGGATGAGCGGCGTGAAAGGCGCGAACTAAATCGGCCGCATGCACATCAGAGGCGACCACCCAGGAATTATCCTCCTGACCATAGCCCTTCCACTTGACCAGGTACTGAAGCCTCCGCCTGGAGAGACGAGAATCTAAGATCTTCTCCACCACGTACTCCAACTCGCCCTCAACCAACACCGGAGCAGGAGGCTCAGCAGAAGGAACCACAGGCACAACGTACCACCGCAACAAGGACCTATGAAATACGTTGTGAATGGCAAACGACACCGGAAGATCCAGGCGAAAGGATACAGGATTAAGGATCTCCAATATCTTGTAAGGACCAATGAATCGAGGCTTAAATTTGGGAGAGGAGACCTTCATAGGAACAAATCGAGAAGACAGCCATACCAAATCCCCAACACGAAGTCGGGGACCCACACCGCGGCGGCGATTGGCAAAACGCTGACCCTTCTCCTGTGACAACTTCAAGTTGTCCACCACATGATTCCAGATCCGCTGCAACCTATCCACCACAGAATCCACTCCAGGACAGTCAGAAGGCTCCACATGTCCCGAGGAAAAACGAGGATGGAAACCGGAGTTGCAGAAAAATGGCGAAACCAAGGTGGCAGAACTAGCCCGATTATTAAGGGCAAATTCAGCCAACGGCAAGAAGGTCACCCAATCATCCTGATCAGAAGAGACAAAACACCTCAAATACGCCTCCAGAGTCTGATTAGTTCGTTCCGTTTGTCCGTTAGTCTGTGGATGAAAAGCGGACGAAAACGACAAATCAATGCCCATCCTACCACAAAAGGATCGCCAGAACCTGGAAACAAACTGGGATCCTCTGTCCGACACAATATTCTCAGGAATGCCGTGCAAACGAACCACGTTCTGGAAGAACACAGGAACCAGATCAGCAGAGGAAGGCAGCTTAGGCAAAGGAACCAGATGGACCATCTTGGAGAAACGATCACATATCACCCAGATGACAGACATGCCTTTAGACACCGGGAGATCCGAAATGAAATCTATAGAGATGTGCGTCCAAGGTCTCTTCGGGACAGGCAAGGGTAAGAGCAACCCGCTGGCACGAGAACAGCAAGGCTTAGCTCGAGCACAAGTACCGCAGGACTGCACAAATGACCGCACATCCCTTGACAAGGAAGGCCACCAAAAGGACCTGGCCACCAGATCTCTGGTGCCAAAAATTCCCGGGTGCCCTGCCAACACTGAGGAATGAACCTCGGAAATGACTCTGCTGGTCCATTTAGCAGGCACAAACAATCTGTCAGGTGGACAAGAGTCAGGCCTACCAGCCTGAAATCTCTGCAACACACGTCGCAGATCTGGAGAAATCGCTGACAAGATAACTCCTTCCTTAAGAATACCCTCAGGTTCAGCGACTCCAGGAGCATCAGGCACAAAGCTCCTAGACAGAGCATCGGCCTTCACATTCTTAGAACCTGGTAAATACGAGACCACAAAGTCAAAACGGGAGAAAAACAATGACCAGCGGCCTGTCTAGGATTCAGGCGTTTAGCAGACTCGAGATACATCAAATTTTTGTGATCAGTCAAGACCACCACCCGATGCTTAGCACCCTCGAGCCAATGACGCCACTCCTCAAATGCCCACTTCCTGGCCAATAACTCCCGATTGCCCACATCATAATTTCGCTCTGCCGGCGAAAACTTCCTAGAGAAAAAGGCACAAGGTCTCATAGTAGAGCAACCAGGGCCTCTCTGCGACAATACGGCCCCTGCCCCAATCTCCGAAGCATCCACCTCAACCTGAAAGGGAAGTGAGACGTCAGGCTGGCACAAAACAGGCGCCGAAGTAAAGCGGCGTTTCAACTCCTGGAAAGCCTCCACGGCAGCAGGAGCCCAGTTAGCTACATCAGAGCCTTTCTTGGTCATAACCGTCAGCGGTTTAACAACGCTAGAGAAATTTGCGATAAAACGACGATAGAAGTTAGCAAAACCCAAGAACTTCTGAAGACTCTTAACTGACGAGGGTTGAGTCCAATCATGAATAGCTCGGACCTTGACTGGATCCATCTCCACAGCAGAAGGGGAAAAAATGAACCCCAAAAAGGGAACCTTCTGTACACCAAAGAGACACTTTGAGCCTGTTACAAACAAAGAATTTTCACGCAAAATCTCAAACACCATCCTGACCTGCTCCACATGCGAGTCCCAATCATAAGAAAAAACCAGAATATCATCCAGATAAACAATCAAAAATTTATCCAGATACTTCCGGAAAATGTCATGCATGAAGGACTGAAAAACTGAAGGTGCATTAGAGAGCCCAAATGGCATCACCAAGTACTCAAAATGACCTTCGGGCGTATTGAATGCGGTTTTCCATTCATCGCCCTGCCTAATGCGCACAAGGTTGTACGCACCACGAAGGTCTATCTTGGTGAACCACTTGGCACCTTTAATCCGGGCAAACAAATCTGACAACAACGGCAAAGGATACTGAAATTTGACAGTGATCTTATTTAAAAGCCGATAGTCAATACAAGGCCTCAAAGATCCGTCCTTTTTGGCCACAAAAAAGAATCCCGCACCAAGAGGGGAAGAAGAAGGACGGATATGCCCCTTCTCAAGAGACTCCTTGATATATGATCGCATCGCGGTATGTTCAGGTACCGACAGATTAAACAGTCTCCCCTTAGGAAACTTACTGCCAGGGATCAAATCTATTGCACAGTCACATTCCCTATGAGGAGGCAGTGCACTGGACTTAGACTCGCTGAAGACATCCTGATAATCAGACAAATACGCCGGAACTTCCGAAGGCGTAGAAGAAGCAATAGACAAGGGCAGGGAATCTCCATGAATTCCATGGCAGCCCCAACTTGACACCGACACAGCCTTCCAGTCCAAGACTGGATTATGGGTCTGTAACCATGGCAAACCCAAAACAACCAAATCATGCATTTTATGCAGAACAAGAAAACGTATTACCTCCCGATGTTCGGGAGTCATGCACATGGTAACCTGTGTCCAAAACTGCGGTTTATTTTTTGCCAATGGCGTAGAATCAATACCCCTAAGAGGGATAGGATTTTCCAATGGCTCAAGAACAAATCCGCAGCGCTTGGCAAATGACAGATCCATAAGGCTCAGGGCAGCACCTGAGTCCACAAACGCCATGACAGGATACGATGACAGTGAGCAAATCAAAGTTACAGATAGAATAAATTTAGGTTGCAAATTACCAATGACGACCGGACTAACAACCTTAGTAAGACGTTTAGAGCATGCTGAGATAACATGTGTAGAATCGCCACAGTAGTAACACAAGCCATTCTGGCGTCTATGAATTTTCCGCTCATTTCTAGTCAGGATTCTATCACATTGCATTAATTCAGGTGCCTGTTCAGACAACACCATGAGGGAATTTGCGGTTTTGCGCTCCCGCAACCGCCGGTCGATTTGAATAGCCAGGGCCATAGAATCATTCAGACCTGTGGGAATGGGAAAACCCACCATCACATTCTTAATGGCTTCAGAAAGACCATTTCTAAAATTTGCAGCCAATGCACACTCGTTCCACTGGGTCAGCACGGACCATTTCCGAAATTTTTGGCAATACACTTCAGCCTCGTCCTGGCCCTGAGACATAGCCAGCAAGGCTTTTTCTGCCTGAATCTCAAGATTGGGTTCCTCATAAAGCAAACCGAGCGCCAGAAAAAACGCATCAATATCAGCCAATGCCGGATCTCCTGGCGCCAGCGAGAAAGCCCAATCCTGAGGGTCGCCCCGTAAAAAAGAAATAACAATTTTCACTTGCTGAGCGGAGTCTCCAGAGGAACAGGGTCTCAGGGACAAAAACAATTTACAATTATTCCTGAAATTTCTAAACTTAAATCGGTCTCCGGAAAACAGTTCAGGAATCGGTATCTTAGGTTCTGACATAGGATTTCTGGTAACATAATCTTGTATGCCCTGCACACGAGCAGCAAGCTGGTCCACACTTGTAATCAAGGTCTGGACATTCATGTCTGCAGCAATCACAAGCCACTCAGAGGTAAAGGGGAAAAGAAAAAAAAATGAGAGAGAGAAAAAAAAAACTCAGAACTTTCTTTCTTATAATCCCGCTTCTGCAATGCATTTAACATTTAATACTGGCCTGGCAAACTGTTGTGACCCCAATGGCGAGGGTCTCAGAGATATCAGCAAGTCTGCGAAGTACAAAAATCCAGCTCATAGGGCAGTGGTAACTGGGTTGACCATATATCTACTCCTAACGCCAACACTAGAAGTAGCCGGGGAACATGCCTACGTTGGTCGCTAGATGTCTCACGCCAGCCGGAGGACTAACTACCCCTAGAAGAGGAAAACAAAGACCTCTCTTGCCTCCAGAGAATAGACCCCAAAAGTTGGATACAAGCCCCCCACAAATAATAACGGTGAGGTAAGAGGAAATGACAAACACAGAGATGAACTAGGTTTAGCAAAGAGAGGCCCACTCACTAATAGCAGAATGTAGTAAGATAACTTATATGGTCAACAAAAACCCTAACAAAAATCCACACTGGAGATTCAAGAACCCCCGAACCGTCTAACGGCCCGGGGGGAGAACTCCAGCCTCCCTAGAGCTTCCAGCAAGGATAGGATACAGATTATGTACAAGCTGGACAAAAATGCAAAACAAAAACAATAGCAAAAAGCAAGAAAGCAGACTTAGCTTAATCAAGCAGGAACCAGGATCAGTAGACAAGAGCACTACAGATTAGCTCTGATATCAACGTTGCCAGGCATTGAACTGAAGGTCCAGGGAGCTAATATAGCAACACCCCTGACCTAACGACCCAGGTGAGCATACAAGGGATGATAGACATACCCAGAGTAAAAACACTAGTAGCCACTAGAGGGAGCCAAAAGGTAAATTCACAACAGATAACTGTGTGGCCATTATACGGTATTGAGCATCATGTGTGGCCATTATACAATATGGAGCACTGTGTGGCTGTTATACAGTATGGAACATCATGTGGTGCCATTTAGGGTTGAGCAAAACGGATCGGACAAATTGAAAAATCGCTGACTTTCGGCAAAGTCGGGTTTCGTGAAACCCAACCCGATCCCACTGTCGGCCATGAGGTCGGCGATCTTCGCGCCAAAGTCGCTTTTCATATGATGCTTTCAGCACCATTTCTCAGCCAATGAAGGAGGAAGCAGAGTGTGGGCAGCGTGATGACATAGGTCTCGGTCCCCACCATCTTAGAGAAGGGCATGACAGTGATTGGCTTCGGTGTCACAGGGGCTATAAAGGGGCGTGCACGCCGACCGCCATCTTACTTCTGCCGATCTGAGCATAGGGAGAGGTTGCTGCAGCTTCGTCAGAAGCAGGGATATTGTTAGGGAGGAAAGATTAACCCCCAAACCGCTTGTGCTGTAGCGATTTACACTGTCCAACACCACCTTTTCTTTGCAGGGACAGTGGAGGCTAGATTTTTGTGCTTCAGCTCTGTAGCTTATAAGGCTCCCTGATAGCTGCATTTCTGTTTGTACACCGCTGTGCAAACCAACTGCTTTTTTAAAAGGAAAAATCTTGTTGCTCTTTTCTACACAGTTCTTTTGTTTATTTGTCCACACTTTTGTGTGCAGCAGTCCTTTTTATTGCTGCCATACTTGTCCTGAGATCATTGTAGGGAGATTGTTATTGTAGTACGGTCCCTTTTTTTTTTATATTCATATCTTCCAGCCACGTTCTGCCACTTACATTGTGTAGTGTAATACAGTGAGCCTGCTTTTGCAGCAGTCTCCTACATAATAAAGGGAGATTTAAATTGCCCCTAAGTGGATTTGCGTCAGTTCTGTTTGTCGTATATCTGCCTACCACGTTCTGCCACTGACATTGTGTAGTGTAATACAGTGGGCCAGGTTTTTTGCAGCAGTCTCCCACATAATAAAGGGAGATTTAAATTGCCCCTGCGTCAGTTCTGCGTCAGTTCTGTTTGTCGTATATCTGCCTGCCACATTCTGCCACTTACATTGTGTAGTACAATACAGCGGGCCTGGTTTTTTTCAGCAGTCTCCCACATAATAAAGGGAGATTTAAATTGTCCCTAAGTGGATCTGCGTCAGTTCTGTTTGTCGTATATCTGCCTGCCACGTTCTGCCACTTCTATTGTGTAGTGTAATACAGTGGGCCAGGTTTTTTTCAGCAGTCTCCCACATAATAAAGGGAGATTTAAATTGTCCCTAAGTGGATCTGCGTCAGTTCTGTTTGTCGTATATCTGCCTGCCACGTTCTGCCACTTACATTGTGTTTTATAGTACAGCGAGCCTGTTTTTTTGCAGCAGTCTCCCACATAATAAAGGGAGATTTAAGTTGCAACTAAGTGGATCTGAATCAGTTCTGTTTGTCGTATATCTGACTGCCACTTTCTGCCACTTACATTGTGTAGTGTAATACAGCGGGCCTGGTTTTTGCAGCAGTCTCCCACACAAAAAAGGAGATTTAAATTCTCAACAAGTTTATATACACCTTCTACCTTGTGTTATAGTACCATATAACGGCTGTTAGTTTGGTTACATTTTCCCAAAAATGAGGAAGTCTGGTGGAAGAGGCCATGGGTGGTCATTGCCAGCTGGTAATAACAGTGGTGGTGGTGGTGGAGCATCTGGTGGTAGTGGGAAAAGCAAAATAGCATCTAAGGCTCGAGTTGTTTAGACAGCGTCATTGTCTGTCTACACAAGGCCTCGAAGGCTCCCTTATCTGGGAGTAGGAAAACTGCTTTTAAAGCCGGAGCAGCAGGAACAAGTTTTGGCTTTCATTGCTGACTCAGCCTCTAGCTCTTTCGCCTCCTCTTCCAAAAGTTTGAAATATAAAAGCAGCGAGTCGTCAGTGGATGCTCCCGGTCAGGAACAAGTCGCTTCCTTGTGTCCTTCACCCAAAGCAAAAGTGAAGGATGCGGCAGGCGACACTACAGTTTACTCCATGGAGCTCTTTACACATACCATGCCAGGGTTAGAAAGGGAAATATCTAACAGCCCATTACAAGATGAATCGGACATGGAGTGCACAGATGCACATCCACAGCTAGATTATTATGCTGTTCCATTGACTCAGATCACAACATTGCCCTTGTAGTGTACTGAGCCAGAATCTGACCCTGATGAGACTATGTTGCCCTGTCCCGAACGCTATAGCACCTTACACTGTATCACAGAGGACGGTGCACAGGACATTGAAGAGGAGGTGATAGATGACCCAGTTGTTGACCCAGATTGGCAGCCATTGGGGGAACAGGGTGCCGCTGGCAGTAGATCTGAAGTGGAGGAGGATGATCCGCAGCAGGCATTAACATCGCAACAGCTTTCATCTGGCAGGCCCGTATCAGGTCCAAAACATGTGTCTAAAACAAAAACAGTTTTAGGACAGCGTGGCCATCCATTGAAAGTAGCACAGCGTGCAATGCCTGAAAAGGTATGCGATAGTAGGAAGAGTGCAGTGTGGCAATTTTTTAACCAAGATCCGAATGATCAGTGCAAAGTTATCTGTAAGAAATGCTCAAGGACCTTTAGCAGAGGGAAGAATCCCCTAAATTTAAATACAACGTGCATGCGTAGACATTTAACCCCCATGCACTTGCATGCCTGGACTAACTACCAAACTTCCCGTAACGTTGGTGCACCCGCTCAGAATGAAGGTAGTCAGCAATGCTACATTGCTTCCCTCACTGTAAGCCCACCGTTTAGGACACCACCTGCAGCAAATGTGGAGGTATCCTCGCAAGACCAAGGCAGTCAGGAAATCACCAGGTTCTTGGGAGGAAACACAGCATGTAGGCCAACATCAAGAATACCATCACCAACCCTCTCTCAATCTGCCATGTCCACCACCACCCCCGCTAGTTCCACCATATGCAGCTCTCCAGTCCAGCTCACCCTACAAGAGACTCTCGTTAGGAAAAGGAAGTACTCATCCTCTCATCCGCGTACACAGGGTTTGAATGCCCACATTGCTAGACTAATCTCTTTAGAGATGATGCCCTACTGGTTGGTTGGTTGAAAGCAAAGCGTTTAAAGCCCTGATGGCCCACGCTATGACCTACCCAGTTGACACTTTTTTGTGATAAAAGCCATCCCAGCCCTACACCAGCATGTCGAAGACCCCATTGTCCATGCACTCAGGCAATCAGTCAGTAGAAAGGTGCACCTCACAACAGATGCATGGACCAGTAGGCATGGCCAGGGACGTTACATGTCCATCACTGCGCACTGGGTTAATGTGGTGGATGCAGGGTCCACAGTGGACAGCCATAGTGGGACAGTTCTGCCTAGCCCACGGTCTAGGAAACAGTTGGCAGTAGGCGTTTGACACCCCTCCTCATCCTCCTCCTCCAAAAGCGAAAGGTCACCCACAGAGCGCAGTCGCCCTACCACTCCATCCGCAGCTGCCAGTGTTGCACACGAGGTGTCCCATTATGGAACAGCTAGTGGTAAGCATCAGCAGGCTGTTTTGGAAATTAAGTGTTTGGACGACAGCAGACACACCGCGGAAGTACTGGCAGAGTACTTGCAGCAAGAAACTCAGTCATGGCTGGGCAGTGTACATCTTGAGGCAGGCAAGGTAGTCAGTGATAACGGAAGGAATTTTATGGCTGCCATAGCCCTTTCAGAACTGAAACACATACCTTGCCTGGCTCACACCTTGAACCTGGTGGTGCAGTGCTTCCTGAAAAGTTATCCGGGGTTACCAGCCTTGCTCCTCAAGGTGTGAAGACTTTGCTCGCACATCCTCCGGTCACCCGTACACTCCAGCCGTGTGCTGAAACATCAGTGATCGCTGAAGCTTCCCCAGCACCGCCTAATAAGCCTTGATGACAGTCAGCCATTATCTGCTCAGGGAACTCTCCTGGACGAGGTGGCGGATGAAGAGGAGGAGGAGGAGGATGATGGGGATGAATATTTATGTGACGAGGATGCTTCTCAGGGGGCAATAGAAACTGGTGACTTTGCAAGGTCAGGTACAAGGTATTTGCATTAGACAAGTGATGTTGATTTGCAAGAAAATGCTCCTCAGCCCAGCACAAGCAGTGAATTGACACCTGAAACATTGGACCACATGGCTGATTATGCCTTGCGTATCCTAAGGAGGGACCCCCAAATTATAAAAATGTTGACCGATGCTGATAACTGTTTGGCCTGCCTTCTGGATCCACGCTACATAGGGAAATTACAAAATATAATGCCACATGAGAACCTTGAGCAAATATTGGCTACCAAACAAGCAACTCTTGTAGACCATTTGGTTTAGGCATTCCCAGCACACAGAGGAGGTGATGGTTCTCACACGAGCTGCAGGGGGCAACATGGCAGAGGTATTAGAAGTGCACAAATCAGAAGTGGCGTTGGACAGAGGGGTTTTATGACCAGGTTGTGGAGTGATTTCGCAATGACCGCAGACATGACAGGTACTGCTGCATTAATTCAAAGTGACAGGAGACATCATTTGATCAGTATGGTTATGAACTATTTTTCCTCCCTTATGGATGTTCTCCCTCACACGTCATTCCTAGTGTTGAGCGATACCATCTGATACTTGAAAGTATAGGTATCGGATAGTATCGGCCGATACCCGAAAAGTATCGGATATCGCCGATACCGATACCCGATACCAATACAAGTCAATGGGACACCAAGTATCGGAAGGTATCCTGATGGTTCCCAGGGTCTGAAGGAGAGGAAACTTTCCTTCAGGCCCTGGGATCCATATTACTGTGTAAAATAAAGAATTAAAATAAAAAATATTGATATACTCACCTCTCCGGAGGCCCCTGGACATCACCGCTGGTAACCGGCAGCCTTCTTTGCTTAAAATGAGCTCGTTTAGGGCCTTCCATGACGTCACGGCTTCTGATTGGTCGCGTGCCGCTCATGTGACCGCCACGCGACCAATCACAAGCCGCGACGTCATTCTCAGGTCCTAAATTCCTAGAATACCCGATACTTGCGGTATCGAAATGCTCAACACTAGTCATTCCCCTTTGATTACTGGGCATCTAAAATAGACACCTGGCCTGAATTGGCAGAATATGCATTACAGGAGCTCGCTTGCCCAGCTGCTAGTGTGCTATCAGAAAGAGTGTTCAGTGCTGCTTGTTCAATACTGACCGAAAATAGGACTCGTCTGGCTACCCAAAATGTTGATGATCTAACCTTCATTAAACTGAACCACTCATGGACTTCTAATTATTTTGCCCCACCTTCCCCTGCTGACACGTAGCTTGCCTGTAAAAATGTCTTGCTTTTGGCCTCCTCTTACTGACTGCTCCAATTCCTCCATTTGCAGTTGCTGAATGTCCACCATAGGACATTTTTATACCTCCCTAAATGGGCTGACTCCCCCCACAGGGCCGTGGTCACCACCTGGCGCAAGCACCCGTGCGAGTGCCGTTTGCCTGGACAGGTGGGTGTGCCCACTCTTGGGCGACGGCACTGGCACAGGGTACAATGAAGTTTCTCTGACGGTGGTGGTGCACAAGCAACGTCAGACACACCGTCGTAATATGAGGGACCCTGTGCCAGTACTACCGCCCACGAGAGAGTGTGCCCCCCAGGTCGAACAGTGCTCTACCACTTGCAATACTTACCTCTCCCTGCTCCACCACAGTGTAGTCTGTGCTGATAAATCCTTCAATGGCACTGCCAATACAAATTTGTTGAAATGATAGATGATAGTTAAAATAAACAGGGGCCCTGGCCTCCATTTAGACCATTTAATACTTTGCGCCAACTACCACTGTCTGCTACTCAGCAGAGGAGCCCACCCCTGTATGTAGCTATGCCACCTGTTTATTTTTGAAAATTGTTTTGGCAGACATTTACCTCACTTTATTATTTTGGCCTACTAATTGTGTCAGACACTCCTTACAGTTGACCTCCACTGAACTATCCAATGCCGCCTGTGTACCCCTGTAAGCAATTTTAAACTGCATTGAGCCTACTTTTTTATTTTAGGCCTACTAAGTCTGTCTGCACCACTCTTTACAGTTGACCTCCACTGAACTATCCAATGCTGCCTGTGTACCCCTGTAAGCAATTTTAAACTGCATTGAGCCTACTTTTTTATTTTAGGCCTACTAAGTCTGTCTGCGCCACTCCTTACAGTTGTCCTCCACTGAACAAACCAATGCTGCCTGTGTACCCCTGTAAGCAATTTTAAACTGCATTGAGCCTACTTTTTTATTTTAGGCCTACTAAGTCTGTCTGCGCCACTCCTTACAGTTGACCTCCACTGAACAAACCAATGCCGCCTGTGTACCCCTGTAAGCAATTTTAAACTGCATTGAGCCTACTTTTTTATTTTAGGCTTTCTAAGTCTGTCTACGCCACTCCTTACGGTTGCCCTCCACTGAACTATCCAATGCCGCCTGTGTACCCCTAAGGCTGGTTTCACACTTGCGTTTTGATCTGCAGAGTTTTAGCGCTAAAAAATGCATGCGTTTTTTTTTCTATACTTAACATTAAAAACGCATGCGTTTTTTTAGCATGCGTTTTGACGCGGTTTCGGCAACGCATGCGTTTTTTGACGCGTGCGTTTAGTTGCAGAAATGCAACCTGTAGCAATTTCCAGCAGCTTTTTTTGCCGCAAAAAAACGCATGCATTTATTCACGGCAAAAAAAATGCATTGCTGTCTATGTAAACGCATGCGTTTTTAAGCACATGCGTTTGCTTGCATTAAAAACGCATGCGTTTTTATAGAAAAACACAAGAAAACACAAGAAAAACAAGAAAACCCTAACCCTAACCCTAAACACAAGAAAAAACAAGAAAACCCTAACCCTAACCCTAACCCTAAACACAAGAAAAAACAAGAAAACCCTAACCCTAACCCTAGGGTTACTAGGGATCCTAACCCTAACCCTAACCCTAGGGATCCTAACCCTAACCCTTAGGGTTAGGGTTAGGATCCTAACCCTTAGGGTTAGAGTAAGGGTTAGGATCCCTAGGGTTAGGGTTAGGGTTAAGGTTAGGATCCCTAGGGTTAGGGTTAAGGTTAGGATCCCTAGGGTTAGGGTTAAGGTTAGGATCCCTAGGGTTAGGGTTAGGGTTAGGGTTAGGATCCCTAGGGTTACTAGGGATCCTAACCCTAACCCTAACCCTAACACTAGCTATTTCTGTTTATAGTGGGTTTTCTAGTTGATTTTGATGATTGGCAGCTGTCACACACTTCTCAGCATGCGTTTAAAAAACGCAAACACAGGAAAAAACGCATGTAAACGCAGCAAAACGCCGCATTTTTTTTCTGCATGCAAAAACACATGCGTCTAAAAAAACGCGGTGTTTTGCCGCGTTTACATGCGTTTTTTCACCACATGCGTTTTTTAAAAAAACGCTGCAGATCAAAACGCAAGTGTGAAACCAGCCTAAGCAATGTTAAACTGCATTGAGCCTACTTTTTTATTTTAGGCCTACTAAGTCTGTCTGCGCCACTCCTTACAGTTGACCTCCAGTGAACGAACCAATGCCGCCTGTGTACCCCTGTGACCAATTTTAAACTGCATTTGGCCGACTTGTTTGGTTGGGCCTACTAACGGTGTCTGCCGCTGCTTGGTGTTCTCCTCCACTGAACAAAGCTGAGCTTCAATTTTCAGGCTTTCAACCTATATCAGATATTAAACTGCATTTGGCCTACTTGTTTGGTTGGGCCTACTAAAGGTGTCTGCCGCTCCTTGCTTTTCTCCTCCACTGAACAAAACTGAGCTGCAATTTTCATCCTGTTTTGAATATTAACCTGCATTTGGCCTACTTGTTTGGTTGGGCCTACTAACGGTGTCTGCCACTTCTTGTTGTTCTCCTCCACTGAACAAAGCAGTGCCTCCTGTTTTCTCCTGTTACCAATTTTGAACTGCATTTGGCCCACTTTATTATTTGGGCCTACTAACTGTGTCTGCCACTCATTACAGTTGTCCTCCACTGAACAAAGCAATGCCGCCTGTTTAGTCCTGTTACCATATTTGAACTGCATTTAGCCTACTTTATTATTTGGGCCTACTAACTGTGTTTCCTTCTTATCCTGCCCATTGCCCAGCCACTGCTAGATGAGTCTGCTGGTACATTGACCCAGACCACTACATTCCCCTTGCACTCTACACAGCCAGAATCTGACCCTGCTGAAAGTTAGGTTCCCCTTCCCGCATACTATACCACCTTACATGGGGACAAAGAGGAAGGTGCAGATGAAAGTGCAGGTTCCTTCATCAGGTTGGGGGCATACTCGTTGGCGACATCACTGGCACAGGGCCCCTCATAGTACGCAAAAGTGTCTCTGCCGGTGGGAGGCGCCCCCGCCGTCAAACACACCGCCGTACTTTGAGGGGCCCTGTGCCAGTGCCAATGCGAATGAGTGTGCCCCCTGCATGCTCAGGATCACAGCACTTGCAAAGTTGAAATACTTACCTCTCCTTGCTCCACCGTCGTGACTAGTGTTGAGCATTCCGATACCGCAAGTATCGAGTATCGGCCGATATTTGCTGTATCGGAATTCCGATACCGAGATCCGATACTTTTGTGATATCGGGAATCGGTATCGGGATCGATATTAATGTGTAAAATAAAGAATAAAATAAAAAATATTGATATACTCACCTCTCCGACGCAGCCTGGACCTAACCGCCAGCTTTCGTTCCTAAGAATGAGCGCTTGAAAGTCCTTAGATGACGTCGCGGCCTGTGACTGGTCGCGGAGCGGTCACGTGACCGCAACGCGACCAATCACAAGCCGCGACGTCATCTAAGGTCTTTCAAGCGCTTGAAAGACCTTAGATGACGTCACGGCTTGTGAACGGAGGCTGGCGGTTACAACCAGGGCACGTCAGAGGGTGAGTATATCAATATTTTTTATTTTTATTCTTTATTTTACACATTAATATGGATCCCAGGGCCTGAAGGGGAGTTTCCTCTCCTTCAGACCCTGGAAACCATCAGGATACCTTCCGATACTTGGTGTCCCATTGACTTGTATTGGTATCGGGTATCGGCGATATCCGATACTTTTCGGGTATCGGCCGATACTATCCGATACCGATACTTTCAAGTATCGGACAGTATCGCTCAACACTAGTCGTGACGTAGTCCGCGTTTCCTGGGCCCACGGAAAACTTGAGCCAGCCCTACCCTCCCAACAACTTTAGCCAAATGACCCCCAATTTTCAATGCCTAACTATTAATATTATTATAAGGCAAATTAAGATTGACAAGCTTAAGTAACAAGAAGTGATGTTTTTGGCATTAAAATGGGCACTGTAGGTGTTTTCCTGTCCTCCACTCACTGTCGACTTTGCTTCCCCAAAAAAAGTAAAAGTCGCTCAACTCTAGTTCCATTATACAGTATGGAGCACTGTGTGGCCATTAAACTTTATGCAGCATCATGTGGGACGATTATACAGTATGGAGCACTGTGTGGCCATTATACAGTATTGAGCATCATGTGTGGCCATTACACAATATGGAACACTGTGTGGCTGTTTCACAGTATGGAGCATCATGTGGTTCCATTATACAGTATAGAGCACTGTGTAGCCATTATACAGTATTGTGCATCATGTGGAGCCATTATACAGTAAGGAGCACTGTGTGGCCATTATACTTCAAACAGCATCATGTGGGACCATTATACAGTATGAAGCACTGTGTGGCCATTATACAGTATTGTGCATCATGTGGAGCCATTATACAGTAAGGAGCACTGTGTGGCCATTATACTTCAAGCAGCATCATGTGGGACCATTATTCAGTATGGAGCACTGTGTGGCCATTATACAGTATTGAGCATCATGCGTGGCCATTATACAGTATGAAGCACTGTGTGGCCATTATACAGTATTGAGAATCATGTGGTGCCATCATACAGTATGGAGCACTGTGTGGCCATTATACAGTATTGATCATCATGTGGGGCCATTATACAGTATAGAGCACTGTGTGGCCATTATCTAGTATTGAGCATCATGTGGGGCCATTATACAGTATGGGGCACTGTGTGGCCATTATACAGTATTGAGTATCATGTGGAACCATTATACAGTATGGAGCACTGTGTGGTCTTTCTACAGTATTGAGCATCATGTGTGGCCATTATACAGTATGAAGCACTGTGTGGCCATTATACAGTATTGAGAACCATGTGGTGCCATTATACAGTATGGAGCACTGTGTGGCCTTATACAGTTTTGAGCATCATGTGGGGCCATTATACAGTATGGAGCACTGTGTGGCCATTATACATTATTGAGCATCATATGGGGCCATTATACAGTATGCAGCACTGTGTGGCCATTATACAGTATTGAGCATCACGTGGTGCCATTATACAGTATGGAGCACTGTGTGACCATTATACAGTATTGAGCATCATGTGGGGCCTTTATACAGTATGGAGCACTGAGTAGCCATTATACAGTAGTATTCATCATGTGGGGCCATTATACAGTATAGAGCACTGTGTGGCCATTTTACACTATTGATCATCATGTGGTGCCATTATACAGTAGGGAGCACTGTGTGGCCATTATACAGTATTGAGCATCATGTGGGCCATTATTCATTATGAGTACTGTGTGGCAATTATACAGTATTCATCATCATTTGGGGCCATTATACAGTATAGAGCACTGTGTGGCCATTATACAGTATTGAGCATCATGTGGTGAAATCTTTGCCTGCATTGTAAGCAGATCTGCTGTGACACATCTATAGCCCTGACTGAACACTGGCATCATCATGTGTGGCCATTATACAGTATTAAGCATCATGTGAGGCCATTATTCAGTATTGAGCATCATGTGGAGCCGTTATACAGTATGGAGAACTGTGTGTCCTTTATACAGTATTGAGCGTCATGTGTGGCCATTATACAGTATGAAGCACTGTGTGGCCATTATACAGTATTGAGAATCATGTGATGCCATTATACAGTATGGAGCACTGTGTGGCCATTATACAGTATGGAGCACTGTGTGTGGCCATTATACTGTATTGAGCATCATGTGGAGCCATTACACAGTATGGAGCATCATGTGTCAGTGGCCATTATAGTGAACAGCATTATGTGGGTCCGATATACAGTATGGAGCACTGTGTGGCCATTATACAGTATTGCGCATAATGTGGGGCCATTACACAGTATGGAGCATCATGTGTAAGTGGCCATTATACTGTACACAGCATCATGTGGGTCCGTTATACAGTGTGGAGCACTGTGTGGCCATTATACAGTATGGAGCATCAGGTGTCAGTGGCCATTATACTGTATAAAGCATCATGTGTGGCCATTATACAGTATGGAGCACTCTGTTGCCATTATACAGTATTGAGCATCATGTGGGGCCATTATACAGTATGGAGCTGTAAGAAATACATTATCGTTTTTAAAAAAATATAAAAGTATATGTTAGGATTGCTGTAATATTACAGACCCTTCTTTTTGTGTAAAAAAATATATATTTTTCTCACGCAGAGGCACAACTGCTTACTTCTTACAGTCACTTCAAATGGTACAATTTACTTGTCAATTTCTCACACTTGGTAATATTTTTGAATAGATGAATTGTAGAACAGTTGCAGAAATGTAGGTGGTCCCTTGCTGGGGCTTAAGATGATCTGCTTCACAACCCAAATCCTCCAGAACAAGGTAAGGTTGCATCTATAAAATTTAGACATGGAATAGAAATGAGAAAAACTAGATGCAACATTTACAGAAAAGCAATGTATTGTGTTGCACAGTAGTCAAAATGTAAAATTATGTGTAGGGTGTAAACATCTTCTTACACATAAAACTTTGGTTTTCTGACAATAGTTTGGGCACAGCCAAAATAGGAAAATGGAAATTCCATAACTAACAATAAATTATAGTATATGTGACGTAAAAGAAGTCACAGTGACCTGATGAAAGACTTGTTTGGGCAATTGCCTTTCCAAAGTAAGAGGAAACGAAGAATCTAACCCTGGAAGTTATCAAATTAACTGGGATTACATTCCTCACAATAATGGTGATATTTTCTCTGGTTTAGACATTAATTGTTCTTACCATACAATATAGTACCACTTCTGCTCACAAGAGGAAGGTTAACACAGACTTTGCTACAGTGTACCATTGGTCTAGCCTTTTGTAGGTATGTCCCTCTTCTTCTTTCAACCACAGCTCAAGTTCTCATAGTTTGAATATTCTTTCTCAAAGGCAATTCGCCAACAATTTTTCTGTACTGTGCTGATTTTTATGATGCTCCAAACAGCTACTGGCACCATAGAACAACAGCCTCTCTTAGATTTTCTTGCCATCATGGCCATCTCTCATGAATGAAGGCTCTTTGGACTTGCAGTGTGAACTGAGGCATACCCCAAAGCGTGCTGCATGTCGGTTATTAAGCCTGCAACGCTGCAGCTCAAACCGGCTGACAAGATGGAGGAAATATTAAGACAGTTGGTCCTCCCTCAAGTGCAACAGCAGAAGTTGCAGGAGTGTCAGCAACAGCAGCTACAGCAGCAGCAAACCAACAAATTGATTTTGCAATAGATTGCGGCTCTGCGAGACGTGCCCTCTCCAACGACCTCGATCCGTTCTGAGGCCCGGTACAAGCTCCGATCAACACTGCGGAAGATGAGTCCTGAGGACGTTATGGAAGCTCACAGTACAGTGTTTGAATGCACAGAAGTTTGGGAGAGCTTGCCCTTTTCCCAGTGGGCTGAAGTGGTGGCCACCTTCTTGAAGGGATATGCCCAGAAAGCCTATATGGACCTCAGTCGGGAGGATGCCCTGAACTATGAGAAACTAAGAGGTAAGATCCTTGCCCGACTTGGGGTTAATACATATGTGCGGGCCCAACGGGTGTTCCAATGTTCCTTTGCAAAGTCTCGCACTGCCAGGTCTCAGGCCTATGACTTGCTACAACTGGTTAAAAAATGGCTCCAGCCTGAGACCTTAACCCAGTTAAAAATGGTAGAGAGGGCGGTGTTCGACATAGCTCACACCAACATGTTAGGAGACACAGGAGCGCATTGTGCAGCGTTTTTTTTGGCCTGGGGTCTATGCGGAGTTCCAGAGGTACTGTGACTCATGTCCGGAGTGCCACTTATCCTCACCCACTGCAAACTACCAGAGTTCATTGGTACCTCTGCCCATCATATAGGTACCATTTGAGCGGATAGGCATGAATCTGGTAGGCCCCATAGTGAAATCTGCCCGTGGCCATCAACATATTTTGGTTATAGTAGACTATGCCGCATGGTACCCAGAGGCAATACTTCCCCGCCATACTTCGGCCAAACTAATAGCCAACAAACTATTTGCTGTGCTTTGTCGCCTTGGCCTACCAAAGGAGATCCTTACAGATCAGAGGACTCCTTTTTTGTCCAATGTGACCAGGGAGCTGTGTAAGCTGCTCCAGAATAAATAGCTATGTACGTTAATGTACCATCCACAAACCGACGGGTTAGTGGAGAGGTTTTATAAGACCCTGAAAGCCATTCTCAAAAAGGTGACCGCCAAGGATGGGAGGGATTGAGACAAGTTACTGCCCTATCTAATGTCTGCTATCCACGAGGTACTGAAAGCCTCCGCAGGGTTCTTCTCATTTGAGCTATTATATGGCAGGCACCCGAGGGGACTGCTGGATATAGCTAAGGAGATGTGGGAACAGGAGCCCACTCAATATAAGAGTGTCATCAAGCATGTGGCAAGTATGCAGGATCGGATTGTGGCCAAGGCCACTCAGAGCCGCACGTACAATAATAGGGCCACAGACAGGACCTTTAAAGAAGGAGATTGGGTGTTGGTACTCATGGCCTAGTTTCAGGGGCCGTTTGAGATACGAGGGAAGGTGGGCAAAGTGAATTATAGGGTGTACCAACCCAGGAAAAGAAAGCCCGAGCAACTGTATCATGTTGTTAACCTGCTGCAAGCCTGGAAGGACTGGGAATGTTTCATCACGGTGGTGACTCTAGTCTTACCAATGGGGAACCCTCTGGCACCATCAGGGATGCGGCCAGGTGTGAGGTAAAAGTAAATGACACCCTCACAAAACAGCAGCGACGGGAGGCTCATGATATAGTCATCTTTAGTACCAGCTGGGATACCCACCTGTTCCAGGTACAAGCAGTGCTAGAGTCTCTCAGAATCACGGGGTTAACGGCGAACCTAAAGATATGCGCGATAGGACTCAAGGAAGCCCGGTACTTAGGTTACGTGGTTGGCCGTGGGGTTATCAAACCCTAAGTAAACAAGGCCATCCAAAACTGGTCCAAGCCGTTAAGCACCAAGCATGTGAGGGCATTCCTCTGCATTATTGCGTACTACCGCCGGTTTATGCCCAACTTTGTAGAGAAGTCGGCACCTCTAACTGACCTGCCAAAAGGTAAGAAGTTTGTGATGGTCCGGTGGAATCTTCGGGCCGAGGAAGCATTTCAGTCCTTGAAGCGGCCTGTGCGCAATCTTATGCAAATCTGTTCCTGGGGCTGTGGGAGAGGGATCTATTTTTATTGGAGACTTTTATGAATCATGTTCCTTTTTGGACAAGATTTATAGATGATATATTTTTTATTTGGCATGGTAATGAAATTGGTTTAAAATCTTTCATCTATGACTTAAATAAGAACGATCAAAATATCCATCTGACTTTTAACTTAGATTTTCATAAGGTCAAATTTTTAGATATTGAAATCCAACGTGACAATCAGGGGAAGTTACTATCAGACATACTGTATATAGAAAGGATACAGCGGTTAATTCTATTCTCCACGCCTCTCCCTCACATCCATACCATATCATCAAATCCATACCCACTGGCCAATTTCTTCGTTTAAGACGCCTATGCTCTTCTGATAATGACTTTGAGAGTCGTGCTATTGAAATGTGGTATAGATTTTTAGATCGTGGTTATAGTTTCCGAAGCATTAAAAGAGCATATAACAGGGCCAAAATTTTAAACACCACAAACTGATTTTTTCCAAAAATGTTGAAAAATCCTCTAACCATGTGTGGTTTACAACCCAATACCATTCACAGTGGGAACATATCTGAGACATTTTATCTCATCATTGTCCTGTTCTCCTTGCAGACTCAACCTTGAAAGAATATCTTCCTGAGAAACCAACTATTACGGCCCATAGATCTCGTAACTTAAAGGATCGTCTAGTTAAATCTCATTATACAGCAATTGACCAACCAACAATTTTCTCGAGTAAGAAACCACATCAAAAATGGGACTGTACACCTTGCGGTAAGTGTATGTAGTAACATCAAATCCGCTACTCAATTTAAATCATCAGATAATAAAATCTATCAAATAACTCAAACTATCAATTGTCAAACAAAGGCTGTCATATATCAGCCACATGTCCAAGTGGAAAAATATATGTGGGAATGACCACACGTTGTTTTAAAACTAGAGTGCGTTAAATTATCGGACCAGCTACTTCACGGATCTTCTTTTACATCAATCTACTTTCTGTCTCAGTATACCATTATTTACTTCATATTTATGTATATATATATATACAGTATATATATATATATATATATATATATATATATATATATTTTCTTCATTATATTATAGTGATCTATGTATTTACCTCTTTAATTTGATATATACCAATATTTTGATACAAATTATGTATGTAATTTTTGCATGGAAAGAAAAAACAAATGATCCAGCTTCCAATGAATAAAATGCAAATCTTTAATTGAAAAATATAAAAGGTACATGCTCCTCGGACCTCACCATATCCCCGTGAGGAAAGCGATGCGTTTCGACTGCTGCCACAGTCTTGATCCAAGCTGATCTATCCTGAAGATAGACCGGTATAAAAGGACCAGACTGCCAATCAGAAAAGTCCATATAAATCACATGGTCAAAAGGTCCTAAATATCCGGTGGTAATAATAAGAATAAAATGAAAATGAACTGAAATAAACACAAATAGATAACAAAAAAATGATACAAAATATATACAAAATTATACAAATAATACAATAAGGCAGACATTAGTAATGAAACATTATTTCATTTCTACGGTTTAAACCATCAGAAAAACGTGTGCCCAAAACGAAAATCCAATAAGCTTCCCGAGTGAGTAAAAGTCTATGAATATCTCCACCTCGGTGTGGTTTTTTAATTTTCTCCAGACCCGTAACACGAAAAGATGAAATATCTCAAGAATGGTAATCAATAAAGTGTTTGGCAGCAGAGGAAATGTTGCGATTGTTATTTCTTGTGTTTGAAATGTCATATAGATGTTCGGTGATGCGATTTTTTAATTTGCGAATGGTACAACCTACATAAGATTTATCGCATGTGACACAATCAATTTTATATATCACACAACGAGTATTACAATTAATAAATTCCTGTATGCAAAATGAGTTTGTATTATTGTGCTTATAAAACACTTTGGTCGGGCTCATTTGTCTACATGTGGAACAATTAGTTGTGTTACATTTGAAACTACCCTTGCATTTTAGCCATGTTGTTTGCGGTCTATCGGATATAAAGATACTTGGTGAGAGAATATTGCCTAGAGTGGGAGCTTTTCTAGCCACAACGTTGCAGCTATTTTGCAAAATTTTAGCAAGAGTGGGGTTCTCAAATAAAATTGGTAGAGATTTATGAATTATTTTTTTAATGATGTTAAATTGCAGACTATATTGCAAACATACAAATGGTTTGTCCCCATCTTGGCTAACACTCATTGCTTCTTTATTACTGACAGATGGTGTAATAAGATCTTTATGTTTCTTTTTAGATACAATGTTCAGAGCTCTATTAAGCATCCAATTTGGATATCCGCGCTGTTTAAATTTGGTACATGATTTGATCAAATCTTGTTGGAGGGCAACATTATCATTACAATTCCGTTTCAAACGGGTAAATTCTCCCACTGGAATTGATTGCACATTGTGCTTTGGATGGCTGCTATTTGCGTGAAGAATAGTATTACCTGCTGATGGTTTGGAGAAAGTCCATGTGGAAATCAATTGCTTGGCAACTCCCGAGAGTTCCAAGTCCAGGAAAGTAATTTTAGAAATCTCATGAACAAAAGTGAATTTGATATTATATTCGTTATTATTAATGTAAGTAATGAAATCCTGTATGGCAGATACATCGCCTCTCCAAATGATCAACGTATCGTCGATGTATCTGCCGTACCATGAGATAAAAGGCAAAAATTGATTGGAAGCGATGAACAAATAATAATACTCCCAAAGAGCCATAACTAAATTAGCTAAAGATGGTGAAAATTTGGCACCCATCGCCACACCTGTATGCTGTAAATAATAATCATGGTCAAAAGAGAAAAAATTGTGAGTTAACAGAAAAAATGTGACTTGAAGAATATACTCAATCAGATCCCGGGAATAACCACTATATTTGTTCAAATGAAATTGCAAAGCTGCCAATGCTACATTATGAGGTATGCAAGTATATAAGGAGACTACATCACAGCTCAACCAAGTATATTCCGGTAACCATTCCTTCTGTGATAAAATGTCCAAAATATCTCTAGTGTCTTTAATATAGCCAGGCATTCTAAGAACCAACGGCTGCAGCAAAGAATCCAGCCATTGCCCCATAAGTTCATTAGTAGATCCTGTGCTGGATACAATCGGACGCATGGGTGGAAATATACTCTTTTTGTGGATCTTAGGCAGTCCATATAAAATCGGTGTGACAGGATGAGAGACTTTCAAAAAATCACTTTGTTTCTTTGAGATGACACCTAGAGAAAAACCCTCATTTATAATATTATCCAACTTATTTTTAAATTCAATAGTGGGATCAGTTACTAAATTTTTATAGGTATTTTTGTCAGATAATAGATTCATAATTGCCTCTTTGTATTGCAAGGCATCCATGATAACCACTACTCCTCCTTTGTCACTCATTTTTATAACTACATCTTTCATTTCTTGAATTCGTTTAATAATGCGTCTTTGCTGTCCAGATATATTATGAGTAACACCGGTAACTGGTGCAGTGAGTTTAAGATTTTTGAGTTCACGTTCGAGGACTTCTTGGAATCTGTTCATACAATCCACCCTGGACTGGATGGGATAAAAAAAAGGATTTTTCAGTTTAAGCTGATCTGATTGATTGACACAGTCTTGAGAGTCGACCCATTGTTGTGGTCCTGTAACTCCTGTAAGGATAATAAAGTAACCTGTTCATGAAAGTCCATTGAATGAAACTCATTGACTTTGGTTTCATATTGATTGTCAATATCAGATGTCTGTTCGAAATTTCACAATAAGAAAGCATTTTTGGTCTCATGAACAGACATCTGATATTGACAATCAATATGAAACCAAAGTCAATGAGTTTCATTCAATGGACTTTCATGAACAGGTTACTTTATTATCCTTCCAGGAGTTACAGGACCACAACAATGGGTCCCAAGACAGTGTCAATCAATCAGATCAGCTTAAACTGAAAAATCTTTTTTTTTTATCACATCCAGTCCAGGGTGGATTGTATGAACAGATTCCAAGAAGACCTCGAACGTGAACTCAAAAATCTTAAACTCACTGCACCAGTTACCGGTGTTACTCATAATATATCTGGACAGCAAAGATGCATTATTAAACAAATTCAAGAAATGAAAGACGTAGTTATAAAAATGAGTGACAAAGGAGGAGTAGTGGTTATCATAGATGCCTCACAATACAAAGAGGCAATTATGAATGTATTAGCTGATGAAAATACCTATAAAAAATTAGGAACTGATCCCACTATTGAATTTAAAAATAAGTTGGATAATATTATAAATTAGGGTTTTTCTCTAGGTGTCATCTCAAAGAAACAAAGTGATTTTTGAAAGTCTCTCATCCTGTCACACCGATTTTATATGGACTGCCTAAGATCCACAAAAAGAGTATATTTCCACCCATGCCTCCGATTGTAACCAGCAGAGGATCTACTAATGAACTTATGGGGCAATGGCTGGATTCTTTGCTGCAGCCGTTGGTTCTTAGAATGTCTGGCTATATTAAAGACTAGTGTTGAGCGATACATTCCGATATTCTAAAGTATCGGTATCGGATTGGATCGGCCGATACCGGCAAAATATCGGATCTCGCTGATACCGATACCCGATGCCAATACAAGTCAATGGGACACAAATATCGGAAGGTATCCTGGATGGTTCCCAGGGTCTGAAGGAGAGGAAACTCTCCTTCAGGCCCTGGGATCCATATTAATGTAAAAAACAAAGAATAAAAATAAAAAATAAGGATATACTCACCCCTCCGGAGGACCCTGGACCTTAGCGATGTAACCGGCAGCCTCCGTTCCTAAGAATGCAGAGTGAAGGACCTTCGATGACGTCGCGGCTTGTGATTGGTTGCGTGACCACTCATGTGACCGCTCACGCGACCAATCACAAGCCGCGACGTCATCGCAGGTCCTACACTCACTGCATTCTTAGGAACGGAGGCTGCCGGTTACACCGCTAAGGTCCAGGGTCCGCCGGAGGGGTGAGTATATCCATATTTTTATTTTTATTCTTTATTTTTTACATGAATATGGATCCCAGGGCCTGAAGGAGAGTCTCCTCTCCTCCAGACCCTGGGAACCATACACTGGGAACATCCGATTCCGATTTCCGATATCACAAAAATATCGGAACTCGGTATCGGAATTCCGATATAGCAAATATCGGCCGATACCGATACTTGCGGTATCTGAATGCTCAACACTATTAAAGACACTAGAGATATTTTGGACATTTTATCACAGAAGGAATGGTTACCGGAATATACTTGGTGTGGCGATGGTTGCCAAATTTTAACCATCTTTAGCTAATTTAATTATGGCTCTTTGGGAGTATTATTATTTGTTCACCGCTTCCAATCAATTTTTGCCTTTTATCTCATGGTACGGCAGATACATCGACGATACGTTGATCATTTGGAGAGGCGATGTATCTGCCATACAGGATTTCATTACTTACATTAATAATAACGAATATAATATCAAATTCACTTTTGTTCATGAGATTTCTAAAATTACTTTCCTGGACTTGGAACTCTCGGGAGTTGCCAAGCAATTGATTTCCACACGGACTTTCTCCAAACCATCAGCAGGTAACACTATTCTTCACGCAAATAGCAGCCATCCAAAGCACAATGTGCAATCAATTCCAGTGGGAGAATTTACCTGTTTGAAACGGAATTGTAATGATAATGTTGCCCTCCAACAAGATTTGATCAAATCATGTACCAAATTTAAACAGCGTGGATATCCAAATTGGATGCTTAATAGAGCTCTGAACATTGTATCTAAAAAGAAACATAAAGATCTTATTACACCATCTGTCAGTAATAAAGCAGCAACGAGTGTTAGCCAAGATGGGGACAAACCATTTGTATGTTTGCAATATAGTCCGCAATTTAACATCATTAAAAAAATAATTCATAAATCTCTACCAATTTTATTTGAGAACCCCACTCTTGCTAAAATTTTGCAAAATAGCTGCAACGTTGTGGCTAGAAAAGCTCCCACTCTAGGCAATATTCTCTCACCAAGTATCTTTATATCCGATAGACCGCAAACAACATGGCTAAAATGCAAGGGTAGTTTCAAATGTAACACAACTAATTGTTCCACATGTAGACAAATGAGCCCGACCAAAGTGTTTTATAATCACAATAATACAAACTCATTTTGCATACAGGAATTTATTAATTGTAATACTTGTTGTGTGATATATAAAATTGATTGTGTCACATGCGATAAATCTTATGTAGGTTGTACCATTCGCAAATTAAAAAATCGCATCACCGAACATCTATATGACATTTCAAACACAAGAAATAACAATCGCAACATTTCCTCTGCTGCCAAACACTTTATTGATTACCATTCTCGAGATATTTCATCTTTTCGTGTTACGGGTCTGGAGAAAATTAAAAAACCACACCGAGGTGGAGATATTCATAGACTTTTACTCACTCGGGAAGATTATTGGATTTTCGTTTTGGGCACACGTTTTCCTGATGGTTTAAACCGTAGAAATGAAATAATGTTTCATTACTAATGTCTGCCTTATTGTAGTGTTTGTATAATTTTGTATATATTTTGTATCATTTTTCGTTATCTATTTATTTGTGTTTATTTCAGTTCATTTTCCTTTTATTCTTATTATTACCACTGGATATTTAGGACCTTTTGACCATGTGATTTATATGGACTTTTCTGATTGGCAGTCTGGTCCTTTTATACCAGTCTATCTTCAGGATAGATCAGCTTGGATCAAGACTGCGGCAGCAGTCGAAACGCGTCGCTTTCCTCACGGGGATATGGTGAGGTCCGAGGAGCATGTACCTTTTATATTTTTGAATTAAAGATTTGCATTTTATTCATTGGAAGCCGGATCATTTGTTTTTTCTTTCCATGGATTTCACGATGCATCAAGACTGAGTTCCGTGCTTCCCTTGGAGAAACCGGTGAGCTGGCTTTTTCTCTCTTTTTTTGCATGTAATTTTTGCATTGTCACTTCACTTTGTATCATATAGTATTGCTAATTTATATTCAATGTGCACAGCCACCTTATTTATCTATATTTATTCATTTTTCTTAATTATATGCAGTATTTATGTATTTACCTTTTTTAGATATACACCAATACCAGTGATACAAATTATGTATGTAATTTGTGTATTGTCACTTTATATTGCATTATACAATATTGTTATTTAATGTGCACTGTCACTTTTATTTTTTATATTTAGTTATATTTATTGTTCTTATGTATTTATACTACTGATTTTGATATATTTTGTCATATTCTCTGATGATATGATTCTTATATGTACTGTCACACTAATATGCACTTTATTAATGTACTCAATGCACTGTTATTCTATTTTTTATTCGTTATCTACTGATCTTATTAACATATGCCACAATATCTGTTACCAGTTCTTTACATACTCCTTTTTCTCTCCCCCCCCCTTTTTTTTGCTGGTCTCTGCTTCAAGATAGGTGCGTTCCGGTGTGCGCATGAGGGCTCGCTCTTCCTACTCTCACATCTCATGGTATGTCTTCGTGGTGGTGTCGCGGTCTGTTTCCTGGACTACGCCCACGTGATACGTGGGTGTGGCTTCGGGTCACATGACCGGGATGCCTCCGTGACGCTCCGGTGGATGGGGGCGATGGATGTAGTGGGTGTCCGCATGCGCCGCAATAACCGGCGCACCTGCAAGCAGTTTCGACACACCACTTTTATTGGTCACACATTTATATAAATAGGTGCTAGGTTAGATTATCTACACACTACCCCGGAAGAATGTAACTATCGCCGAAACGTACGTAGCGATGCCAGGCACCAGCATACTGAAAGGTATAAGCCAGATCGCACTGTTTTATTTGCACAGTCTTTTTATGACTTACAATTTGTTTCATTCCACACTTTCAACTCTTGTAAGGGTTTCACCGACACTATGAGATTATAGCTTTGCACATATGCACTTTATTTTTTATCTTAATTTTTTGTTTCCTATTGTTTTGGTTTTACCTCAGGTCAATGCAACTCTGCTGGCTATTTTGCTGTAGCGCCTCCTCATGGCTAACTTTGGATTAATGTTTTAACCACTTAATTATTTTTGTGATTTATTTTCTATTTATATAATAATACATATTTATATATATTTCATACTTCTTTCTTATGTGGGTTCATTTTTACATCTACTCCTATATGAATGAACCTAAATATATGCACGATAGGACTCACAGAAGCCCGGTACTTACAGTAGGTTACGTGGTTGGCCGTGGGGTTATCAAACCCCAAGTAAACAAGATTGAGGCCACCCAAAACTGGTCCAAGCCATTAAGCACCGAGCATGTGAGGACATTCTTCTGCATTATTGGGTACTACCGCCGGTTTATACCCAACTTTGCAGGGAAGTCGGCACCCCTAACTGACCTGCTAAAAGGTAAGAAGTTGGTGATGGTCTGGTGGAATCTTCGGGCCGAAGAAGCATTCCAGTCCTTGAAGTCGGCGCTGTGTTGACAGCCGGTCCCAATCAGCCCCAACTTCAAGGAAAAATTTATCATGCAGACAGATGCCTCAGAGGTAGTTCTGGAAGCGGTGCAGTCACAAGGGGTGAACGGTGATGAACAGAACACCCAATCACCTACTTGAGCAGGAAACTGACCCCGGCGGAGAAAAATTGTAGCGTATTGGAGGAGTGCTTGGCAATTAAGTGGGCCTTGGAGTCCCTACGCTGCTATACTACTATAACAGACCATTCTCCTCTCGTCTGGATGAGCAATGCAAAAGAGAGGAATGCTCGAGTCACCAGATGGTTCCTGTCCCTACAAAACTTTAGGTTCTCAGTGGAACATTGGGTGGGGAAGTCACAGGGAAATGCTGATACCCGGTCACAGCCCCCTGTATGGTGACAAATGTTCAACCCCACAAGTTTAAACAGGGGGTGGTATATGAGGCTGTGACTGGGGTCATATGTGAGGGTTACTATGTGTCCCCCAGGATACACACAAGCATATTGAGGCCGTAGGAGTGCATTGCAGTCACAGGCATAGCTGTGATTGCAATGGAGAATAAAATTGAGTGGTGGCCTTGGGCAAGCCATTGCCCAAGGCAGATATAGGAAAACCTGTCATAGGCTTTTATTTTTGAAATGGAAAACAGGAAGGTAGTGGAGCAGTCTGTTTCATCCCCAGGTTGGGTTTTCTATGTGGCCTACGGCCACAGGTTGCTTGTAAAGCCCCTTGCTGCAGAGGATTAGGTGTGTCAGTGTGGAGTTTGCAAGGTGCAGAGCAGGCGGCTCTCCAAAAGCTCAGCCTGTGTGAGGGAACACAGCACTAATTAGAGTGAACTCCTGGCACCCCGCAGCATTATACAGTGGTGCAGTTGCCCTTGGCAACCGGCCATATTTTTGGACTGTCTTGTTTTCCCAGCTGAGATCCAGAGGATACCGTTTGTTTTGTTTGCAAGTTTTATACATAAAAACTATGTTTATGTTGAACTCTCCTAGGTCACTGCCTCTTCATTGCACCATAAGGAGACCGCTGCACTACAGTTTGTAATTTGTTTATGGTCCTTAACTGAGTTAATGTTGGTTGGTGCCATTTGTGATATCTTGTTTTTCCACCATATGATGTATAAATAAATATACCATAATGTGCCTAATGATAAGCAGCACCATAAAGAATTGAGTCTCTGTTCACATCAATTTGTGAGCTTTCTGATGGAGGTACGGTGTATGTTGGGAACTCTCCCAAATTAAACTTAAAATAGAAGACTGCAAGTATATTGTCTTGGAAAGTACCTTTGTGTCCTCTGGGGAGCAGGTCCTATGCCCGCATTGTAGCCATACCTTGTTCCTTGGACTGATAAGCTTGGGGAAATCTGGAGGCCTGGAGGAAGATGGTGTTTCAAAATCAGCAGCAACATCATTACAACATCTTCGGGTTCTGTTGATGAAGTGGGGCTTCAAAAACTTTCTCTTTCCTACAGTCTGGGCTGCACCAAGTACTCAGTTCTCCTCTCGATTTCCATGTGAACAAGACCTAAGTGCACCCCTTCAATCTCTCTCTAGGGATGTGGCTTTCAGTAGGTAGAGAGTATAAAGAAGCCGTCAGAATTACTTGTGAATTTTCCATCTGGAGAAGGTTCAGTGACAGCTCTCCATAGACATCACGCTGCAAAGTTATGGACATGTATTTCAAGTATTTTCTTTTAGTTGCTAAATAAAAAAGTTATACTGAGTGGCCACCACCAAAGACTGCAAATACATACTGCACAATTTCACAATAGCAATGTCACAATACCTAAGTTGATACTGCCTTATAGTGACTAAAGCCAAAACTCTATACATAAAGTAATATAATTATATTGCTATAAGATTTGTGGTAGTCATAAGCCTCAGGTATCATGTTATCTGTGGCTCCCAGATCAGCGGATGTGATTGATGGGTGCTACCAGATGGATTAGAAGTAATATTCTTGGTATAGGGGTATTGTTTGGTCTACCATGGATTCATATGCAATAGATCCATTTTCAATGGATACAAATTGATACATGACGAAGTGTCACCATTAAATAATTGGTGGAATAATAAGTTTGTGCCCAGGATACCATTTATTTCGAACATGGACCTGTACACTATTGTCTTATATGGTGATTATCACATTGCAGCGCCACAAAGAAAAAAATATTAGTGGTAACAAACGTAGCTTTGTTAAATATGGCATCAATCCTTCATAATGGATCAGGAGAAAGTTGTCCAAAATTGGCAGTGGGAGAGGTCCAGGTGGCATCCTTCCTCTCTCCCATAAATGTTTACACTAAATAAGGCAAACTGAAAAATAATATCACCAACCAAGGCCGTGGCCAAGGCATTCTGCTGGTCAACCATGTCTTTGGAATTGTCTGCATCTACTTGGTGCTCAGCCTTGTTGCCTTGTATGTGCTAATATGTTGGATACTGTTAGGTTCCACTGGATCATTCCCAATTTTTGTATGAACTTTTCCAGGAGCTATGCTCTTCATCTGGCTCCGATTAAACAGAACTTGCACAAGGACACAGAGAATGCAGGCTCGGTGGTAGAGTGCAACTTAATTATTAACTATTTACAGGTCAGCAAGTAGAAATGCAATAACTGATATATGGCAATCAGCAAGTTACTGACAATAAACTTGAGCACAAGTCTTTTATCTTTCTTTGCTATTACAGTTATTCTCTGTCCCTACAATGCTGGAGACGGACCTATAAAACAATAACCCCCACACTACATGCATAGAGGTATGACACCGATAGGCTAATTGTTGACTAAGATTTCAAGGGGTATGGTCTCTGGCCCTCCATTTTTTTTTTATTATCCAGAGCAATAATGCTATTCATATTTCAGATATTTCATATTTACATGCTTTATCACTACAGAGTGCAACTTTATTTGTTTTTTATATCTGGAGATGCCTAGTTCACACCTGTACACACCAGTTTTCTGATTTGGAAGTGCCAATCAGCTTTTTGTCATTTGTAGTGATGAGCGAACGTGCTCTCCACTACTCGTTACTCGCCCGGGTATCACTATGCTCGGCGTACTCGGCAAGCAGAGAGCATTTCCGGTATTATTCGGTGGTAACTGCAGTCTCCACCCAGCAGTTTTGGCAGACTTTAGAGACCCAATTATGGTGCAGGGATTGTCTGTCAGGCCATGAAACGCCACAGCCATCTTTGTTGTGGTCGTGCAGTGATTGGCTTGGCCGTACAGCATCATCCCGAGTATAAGAGACCTGGCGCCGCCCTGCTTGCCGCATTCTGTTCCTGTTTCAGCGAGAGTAGGAAGAGCTGGTGCCGAGATAGGGTCGGAATCGTGGTTTTAGAGTTAGTGTAGGTCTGCAACTCTTACATCCACAACCCCTGAGAAACCAAAAGTCCTTTTTAGGGCTAATTCGTGGGTCCCGATATTGCAGCGCTAGGTAGGCAGAGCACAGCATATCCACGTCAGTGCAAGGCCTGCAGGTACTGTATGTGCGTCCATTGCTTCCACTGCATCCCTCCCAAAGCTCCATAACTGCCTGCTGCTGCAGCTTATTTACTGTCTATATACCTTTTTTTCCCAAAAAAATTCCCCCCCCCAAAAAAAAAAGACTGAGGCCTGTTGAAAAATTATACATTGTCAGGCATACGTAACATAGCTGTGTGTGCTACCCTTGTGCCCCTTTTTTTTGTGTGTTTTAAATTCACCGAAAAAGGCCTCATATATCTGCGTGCTCCATGTTTGGTTATTGGAGGCCATTGTATTTTTTTTGGATGTCTGATAGTCAAATGCTATACAGCACTATTTTTTCCTAAAAAAATGTGAAAGGTCACAGATTTGCCAGTGTGGTATTTCCGTTACAGCCGTCAACCGTCATATATCTCTGCTCTAAGTTTTGCCATTGGAGGCCGATGTACTTATTTTTTGGTTGTGTGAAACTCAAATTCTATACAGCGCTATTCATCCTAAAAAATTTTTGAAAGGCCACAGATTTGCCAGCATGGTATTTCTGTTACAGCCATCATATATCTTTGTGCTCTAAGTTTGTGCATTGGAGGCCGGTGTACTTATTTTTGGTTGTGTGAAACTCAAATTCCATACAGCGCTATTCAGCCTAAAATAAATTTGAAAGGCCACAGATTTGCCAGTGTGGTATTTCCATTACAGCCGTCATATATCTCTGCTCCAAGTTTTGTCATTGGAGGCCGGTGTACTTATTTTTTGGCTGTGTGACACTCAAATTCTATACAGTGCTACTCAGCCTAAAAAAAATTTGAAAGGCCACAGATTTGCCAGTGTGGTATTTCTGTTATAGCCGTCATATATCTCTGTTCTCTAAGTTTGGGCATTGGAGGCCGGTGTACTTACTGTGTGGCTGTGTGATATTCAAATTCTATACAGCGCTATTTAGCATCCAAAAAAACTTGAAAGGCCACAGATTTGCCAGTTTGGTATTTCAGTTACAGCTGCCATATATCTCTGTGCTCCAAGTTTTGACATTTGAGGCTGGTGTACTTATTTTTTGGCTGTGTGATACTCAAATTCTATCCAGTGCTATTTTGCATAAATTAACTTTTAAAAAAAAATGAACACAGTCTTTTACGTCAGACTGAGGCCGGTCTGGTGTTTGGGTTTGAAAAATCATAGTTTTGCAGGCATACTGATTACAATTTTTTTTGCTAGTAATAAAGACATTTGTGTTGAGCATTTGAAATAGTACACTAGTCCATTTAAAATGGTTAAGGCAAGGGGCAAGGGACGGGAAAGTGGACGTAATGCTGATGGTGCATCCAGAGTCCGAGGCCGTGGGCAAGGTGAAAGTGAGCAACAACAAAGACCCACATCTTCTCACTCGACCTTCCTGTCCCAGTTTCTGGAGGACCGCAGCACACCACTATTGAAGCCAGAGCAGTGTGAAATGGTTGTTGGTTGGATAGCGGATAATGCTTCCAGTCACTTAGCCACCACCACCACCTTGTCTTCCACACGGTCAAGTCTGAGTAGCCATGAGCGTGGGCAGGATATTCATCACCCTGATCCTCCTTCCTCCCACCATGCCGAGTGCCCTGAGACAAAAGATCCCACACTTGGACACTCTGAAGAGCTGTTCAGTTTTCCATTTGAAGATTCATAAATCTCTGCCATTCAGCTTGAAGTGGGGAAAGATGAGATCGCATGTAGAGCTGCCCAAAGCTTTGACCAGCCCCGGTTACACGAAAGTGATGATGGGAAAGTGTCACAAGAGGTGGACGATGATGAGACACAATTGCCAGAAAGTCAGGAGGAGGAGCAGGGTGCGGATGTGGAAGACGAGGTGGTGGAAGACATAGTGACTGACCCAACCTGGCAGGAGGACATGCATAGCGAGGACAGCAGCACACAAGGGGAAGGAGGCATTTCCCCCCAACAGTCAGGAAGAAGCAGTGTGGTGGCCACAGACAGAAGGCGTGCATCCGTTCCCCGTAAAACCAACATGAGTGAAGTTGCCATTCCACCTGTGAGATCTTCCCGAGTCTGGCTATTTATTAAAGACTCTGCCAATAACCCCAAACAGGCCATTTGCAGCACCTGCCATGCCCGCATCAGCGGGGGTAGCAAAATAACCAGCCTGACCACCACCAGCATGATCAGGCACATGCAAGCAAAGCACCTGACTTTGTGGGCCGAACCCCAGGCTCCAGGACCATTGCCTGCTGGTCACACCACTGCTTCTTCCACTCTTTATCATAGAAGCCAATACCCAGTACATTATTCATTTGAAGATGCCTCTAGCCCTGCACCTGTTGTGGCCCACAGTCAAGCAGCACCATCAGCAAGTGCGTCCACATCATTGTCCCAGCACAGCATTCAGTTGTCTATAACCCAGTCTTTGGAATGCAAGCGGAATTACCCAGTAAACGCCCCACAGGCCACAGTCCTCAATTCTAATATTTCTCTTCTGCTTGTGTCTAGAAATGCTGCCTTTTAGGCTGGTTGAGATGGAAGCTTTACGCAACCTGATGGCGGCGGCTGTCCCAAGGTACTCGGTCCCCAGTCGCCACTACTTCTCCCGGTGTGGCGTACCGGCATTACACCAGCATGTGTCCCTCAACATTACCCGTGCCCTCAACAATGCTGTTACCGGGAAAGTCCACCTAACTACGGACACGTGGACAAGTGCTTGTTGGCAGGGACGGTACATCTCAATGACGGCACACTGGGTTAACATAGTGGAAGCCGGGACCCAGTCGGACCTTGGGATGGAACACATCCTCTCCATGCCGAGGATTGCTGGCACTACATCAATCAGGGTTGCCCCCACAGTCTACAGCTTCTACACCTCCTCCTCTTCATCCTCCATGTCTGAAATCAACACATCAGTCAGAAGCTGGAAGAACTGCAGCACTGCCTCAGCCAAGTGGCAACAGGCTGTGCTGAAGCTAATCTGCATAGGTGACAAACCGCACAATGCAGTAGAGTTGTGGACAGCGCTGAAAGAGCAGTCAGATGTTTGGATGTCACCGCTGAACCTACAGCCAGGCATGGTCATGTGTGACAATGGCTGTAACCTGGTGGCGGCTCTGAGGCAAGGTGAGCTCACACATGTACCTTGCTTGGACCATGTGCTTAACCTCGTGGTTCAACATTTTCTGAAAAGCTACCCGGAGCTGCCGGATCTGCTAGTCAAAATACACCATCTGTCTGCCAATTTCAGAAAGTCACCTACAGCTTCAGCTGCCCTTGCCGTGCTTCAGCAGCTGTTTCAGCTTCCAGCTCACCGACTGTTGTGTGATGTCCCCACAAACTGGAACTCTATGCTACATATGTTGGAAAGGATTTGTGAGCAGAAGAGGGCCGTTGTTGACTACCAACATCAACAACACCGTCGAATTTTAGATCAGACTCCACACGTAAGACATCAGGAGTGGACATGGATGTCAGACATATGTAACATCCTCCAAAACTTTGAGGACTGCACCAAGATGGTGAGCGGCGATGTTGCCATAATTAGCATCACCATCCCACTTCTCAGCATTCTGAAAAACTCTCTGCTCACAATAAAAGAGTATGCATTGCAGGCGGAGCATGAGGACATGGAGCAAGGAAACATACAGGGGGATTATACTCAGCCCAGCCTCATGTCTTCTCAACATGGATTGGTAGGCGATGATGAGGAGGAGAAGGAAGAACAGGAGCAACTTTCATGTGCTATAGACAGTACTACAAACACATCTGTATTAGCCTCTGTTCAGCGGGGATGGCCTGAGGACAGGGAGGAGGAGGAGGAGGAGGAGGACAGCATGGTCAGTCGTTCTGTTCGTGAGGACACGGAAGTCTTGCCTGTTAGCAGTCTGGCACTCATGGCTGACTTTATGTTGCACTGCATTTCACGTGACCCTCGGATTATAAAAATTTTGGGTGACACTCATTACTGCTTGGTGACACTTCTAGACCCACACAACAAGGAGAACTTTCAATCTCTTCTGCCTCAGGCAGAGAGGTGTACTAAAATGCTGCAGTTCCACAGGGCCCTTGTAACGGAATTACTTTGAAAATTCCCATGTGAGAATGCTGGCAGCAGATGTCAGAGTTTGTTGTACAACCAAGGACACCAAGCGAGAGAGACAGAAGTACAATCCAGCTCAGACAGGGGAACAATTGCCAAGTTCTGGGACAGTTTTCTCAGACCCTCCCATCGTGTCGGCACAGAGGCAAGGGGTGCTGTCACAAGAAGTGCAATGTTTGGGAAGATAGTGAGGGAGTACCTTGCAGATCGTACAAAAGTCCTCCGTGATTCCTCGGTGCCTTTCAATTATCCAAATTATCCAAACTGGACACGTGGCATGAACTGGCTTTCTACGCCTTGGAGGTCCTGGCCTGCCCTGCTGCTAGCGTTCTGTCAGAGAGGGTTTATAGTGCCGCTGGTGGAATTATAACAGATAAGAGCATCCACCTGTCAACTGAAAATGCTGACAGGCTGGCTCTTATAAAAATGAACAAGGCCTGGATTGGGAAAGAGTTCTGTACACCACCAAGTGAAAACAGCTAAATATAACCTTAAATACATTCTCTCTTTTGGGGAGGTGTATTCTCATGCACCTCTTCACAACCACACATGGGCATATGTTTCCAGATTTGGTCTGTTTGTTTTTATCCTCCTCCTTATCCTCATCCTCCTCATCCAGAACCACTATATCACCAGGATGAACGTGGTCTGTGCCGTACATTTGGGCCAAGGGTGCTGTGAAGGCACTCTTTTATTTTTTTAGTTTCAGTATGTTTATTTGAAGTTTTTCATAACAAAATATAACATAAACAATAACATAAACAACCCTCCATGCAAGGAAGTACATAAATGATTGAAGAGTACCATAATAGAAATATAAAGGCAACAGATAACCGCGAGGAGGGTCAGACACACAAACCAAACGAGGGGGTCAGGACAAACACAGACTAGGGGTAAAGACAACAGGGGAAATAGCGCCAATACAGTCCCCATAAATACGGGGGCAGTCCAGTCCGTCATGCGATATTAAAAATCGATAGCTAGGTACGCACGGGCCCACTTCAATACACAATACAGAATTATTCGAGTAATTATCAGACATATGAATACATATAGGAATCCCGGACAGTCTCCTTTCCACAAGAACGAGTTAGACTACCCAAAGTCCATTATACATTTAAAACCTAAGGAGACAGCATGAGGGCCTGGCCCAGAGGAGCGCCGGGGTCGAGGTCGAGCCATGGGTTCCAAATCTGAAAAAAAGCATTCCAGTCATCACCCCTGGTTGCCTGGATTCGTTCACATAGTAGGATCTCGTTCATTCTGTCCTTAACCATCGAAATGGACAGCGACGGAGATCTCCATTTAGCTGCTATGTGAATTTTAGCTGCCATACAAAAGGTATTCACCAACCTCTGAAAACTCTTCGAGAACCCATGGTGTCTCTTGCCCAATAAAAATACTGTGGGGTCCATGGGTATTGGTTTGCCAAATAGCTGGTCAATAATTAGTTTAACCTCCTGCCACAGATTCTCGACAATTGGACATTTCCACCAAGTGTGGAGCATGTCACCAGGGTTGCTACAGCCCCTAAAGCAATTTTCAGAAATATTCGGATATATGGCGTGTAGTTTTGTTGGGACGTAGTATGCTCTATGTAGCACTTTAAGTGATGTTTCAGTCAAGGACGTCTGATGGCTGCCTTTAGACAGGGCATCACTACATTTATGCCAAGTCTCCACAGGCAGGACAAGCCCCAGATCATCCTCCCATTGTAGCATGTATTTTAGTTTCCCTGATGTGTGCGGGACGTTCATCATAGAGTATATCAATGAGATTATCCCATTACCCATAGGGTCTCCAGAGCACCTTTGCTCAAAACTGGTGAGGCGGAAAGGGGACCCATGTGACAAGATCTGTCTGGCAAAGTGGAAAACCTGGTTTATGCGCATAGCTTCTCTAATCGGTGGTTCATGATATTGTGCAAATTCCTGTTTAGTGGACAATAAATTGAATGGTGTACAGAGGTGCTTTAACATGGTGATCCCCCTTTGATGCCACCAGGAAAATAATGCTGGTTCTAACCCTGGCAGGAACATAGGATTATGGAACAAGGGTGTAAGGAGAGAAGACTTAGATTGAAGCCCATACTTAACCCCTTCACCCCCAAGGGTGGTTTGCACGTTAATGACCGGGCCAATTTTTACAATTCTGACCACTGTCCCTTTATGAGGCTATAACTCTGGAACGCTTTGACGGATCTTGGCGATTCTGACATTGTTTTCTCGTGACATATTGTACTTCATGTTAGTGGTAAAATTTATTCGATATAACTTGCGTTTATTTGTGAAAAAAATGGAAATTTGGCGAAAATTTTGAAAATTTTGCAATTTTCCAACTTTGAATTTTTATGCCCTTAAATCACAGACATATGTCACGCAAAATACTTAATAAGTAACATTTCCCACATGTCTACTTTACATCAGTACAATTTTGGAACCAAAATTTTTTTTTGTGACGGAGTTATAAGGGTTAAAAGTTGACCAGCAATTTCTCATTTTTACAACACCATTTTTTTTTAGGGACCACATCTCATTTGAAGTCATTTTGAGGGGTCTATATGATAGAAAATACCCAAGTGTGACACCATTCTAAAAACTGCACCCCTCAAGGTGCTCAAAACCACATTCAAGAAGTTTATTAACCCTTCAGGTGTTTCACAGGAATTTTTGGAATGTTTAAATAAAAATGAACATTTAACTTTTTTTCACACAAAATTTATTTCAGCTCCAATTTGTTTTATTTTACCAAGGGTAACAGGAGAAAATGGACCCCCAAAGTTGTTGTACAATTTGTCCTGAGTACGCTGATACCCCATATGTGGGGGTAAACCACTGTTTGGGCGTATGGCAGAGCTCGGAAGGAAAGGAGCGCCACTTGACTTTTCAATGCAAAATTGACTGGAATTGAGATGGGACGCCATGTTGCGTTTGGAGAGCCCCTGATGTGCCTAAACACTGAAACCCCCTACAAGTGACACCATTTTGGAAAGTAGACCCCCTAAGGAACTTATCTTGATGTGTGGTGAGCACTTTGACCCACCAAGTGCTTCACAGAAGTTTATAATGCAGAGCCGTAAAAATAAAAAATCATATTGTTTCACAAAAATGATCTTTTCGCCCCCAATTTTTTATTTTCCCAAGGGTAAGAGAAGAAATTGGACCCCAAAAAATGTTGTGCAATTTGTCCTGAGTACGATGATACCCCATATGTGGGTGTAAACCATTGTTTGGGCGCATGGCAGAGCTTGGAAGGGAAGGAGCGCCATTTGACTTTTCAATGCAAAATTGACTGGAATTGAGATGGGACGCCATGTTGCGTTTGGAGAGCCCCTGATGTGCCTAAACATTGAAACTCCCTACAAGTGACACCATTTTGGAAAGTAGACCCCCTAAGGAACTTATCTAGATGTGTGGTGAGCACTTTGACCCACCAAGTGCTTCACAGAAGTTTATAATGCAGAGCCGTAAAAATAAAATATCATATTTTTTCACAAAAATGATCTTTTCGCCCCCAATTTTTTATTTTCCCAAGGGTAAGAGAAGAAATTGGACCCCAAAAAATGTTGGCCAATTTGTCCTGAGTACGATGATACCCCATATGTGGGTGTAAACCATTGTTTGGGCGCATGGCAGAGCTTGGAAGGGAAGGAGCGCCATTTGACTTTTCAATGCAAAATTGACTGGAATTGAGATGGGACGCCATGTTGCGTTTGGAGAGCCCCTGATGTGCCTAAACATTGAAACTCCCTACAAGTGACACCATTTTGGAAAGTAGACCCCCTAAGGAACTTATCTAGATGTGTGGTGAGCACTTTGACCCACCAAGTGCTTCACAGAAGTTTATAATGCAGAGCCGTAAAAATAAAAAATCATATTTTTTCACAAAAATGATCTTTTCGCCCCCAATTTTTTATTTTCCCAAGGGTAAGAGAAGAAATTGGACCCCAAAAAATGTTGGCCAATTTGTCCTGAGTACGATGATACCCCATATGTGGGTGTAAACCATTGTTTGGGCGCATGGCAGAGCTTGGAAGGGAAGGAGCGCCATTTGACTTTTCAATGCAAAATTGACTGGAATTGAGATGGGACGCCATGTTGCGTTTGGAGAGCCCCTGATGTGCCTAAACATTGAAACTCCCTACAAGTGACACCATTTTGGAAAGTAGACCCCCTAAGGAACTTATCTAGATGTGTGGTGAGCACTTTGACCCACCAAGTGCTTCACAGAAGTTTATAATGCAGAGCCGTAAAAATAAAAAATCATATTTTTTCACAAAAATGATCTTTTCGCCCCCAATTTTTTATTTTCCCAAGGGTAAGAGAAGAAATTGGACCCCAAAAAATGTTGGCCAATTTGTCCTGAGTACGATGATACCCCATATGTGGGTGTAAACCATTGTTTGGGCGCATGGCAGAGCTTGGAAGGGAAGGAGCGCCATTTGACTTTTCAATGCAAAATTGACTGGAATTGAGATGGGACGCCATGTTGCGTTTGGAGAGCCCCTGATGTGCCTAAACATTGAAACTCCCTACAAGTGACACCATTTTGGAAAGTAGACCCCCTAAGGATCTTATCTAGATGTGTTTTGAGAGCTTTGAACCCCCAAGTGTTTCACTACAGATTATAACGCAGAGCCGTGAAAATAATTTTTATTTTTTTTCTCAAAAATGATTTTTTAGCACCCAGCTTTGTATTTTTACAAGGGTAACAGAAAAAATTGGACCCCAAAATTTGTTTTCCAATTTGTCCTGAGTACGCTGATACCCCATATGTGGGGGGGAACCACTGTTTGGGCGCATGACAGAGCTCGGAAGGGAAGGAGCGCCATTTGGAATGCAGACTTAAATGGATTGGTCAGCAGCTGTCACGTTGCATTTGCAGAGCCCCTGATGTACCCAAACAGTACAAACCCCCCACAAGTGACCCCATATTGGAAACTAGACCTCCCAAGGAACTTATCTAGATGTGTTTTGAGAACTTTGAACCCCCAAGTGTTTCACTAAAGTTTATAGCGCAAAGCCGTGAAAATAAAAATTCTTTTTTTTTTTCACAAAAATGATTTTTTAGCCCCCAGTTTTGTATTTTTACAAGGGTAACAGGATAAATTAGACCCCAAAAGTTGTTGTCCAATTTGTCCTGAGTACGCTGATACCCCATATGTGGGGGGGAACCACTGTTTGGGTGCATGACAGAGCTCGGAAGGGAAGGAGCGCCATTTGGAATGCAGCCTTAAATGGATTGGTCTGCAGGCGTCACGTTGCATTTGCAGAGCCCCTGATGTACCCAAACAGTACAAACCCCCCACAAGTGACCCCATATTGGAAACTAGACCTCCCAAGGAACTTATCTAGATGTGTTGTGAGAACTTTGAACCCCCAAGTGTTTCACTACAGTTTATAACGCAGAGCCGTGAAAATAAAACATCTTTTTTTTCCCACAAAAATGATTTTTAGCCCCCCAAATTTTTATTTTCCTAAGGATAACAAGAGAACTTGGACCCCAGAAGTTGTTGTTCAATTTGTCCCGAGTACGCTGATAACACATATGTTGGGGTAAACCCCCTTTTGGGCGCACGGGAGAGCTCGGAAGGGAAGGAGCACTGTTTTACTTTTTCAACGCAGAATTGGCTGGAATTGAGATTGGACGCCATGTCGCGCTTGGAGAGCCCCTGATGTGCCTGGACAGTGGAAACTCCCCAATTCTACCTGAAACCCTAACCCAAACACACCCCTAACCCTAATCCCAACGGTAACCCTAACCACACCCCTAGCCCTGACACACCCATAATTCTAATCCCAACCCTAATCCAAACGTAAATGTAATCCAAACCCTAACCCTAACTTTACCTCCAACCCTAGCCCTAACCCTAACCCTACCCCTCACCCTAACCCTAAACGTGACTGAAATACGTGTCACTAAAATACGTGTCACTAAAATACGTGGCACTGAAATACGTGGCACTGAAATACGTGGCACTGAAATACGTGGCACTGAAATACGTGATACGTGGCACTTAAATACGTGGCACTGAAACACGTGGCACTGAAATACGTGATACGTGGCACTGAAATACGTGGCACTGAAATACGTGGCACTGAAATACGTGGCACTTAAATACGTGGCACTGAAATATGTGATACGTGGCACTGAAACACGTGGCACTGAAACACGTGGCACTGAAACACGTGGCACTGAAATACGTGGCACTGAAATACGTGGCCCTGAAATACGTGGCACTGAAATACGTGGCACTGAAATATGTGGCACTGAAATACGTGGCACTGAAATACGTGGCACTGAAACACGTGGCACTGAAATACGTGATACGTGGCACTGAAATATGTGGCACTGAAATACGTGGCACTGAAATATGTGATACATGGCACTGAAATACGTGGCACTGAAATACGTGGCACTGAAATACGTGGCACTGAAATACGTGGCACTGAAATACGTGGCACTTAAATACGTGGCACTGAAATATGTGATACGTGGCACTGAAACACGTGGCACTGAAACACGTGGCACTGAAATACGTGGCACTGAAATACGTGGCACTGAAATACGTGGCACTGAAATACGTGGCACTGAAATACGTGGTACTAAAATATGTGGCACTGAAATACGTGATACGTGGCACTGAAATACGTGGCACTGAAACACGTGGCACTGAAATACGTGATACGTGGCACAGAAATACGTGGCACTGAAATACGTGGCACTGAAATACGTGGCACTGAAATACGTGGCACTATGACTGTCAGAAAATGTTCATTAAACGGTTAGGGGTGAGGTTAGGGGTAGAGTTAGGGTTAGGGTTTGGATCCCTTTATCACCTTGATGGTGGTGGGTGGCTTTTCAGTGTGTTTTCTGTTTTTTTTCGATAAAAATGCATGCGTTTTTAACGCAAACAAACGCATGTGCTTAAAAACGCAAGAAAATACTGCAGGTTGTATTTCTGAAAATGAACGCATGCAGAAAAAAACCGCATGCGTTTGAAAACGCGACCAAACGCGTACAAAAAAACCGCATGCGTTTTCAATGTCAAATATAGGGAAAAAACGCATGCGTTTTTTTGTGCAAAAAACGCTGCAGACAAAAACGCAAGTGTGAAACCAGCGACGCTTTTTATAGCAAAAAAGTTTTTGCGTCTCCACATTTTGAGACCTATAATTTTTCCACATTTTGCTCCACAGAGTCATGTGAGGTCTTGTTTTTTGCGGGACGAGTTGACGTTTTTATTGGTAACATTTTCGGACACGTGACCATTTTTGATCGCTTTTTATTCCGATTTTTGTGAGGCAGAATGACCAAAAACCTGCTATTCATGAATTTCTTTTGGGAGAGGCGTTTATACCGTTCCGCGTTTGGTAAAATTGATAAAGCAGTTTTATTCGTCGGGTCAGTACGATTACAGCGATATCTCATTTATATCATTTTTTTATGTTTTGGCGCTTTTATACGATAAAAACTAAAATATAGAAAAAATAATTATTTTGGTATCGCTTTATTCTCAGGACTATAACTTTTTTATTTTTTTGCTGATGATGCTGTATGGCGGCTTTTTTTTTGCGGGACAAGATGACGTTTTCAGCGGTACCATGGTTATTTATATGCGTCTTTTTGATCGTGTGTTATTCCACTTTTTGTTCGGCGGTATGGTAATAAAGCGTTGTTTTTTGCCTCGTTTTTTTTTTTTTTTTCTTACGGTGTTTACTGAAGGGGTTAACTAGTGGGGCAGTTTTATAGGTTGGGTCGTTACGGACGCGGCGATACTAAATATGTGTACTTTTATTGTTTTGTTTTTTTTATTTAGATAAAGAAATGTATTTATGGGAATAATATATTTTTTTTATTATTATTTATTTAGGAATTTTTTTTTTTTTTTTTTTTACACATGTGGAAAAATTTTTTTTTTAACTTTTTTACTTTGTCCCAGGGGGGGACATCACAGATCATTGATCTGGCAGTGTGCACAGCACTCTGCCAGATCGACGATCTGCTGTGCAGGGCTGCAGGCTTTCCAAGTGTCTGCTCTGAGCAGACACTCGGTAAGCCACCTCCCTCCCTGCAGGACCCGGATGCCGCGGCCATCTTGGATCCGGGACCTGCGGCGAGGAGGGAGGTAGGAGACCCTCAGAGCAACGCGATCACATCGCGTTGCTCCGGGGGTCTCAGGGAAGCCCGCAGGGAGCCCCCTCCCTGCGCGATGCTTCCCTATACCGCCGGTACACTGCGATCATGTTTGATCGCGGTGTGCCGGGGGTTAATGTGCCGGGGGCGGTCCGTGACCGCTCCTGGCACATAGTGCCGGATGTCAGCTGCGATATGCAGCTGACACCCGGCCGCGATCGGCCGCGCTCCCCCCGTGAGCGCCGCTGATCGATGATGACGTACTATCCCGTCGGCGGTCATACGGGCCCACCCCACCTCGACGGGATAGTACGTCAAATGTCGGGAAGGGGTTAAATCTCTCCTTTCTCCATATGATCAAAGAGAGGGCCGAGAAAGGAGCTGTGACCTGGATATCTGGCGGGAGTGTCGTTGTAGACCACAAAAGGCCACAAAGAGAGTATGGCCATAAGAAGTAGGATTCTAATTGAACCCATATAGGAGTATTGCTGCTGGAAGTAAGTTTGGCCATTTGGGCTATTTGTGCAGATTTGAAATATAACAGGAAGTTAGGTAGTGACAATCCTCCAAGCTTTCTATGTAGAAACATTATGCTTTGTTTAATGCGGGGTCTCTTTCCATTCCATATGTATTTGGAAATAGTTGACTGGATATCTCGAAGACATTTTAAAGGGACCGTGATAGGGAGTGATCTAAATAAGTAAAGGAATCTCGGTAGAGAGACCATCTTTATAGTATGTAACCGGCCCAGCCACGAAATCTTCAAACGGGACCATTTCGCTATATCTGTCTGAAAATTTTTAATTAAGGGGGAATAGTTCCATTTGAAAAGAGATGATTTATGGGTCGTGAGATTAATTCCCAGGTAAGTTAGGAAATGCTCTTTCCTAGTGAAGCCAAACTGCGAAACTAAATTGTCCTGATCTGCCTTGGGAGTATTGATAAATAAAACCTCGGATTTATCCACATTAATTTTGAGACCCGATATTTTTTCAAATGTGCAGGGAAGTGATAATAGATTAGGTAGAGTGGAATAGGGATTAGTCAATGTGAGCAGAAGATCATCTGCGAAAAGGCTCAGTTTATATTTTTCGCCAAGATCTGTGGGTCCTAATATATTAGGATTGTCTCTTACGGCTGCAGCTAACGGTTCCATGGCTAACGCAAATAATGCTGGTGACAACGGGCAGCCCTGACGGGTACCTCGTTGTATATCTATAGGCAATGGTTTAGTTGATGGGAGTTTGAGATATGCTGACGGTTTATCATATATTAGTTGAAGGCAGGAGATCAGCTTTTGAGGGAGGCCAAATTTGGATAGCACTGAAAAGAGGTACGGCCAGAGAACTGTATCAAAAGCTTTTTCAATATCTAAAGCTAGTACCATTAATGGTTTCTGTGATCGGTTAGCTGAGTGGATAATGTTGAGATTTCTACGTATGTTATCAGGTCCTTGTCTCATCGGAATAAAACCCACTTGATCTCGATGTATAAGCGAGGGAAGTAGTTTGTTAAGTCTATCGGTGATGAGTGACGTGAACATTTTTAAGTCAACGTTTAGTAAAGAAATGGGACGGTAGTTTTTGACTGATAAGTGATCTCGTTTTGGCTTGGGAATGACAGTCACATGAGCGACATAGAACTCAGGGGGCATTTGGGAGCCTGAAAGAAGGGCGTTGCAAAAATTTTTAATGTGAGGTACAAGGAGATTTCCAAATTTTTTATAGTAAAGGGCCGAGAGGCCATCTGGTCCAGGGGCTTTCCCCGTCTTTTATTTTTTTAAAAAAAGGATTTTACATTGGGGAATTGGGCATGACTTTACATTGGGCCGACTTCTTACATCGGTCTCCTGCAATCTGTCCTGTACCTGCCAGTAGATCACCAGGGTGAACGTGCTCTGCACGGTGCATGTTGGCCAAAGGGCTAGTGATAGCACTCTTTGATAAAAAAAAAAATGATTTTACATTGGAGAATTGGGCATGACATTACATTGGGCCTACTTCTTAACTCTGTCTCCTGCAAGCTGTCCTGTACCTGCCAATAGATCACCAGGGTGAACGTGGTCTGTGCCGTACATTTGGGCCAAGGGTGCTGTGATGGCACTCTTTTATTTGAAAAAAAAGGATTTTACTTTGGGGAATTGGGCATGACACTACATTGGGCCGACTTCTTACATCGGTCTCCTGCAATATGTCCTGTACCTGCCAGTAGATCACCAGGATGAACGTGCTCTGTACGTTGCATGTTGGCCAAGGGGCCTGTGATGGCACTCTTTTATTAAAAAAAAAGGATTTTACTTTGGGGAATTGGGCATGACATTACATTGGGCCTACGTCATAACTTTGTCTCCTGCAATCTGTCATGTACCTGCCAGTAGATCACCAGGGTGAACGTGGTCTGTACGGTGCATTTTGGCCAAGGTTGCAGTGATGGCACTCTTTTTTTTTTTAAATGACAACACATTGGGGAATTGGGCATGGCATTACATTGGGCTTACTTCTTAACTCTGTCTCCTGCAATCTGTCCTGTACCTGGCAGTAGATCACCAGGGTGAACGTGCTCTGTACGGTGCATGTTGGCCAAGGGGGCTGTGATGGCACTCTTTTATTTTTTTTAAAAAAAGGATTTTACATTGGGGAATTGGGCATGACATTACTTTGGGCCTACTTCTTAACTCGTTCTCCTGCAATATGTCCTGTACCTGCCACTAGATCACCAGGGTGAATGTGCTCTGTATGGTGCATTTTGGCCAAGGAGGCTGTGATGGCACTCTTTTATTTTTTAAAAAATGGACCTCACATTGGGGAATTGGGCATGACATTCCATTGGGCCGACTTCTTAACTCTGTCTCCTGCAATCTAAAATATACCGGCCCTAGATCACCAGGGTGAACGTGCTCAGTACTGTTATAGGCCGCTAAAGTTTGGGCTAGGGGCACGAGTGTATTTTTAAAATAGGTACCCCATTGGGGAAAAGTCTCAGAGACCCACACCCCTACATTGGCCCTAATTCTTAACTCTGTTTCCTGCAATGTCTCTTCCTCATCTCTGACGACATGACCAGGGTGCACGTGCTTAGTACTGTTTTAGGCCGGTGATTTCTGGGCACGGGGTCTGTGAAGGCAAAATTTCATTTTGTAAAAACAGGACCCGATATTGGGGAATTGGGCATTACATTACATTGGGCCTACTTCTTAAGTCTGTCTCCTGCAATGTGTCCTTTAACTGCCACTAGATGACCAGGGTGCACGTGCTCAGTACTGTTATAGGACAGAGAATTTTGGGCAAGTGGGCTGTGATGACACTATATTTTTAAGTCCAAAAAGGACAACACATTGGGGATTGGGCATGACATTTCTTGGGCCTACTTCTTAACTCTGTCTCCTGCAATCTGTCCTGTACCTGCCAGTAGATCACCAGAGTGAACGTGGTCTGTACGGGGCATTTAGGTCTAAGGGGCTGTGATGGCACTATATTAATCAGTCCAAAAAGGACCCCACATTGGGGAAATGGGCATGGCATTCCATAGGGCCTGCTTCTTAACTCTGTCTCCTGCAATGTCTCTTGAATAACTGCCTCTTGATCACCAGGGTGAACGTGCTTAGTACTGTTATAGGCCAGTGAAGTTTGGTCAAGGGGGGATGTGATGGCACTAGTCTATTTTTACGAAAGGTACCCCCCATTGGTGAAACCACATCCTTGTTGGAAAAAACTTCATAACATTTGTGTACCTTAAGGAGCTCACTTGAAAATCTCCTTTTTGTGTTGCTTGGTTGCTAAGATTGGACACAATACACTTCATATAAATTTGATAAAGCAATGCTGTTACTTTGCCTCAGTAGTTCATTAAAAATATAGCTTTGTCCACTATATTTGTTTCTGTCCTTGTGAGCCTTAACTTTGCTTGCCTCAAATGTGCAAATGGAGAATATACAAATGGCAATTTGTAAACAAGATTGAAATACTGTATACCGAATGCATTCAGACAATCACATAGCTGCATTTTTTTGTAAAACATTTAGAGATGTGACAGACAAGGCTCATAGTGACACAATCTTGATAAATGTTTGTTTATTCACTTCACAAACAGTTCTCAGCATCTACTCTATATGTTTGCTGTTTGTCATTGTAAAACAATAAGGTTTACTGAAACTATGCCGGTGGTGGTTTGATCTAAATTCTTGTGGCTTTTATTTTCTAGGGGTTTATGGCCCCTAGTCTGATGACTCCATGATATCTCAGTTTCATCCAACCTTGAAAAGTGGCCACTTGAAGGTGTGGGTGAAACTAGATTTACTACATAGTGTTATTCACTATATAAGACCAGAGAAACATGACTAAGGCAGATGCCAAAACTGGGGTACCTGTACATGTACAGTGTGCTGATACCTGCATAAATGGGGATGCGCATGCAGTGTAGGTAATCTCCCAGGGGTTCTGTGTCTTGGTGTTGCTTCTCTGTTATTCCAGACGGATGATGTTTAAAAGCCTCTTGTGGATGATGTAAGTATACTGTATGTAGTGAATCTTCATATATACGTAATCACTATATTTATTTATTCCATATATGTACTTATTAACCTGTGTATGTTAACACATACAAAAGTGGACGCACTCACACTATTCAATCATACTATTCGTTGAATTTTATAGTTTGCAATAAAATTGCCTTGTATTGCAAGTATTTGCCTTTTTTAAAGCCGCATCTGAACCTTAGTGTTAAAAACATGTCAAATAAAATTGCCAAATTCTCCTGTAAATAATTGTGCAAATAGGTAACCATCATACCATTACAAAATACGAGTGAATTTTCCTGGGCCCATCCAGTATGTGGGTTCCAAGGCCTTATGGGGTGCATAAGACTGACTATGCAGCAGGGCTGGCCTTGCCGCCAATGTGTAAAAAAAGGATTACGGGAGTACAAAATGCATATTGTGAAGTGGATTTTCATGGGCACATCCAGTATGTGGGTTCCAAGGCCTAATGGGGTGCATATGAATGACTATGCAGTAGGGCTCGCCTTCCTGCCAATGTATAAAACAAAGGAATATGGAGCACAAAATGAATATTGTGAAGTGGATATTCCTGGGGCCCATCCAGTATGTGGGTTCCAAGCCCTAGTGGGGTGCATATGACTGACTATGCAGCAGGGCTCGCCTTCCTGCCAATGTATAAAACAAAGGAGTATGGAGCACAAAATGCATATTGTGAAGTGGATTTTCATGGGCCCATACAGTATGTGGGTTCCAAGGCATAAGGGATATGAATTGGTAGCAGGGCAGGACTTGCATTCAATGCAACATTTTTTCAGGAGTCCCCCCTCGACATCTTAGGAAAGGGGTATTGTGGTGCATTGTAATTCTTGGCAGCCCATCCACTCTCAGCATAGGCATGAACAGCTTAGGAGACCCACTGTTTCATAATGGCCCTTTAAGATTAATGCCGCCTGATGCACCAGTAAAAATAGGCTCTGTGACTTTAAGAGTCCCTCCTTCATAAATGAAACAAGATGGGTCTGCTTATGTGTCACACACCACATGGCCAGCTAGGGGTGTTAAATGTTGCAATGACATTTCCCAGTTAATGCATTTGTAGTGGTTAAAAGCAATGTTAAAGTTGCAAAACTCTTCAAAAACGCAGCATCTGAACTAAGTCTAAGTGGGAGAGGAAATTTTTGGTCTGGGGTTAAATATTTGGCCTTATAGGCAAGTCATTAACCTGCAAAGGATGTACCTTGACATATTTCCAAGCAAAACCTGTTTTGGTTTCATTTTCATGTGTTTTTTGTGGCACCGGGAAAAATGGCATGAATCTCGGAAAAAATTATTAAAGCTGTGAACTAGGAGTCAGGAATGCTTCCAGGGGCAATCCCCATCATGTCCCTATGTCATTTGAGCAGTGTTTCCATCATTTTTAGATGTTTTTAGACCTTAAAAGGACTCCCTGGGGGATTGGGTTAAAAATACTCGGGTCTCCCATAGTCTTACATTGGGCTCGTTGTTCTGAGCGAGTACCCGAGTATTTCAATTTGCTCGACCCGAGCAATGAGCACCCGAGAATTTTAGTGCTCGCCCATCACTAGTCATTTGTATATCAGCCCTCTGACCGAGCACTCCAACCTCCAGCCTGTGGCGGTTTTAATTGCAGCAGGATCCTACTTACCCATTAATTCAGGTTTTAGCCTAAGAGAGATATTCACACCAGACATGTAGGTTCCCAGCAAACTGGAGATCTCCTTGTTGTTGGCTGATGGGCATGCATGAATTGGCCAAATTATGTGCTAGGTATCTCCACTTTTTCTTATTATCTAGAGCAGTAATGCTATTCATATTTCATATTTACATGCTTTATCACTACAGAGTGAAACTTTATTTGTTTGTTACTGACACAACTCTTGTAATCTTTCTTTGCTGTTACAGTTATTCTCTGTCCCTAACTCTGTCCCTACAACCTTGACCACTGCCCTTTACAACAATAACCCCCGCACTACATACATATAAGTACGACACCAATAGGCTAATTGTTGACTAATATTTCAATGTGTATAGTCTCAGACCCCAGAGGCTTTACCCCTGGCTATTATCCAAGGCTGTTATCATGTTTTGGAGTAGTTGTCATAGACAGTAACCAACACATAAGAGAGTTTTGAGAGTGATACAGAGGCAGAGATTGTGTAGTTTTAAACAACCCCTGTCATACTTAAATTTATGGGAGAACAGTATTGAGGGAAAATGATAATTGTGGTGTACTATATTTTTTTTAATTCAGAAATTTTAGGGAGTTCTGGTCCTATGTTTGCATGAGCCTTGGAGCAAGACTTTATGGTGAAATTACCACTCCTATTAGAATTTCAGTAACAATTTGGCTAGGGACAAAATATTTAGCCAATTCTTTTTCAAGAATTGTGATGTGGGCATCGATGAGAGTCTATTGCACAAACAACGCATTATATTCTTGCCATGAGATATAAGAAATACATAATCAACTTTAGAAAATATGATATGAAAGGGGGGTGTAATTCACGCTGTAATATCACAGACTCTTCCTTTTTGGTGTAAAGCAAAAAATATTTATTTTTCTCACGCAGAGGTACAACAGCTTGATGGTTACAGTCACTGTAAATGGTACAATATAAGTGACAATTAGTCTCAAATTTGGAAATATTTTTGAATGGATGAATGGGGGAACAGTTGCAGAAATGTAGGATGTTACATACTTTGGCATAGAGTGCTGTGATTCATCACAAATTTTTCAGTTGAGCATTTATACAGTTGAGACATGGAGTAGAAATGAGAAAAACTGGATGCAAAGTTTACAGAAGAACATGTATTGTGTTCCAAAGTAGTTAAAATATAAAATCATGTGTAAAGGGGTACAAATATTCAATTCAAATTCATAAAATATTGGTTTTCTGACAATAGTTTTCTGCACAGCAAAAGTGAGAAGTTGGAAGTTTTATAACGACAAAAATGACCTAAAAGAAGTCACAAGAAATGGACGGATGGATGGAAGAAATGTTTGGACAATTGCATTCCCAAAGCAACAGGAAGCGAAGAATCTAACACCAGAAGTTACATTTCTCATAATAATTAGTATTAAATTTTTAAAAATAGGTTGAATGTTCTATAGTGTCTCGAAATAATATTAATAACCAATAAACTTTTCCACAATATTTCATGTTACACCCAAAAACATTTTTATATTGTATGTGATACCAACACTAAGTAACAAATATTTGTGAAGTGTAAAGAAAATTATAAATGGTTGCTAATTATTTTAAAATTATAAATCTGAACATTGTTACATTCATTTATATTCAGCCCCCTCCCCCCAAATAAATACTCAATTTTCAAGTCTTATCACAGATTCTCAACAGGATTTAAGTCTGGTCTGTGATTGAGCCATTCACTCACATGAATATTCTTTCATCTAAACCATCCATTGAATCTCTGGCAGAGAGATTAGGTTCATTGTCCTACTGGAGGTTGAACCTATGCCCCAGTCTCAAGTTCCAGCAAGCATAGCATTTTGCATTTGGCAAAAAAAGTTCTGCCTTGGTCTCACCTGACCAGAACACCTGCTTCCACATACTAACTGTCCTCTACATGGCTTTTTGCAAGCTGCAAGTCGGACCTTTTATTGGTTGCTGTAATAATTATAGGGGATAATTCAGGAGACTCTTTGCGTGGAACAAGACAACATGACACAGTTTTATAAGTGGTAAAGTTTATATTATCACACGGTGATTCAAACAGGTGCAGAGAGAAACTCAAGTCCACAACACTTGGTGCAAATAATAAACGCAGCTTAGCAGTCAATAGGAAACTTCAGAGGTAGATGCAAACAAACAGAAAGTCTATGAAGCACAGTTATTCTTGAGGAAACTTGACACGAATAGATCCTTGACTTAGTCCAGACACAGATAGATAAGCTAATAAGGCAGTTCAAATCATATCTTAGCTCAACCAGGGAGGCCTGGTTAATAGTCTCAGGTTATTGCAGAGCAGCACAGCTGACATGTCCAGCAAATGCAGATGGAAGTAACACGAGCAGCAGATGAAGGAGGATAACTGAACACTGGTGTATGCAGCAGGAACTCAGAGCAGAGTGGCAGGATCTCCAACACAGGTTCACAGGAGCAGGTGCAGGTGCAAGGCCAGGGAGTAATCAGGAGCTGGATGCAAAGCAGAATAATCTAGCACAGACTGAAGGCTGGGGTGGAGTTTTATAGCAGGAAGACAAGTGCACATGTGACCAAAGACGCCATGTTGGAAAAGGGCAGTAATGCACAAAAGGTAAAAAATGTTCAAAGTCCTGACATTACTCCCTCCTTAGAAGCGGCCTCAGGATGATCCTGGACCTGGTTTCTCAGGGAATCTCTGATGAAAACGAGAAATCTTCTGTTGGGCATTGATGTTTTCCACAGGTTCCAAAGAGTCTTCCTCAGGGGGATATCCCTGCCATCTTATCAGATATTGGAGCCGATTCCTGCGAATCCTGGAATCAATAATTTCCTCCACCACAAATTGTTCTTGCCCATCAATCAACACAGGCTGCGGAGGTGGCACAACACGTCCCTGGAAGGTATTAGGAGATACAGGCTTTAGTAAAGATACATGAAAAACTGAGTGTACCTTCATTGTCCTAGGTAGCTTTAGACGGCAGGCCACAGAGCTCACAATACCGTTGATCTTGAAAGGGCCAATGAATTTCTGTCCAAGTTTTTGGAAAAAACAAGACCTCACATGACTCTGTGGACTCAAATATGGAAAAATTATAGCTCTCAAAATGTGGTAACGCAAAAAATATTTTTTGCAATAAAAAGCGTCTTTCAGTGTGTGACGGCTGCCAATCATAAAAATCCACTAAATAACCCGCTATAAAAGTAAATCAAACCCCCCTTCATCACCCGCTTAGGCTACGTTCACATTGGCGTTGTGCGCCGCAGCGACGGCGACGCAACGCACAACGCAGGAACACCGCATGCACAACGCATGCACAACGCTGCGTTTTGCGACGCATGCGTCCTTATTTTGCTTGATTTTGTACGCACAAAAAATGCAACTTGCTGCGTCCTCTGCGCCATGACGCGTGCGCCGCAAAACGCAAGTGCAACGCATGTCCATGCGCCCCCATGTTAAATATAGGGGCGCATGACGCATGCGGCGACGCTGCGGCGCCCGACGCTGCGGCGCAGAACGCTAATGTGAACGTAGCCTTAGTTAGGGAAAAATTAAAAAAATTTAAAAAATGTATTTATTTCCATTTTCTCATTAGGGTTAGGGCTAGGGTTAGGGCTAGGGTTAGGGCTACATTTAGGGTTGGGGCTAAAGTTAGGGTTAGGGTTGGGGCTAAAGTTAGCGTTTGGATTACATTTACGGTTGGGAATAGGGTTGGGATTAGGGTTAGGGGTGTGTCTGGGTTAGAGGTGTGGTTAGGGTTACCGTTGGGATTAGGGTTAGGGGTCTGTGTGGATTAGGGTTTCAGTTATAATTGGGGGGTTTCCACTGTTTAGGCACATCAGGGGCTCTCCAAACGTGACATGGCGTCCCATTTCAATTCCAGCCAATTCTGCGTTGAAAAAGTAAAACAGTGCTCCTTCCCTTCCAAGCTCTCCCGTGCGCCCAAACAGGGGTTTACCCCAACATATGGGGTATCAGCGTACTCGGAACACATTGGAGAACAACTTTTGGGGTCCAATTTCTCCTGTTACCCTTGGGAAAATACAAAACTGGGGCTAAAAAATAATTTTTGTGGAAAAAAAAATATTTTTTATTTGCATGGCTCTGCGTTATAAACTGTAGTGAAACACTAGGGGGTTAAAAGCTCTCACAACACATCTAGATGAGTTCCTTAGGGGGTCTACTTTCCAAAATGGTGTCACTTGTGTTTTTTTTTTACTGTTTAGGTACATTAGGGGCTCTGCAAACGCAATGTGATGCCTGCAGACCATTCCATCTAAGTCTGCATTCCAAATGGCACTCCATCCATTCCGAGCCCTCCCATGCACCCAAACGGTGGTTCCCCCCCACATATGGGTTATCAGCGTACTCAGGACAAATTGGACAACAACTTTTGGGGTCCAATTTCTCCTGTTACCCTCGGGAAAATACAAAACTGGGGGCTAAAATATAATTTTTGTGGGAAAAAATTTTTGTTTTATTTTTACGGCTCTGCATTATAAACTTCTATGAAGCACTTGGTGGGTCAAAGTGCTCACCACACCTCTAGATAAGTTCCTTAGGGGGTCTACTTTCCAAAATGGTGTCACTTGTGGGGGGTTTCAATGTTTAGGCACATCAGTGGCTCTCCAAACGCAACATGGCGTCCCATCTCAATTCCTGTCAATTTTGCAGTGAAAAGTCAAACGGCGCTCCTTCCCTTCCGAGCTCTCCCATGCGCCCAAACAGTGGTTTACTCCCACATATGGGGTATCAGCGTACTCAGGACAAATTGTACAACAACTTTTGTGGTCCAATTTCTTCTCTTACCCTTGGGAAAATAAAAAATTGGGGGCGAAAAGATCATTTTTGTGAAAAAATATGATTTTTTATTTTTACGGTCCTGCATTATAAACTCCTGTGAAGCACTTGGTGGGTCAAAGTGCTCACCACACCTCTAGATAAGTTCCTTAGGGGGTCTACTTTCCAAAATGGTGTCACTTGTGGGGGGTTTAAATGTTTAGGCACATCAGTGGCTCTCCAAACGCAACATGGCGTCCCATCTCAATTCCAGTCAATTTTGCATTGAAAAGTCAAATGGCGCTCCTTCGCTTCCGAGCTCTGTCATGCGCCCAAACAGTGGTTTACCCCCACATATGCGGTATCGGCGTACTCAGGACAAATTGTATAACATCTTTTGTGGTCCATTTTCTCCTGTTACCCTTGGTAAAATAAAACAAATTGGAGCTGAATTAAATTTTGTGTGAAAAAAAGTTAAATGTTCATTTTTATTTAAACATTCCAAAAATTCCTGTGAAACACCTGAAGGGTTAATAAACTTTTTGAATGTGGTTTTGAGCACCTTGAGGGGTGCAGTTTTTAGAATGGTGTCACACTTGGGTATTTTCCATCATATAGACCCCTCAAAATGACTTCAAATGAGATGTGGTCCCTAAAAAAAATGGTGGTGTAAAAATGAGAAATTGCTGGTCAACTTTTAACCCTTATAACTCCCTAACAAAAAAAAAATTTGGTTCCAAAATGATGCTAATGTAAAGTAGACATGTGGGAAATGTTACTTATTAAGTATTTTGTGTGACATATCATTGTGATTTAATTGCATAAAAATTCAAATTTGGAAAATTGCGAAATTTTCAAAATTTTCACCAAATTTCCATTTTTTTCACAAATAAACGCAGGTAATATCAAAGAACTTTTACCACTATCATGAAGTACAATATGTCACGAGAAAACTATGTCAGAATCACCAGGATCCGTTGAAGCGTTCCAGAGTTATAACCTCATAAAGGGACAGTGGTCAGAATTGTAAAAATTGGCCCGGTCCATAACGTGCAAACCACCCTTGGGGGTGAAGGGGTTAAAGATAGGGTTAGCGCCGGTCTATTATCTCCTATGTCCATGGGGTGCTGTAAAATGACACTGATAGTGTTGTGAACTGCTGTGAAACCAAGATGTCAGCCCCCAGTTCCTTCTTTAAACACATATAACACACGAAATCTGTTTCACATGCATTTAAAACTTGGTTATAGCAGCATGTTATGCTACATTACAGTGATTTATTAATGATCTACAAACGCGGTACCTTACCTTTAAAGCGTTTTTTAAGAACTAACATAATGATTTTTAGGACACGTTATCAATAACAAATCAACAGTGTTCTGACATCCAGCACCTTCATCAATCAGCTGTTTGCAGCTCCCGTTTTGGTTGCTTGTAAGCAGTGAACAAATCTTGAACTGCTCAGCGCTCCACACATCCAACCGCCGTGGGAGCTGCAAACAGCTGATAGGTGAGGGCTCCACCAAATTGATATGCATGACCTTTATTAAGGCTGGGCCATCAGAACCCTTTAAAGAGAAAATGTCATCTGAGCCATGCTGGCAAACCACTGGCAGCATAAATCAGAGACTGGCTGCACAATTGCACTCCTGTATATTTTCTTCTAAAATAATTCAGCATTTTAGAGAAAATAATAGTTGAAGATCCAGCTCTTCCCTGGGCTGTTTCAAGTGTTTGACAGGTCTCTCCCTTGTGTATACATATGGAGAGACCTGTCAGTCACCTGGTGCAGTGCTGGGAGGAGAAGGCTGGAGCAGAGCCGGACCAGTCTGGTCACCGGCTACCTAAGGTTTGTGCTGCATTAATCAGGTGGCAGGATCCCTTTTAGTTTGGCGTTCAGAAGACGTAGACTATGCTATGTAACAGTGAATATTTGTTTGACAGGGAAATCAAGTTATTTTCTTTGCAGCTTTATATTTTATATGCAGATGCTATGCATCATAGTCACAATTTATGGGATAGTCCCACCCTATATGACTTAGTTTCTAAATAGTAAATACAGGAGCTCCTCACAAAATTAGAATATCATGAAAAAGTTAATTTATTTCAGTTCTTCAATACAAAAAGTGAAACTCATATATTATATAGAGTTATTAAAAACAGAGTGATCTATTTCAAGTGTTTATTTCTATTAGTGTAGATTATTATGGCTTACAGCCAATGAAAACCCAAAAGTCATTATCTCAGTAAATTAGAATACTTTATAACACTAGTCTGAAAAATGATTTTAAAATCTGAAATGTTGGCCTACTGAAATGTATGTTCAGTAAATGTATAAATACCTACAAAGAAAGGCACCACATACAAAATATCATTTAAAAAATCCTTTATTAATGACAAAAAACCACAAAGTGGTCATAAAATTGCCAAATCCGGCAAAGGTGAGACACAACAAACACAAAACAATGGTGGACACATAGACCTGGAAATAACAACAAAACATATATAAGCACTTAATGTGACAATATACTGAACAAATGGGAGCTAGGTATATTAAATAGATAGCGTGGCAAGGCACATGTTTTGATATATAAATGTAACAAAACAAAAATAAGTATAATAACTTTAATATTGCACACAGGGCCGGTATATAGAAAGTGAAAATCACAAGGTTTAAGTAAACTGTTGTGAATTCCGTTCTCGGACTCCCTCCTGTGGTCATGAATAGGGTTGAGCGACTAATTAGGACTCAGGTCCTAAATTCCTAATTCCAGGAATTTAGGACCTGAGAATTACGTCACGGCTTGTGATTGGTCGCGTGGCGGTCACATGGGCGGCCTCGACCAGTCACAAGCCGTGACGTCATCTAAGGCCCTGAACGCGCTCATTCTTAGGAAGGAAGGCTGCCGGAAAGAAGCCGAGGGTGAGTATATTCCTATTAGGTATATACTCACCCTCGGACACGCCCTGCTTCTTTCCGGCAGCCTTCCTTCTTAAGAATGAGCGCGTTCAGGGCCTTAGATGACGTCTCAGCTTGTGATTGGTCGCGGCCGCCCATGTGACCGCCACGCGACCAATCACAAGCTGTGACGTAATTCTCAGGTCCTAAATTCCTAGAATTAGGAATTTAGGACCTGAGAATTACGTCACGGCTTGTGATTGGTCACGTGGCGGTCACATGGGCAGCCGCGACCAATCCGAAGCCGTGACGTCAAGGAAGGCCCTGAACGCGCTCATTTTAAGCAAAGAAGGCTGCCGGTTACCAGCGGCGATGTCCAGGGGCCTCCGGAGAGGTGAGTATATCAATATTTTTTATTTTAATTCTTTATTTTACACTTAAATGTGGATTCCGATACCGATTTCCGATATCGCAAACATATCGGAACTCGGTATCGGAATTCCGATACCAGATTCAGAAGATCGCCGACCTCATGGCCGACCCGGCGACTCGGCGACTTCTGAAAATGGCCGACCCGTTTCGCTCAACCCTAGTCATGAATGGTACTTTGGTTAGTTCTGCTCTTGGGCTCCCTCTGGTGGCTTTGAGCGGAACTGCTGGTCACTAGGTTGACTTTATCAGCTGCTCTCGTTATGTTGCTTGCTGGCTTCCCTATTTAACTCCACTCAGATCGTTACCTGATGCCAGCTGTCAATGTATCAGAATTGGTTCAGATCTCTCTTGGACTTCTCTGAGGACCTGTCTACTACAGCAGAAGCTAAGTCCCTGCTAGTTCATTTGATGTTACTGCTGCCTGAATATATTTCTTAGCACTGCTAAATTCTAGTCCAGCTCGCTATCATGATGTTTCCTTGCTAGCTGGAAGCTCTGGGGTGCAGCGTTGCACCTCCACACCGTGAGTCGGTGCGGGGGTTTTTTGCATACTCTGCGTGGTTTTGTAGTTTTTTTATGCTGACCGCATAGTATTCTTTTCTATCCTCTGACTATTTAGTAAGTCTGGCCTCCTATGCTAAAACCTGTTTCATTCCTGTGTTTGTGACTTTCCTCTTAACTCACAGTCAATATATGTGGGGGGCTGCTTTTACCTTTGGGGAATTTCTCTGAGGCAAGGTTAGGCTTCTATTTCTATCTTTAGGGGTAGTTAGCTCTTAGGCTGTGAAGAGGCGTCTAGGGAGAGTTAGGTACGCTCCACGGCTATTTCTAGTGTGTGCGATAGGAGGATAGGAGTAGAGTTTGCGGTCAGCAGAGTTCCCACTTTCCCAGAGCTTGTTTTTGAGTTTACTCATCAGGTCATTCCAGGTGCTCCTAACCACCAGGTCCATAACAGTAAACCACATGTACCGGTCCGTGAGCAGCATAGAAAACGCCATTGCCAAACAATTTAACCGCCAAAACTACCTAAAAAACAAGTGTTTACCCAAATGAGGAAAGGGATCCAGGAGTCCACCACACCTGACGCGCGTTTTGCACGGAAATGCTTCATCCAATGTATAAGCAGGTTGCGGGATGCAGTACAGACAAAAGGCAGATCAAGGGTTAACAAGGGGATTTATTTAACAAACAGTAACTCCTAACAGGGAGATATGTATATATATATATATATATATATATATATATATATCCCTATTTATATTTATTTATTTATTTATATATAAACAAGGGTAGGAAGTAATTTCCTAACACAGAATATACTAAAAGGGATAAAATTTTAACTATGCACTTAACACTTTGGGCTCCAGTCATGGATGTGTTCCTGTCCGTGACTGGGATCGTTAGATTATGCCACAAAGGAGATTTATCACAGTTCTGCGGAGAATGGGAGAAAACTTCCCTGACGTTGACGGTGTCCTCCGGTGGTCCTGACGATGTCTGTGTTCTTTGATGGTCCTGATGATGGTGATGTCCTGTTGTGGTCCCTCCGATGGCGGCGTCCTCTCCCAATACCGATGATGGTGGCGATAGTCTGTGGCTCCAGCACAGGAACTGGCCTCAACAGATGAAGAAAGGAAGAGGAACAATCTCTCCTCTCAGCAGTGAGAGTCTTTACACCAACGGGGCCTATGACACTGTCCTGACACTGTTTATAATGGCCAGCTCGGTCTGCTGTGTTGTACTGTTCAACACCTGTATCCCAACACACAGAACTTGCCTCTCACGGTCAGTACTGCCGGCCAGGGCAGATTTGTTATCATAGTCAGCCGCGTCAGCAGTCTCGCAAATGTCCATGATGTAAATGGGGACAGCGGTGTTAGCGTGGACAGTCATATCTCTGGTGTGTCTGTGGAACCCCATCTGTCGGCTCCTGTCAGCGTGTCCTCTTGTCTCCAGCTCCAGTTAGCGCCGCCCTGTCGCCTCACAGCTGATCTTCCCTGACAGGATTCTCTCTCACGCGCCGTTCTCGCCTGAACTATTAGATTTTCTGCACGTGCATTAACTGTCTGCTTAGCCACACCCCTTCTCTCAAGCACAGGGACACCCCAAGCTCTCCCTCCTGTATCCTAGGTGACAGACCAGACGGTTCTGGACCCGTTACGGATGAGGCAAACCTGGTTAGTTTCTCCCCCTTACATTTCCCCTTTCTTTGTGCCCACCATTCCATGGGCGAGAGTTCCTGCAAGAGGCGTTGACATTCTTTTATGTTTCAAACAACTTGTTGCCAAACAATTTTCCTGGTCAAATCGGTTAGGGGTTTTTCCTGCTGTTGAACTTTCAGAACGTCATAAACTGTGAATTTCAGCTGGTTCTGCTTGAGTTCTTGAATCAGGCTGTATAGACATAGGTGTGGGTTCGCTCTGCTCTAGGGAAGCAGCCCTTGTAGGAATTTCCAGAGTATGTGGAGTCTCAGATTTCTGTTCCTTTTTCTGATTCTATCCCTGTAGGTTCAGCGTACTCATCATCTTCTTCATCACTTGCAATGGGTAGAGGATCCTGAAAGGAATCGTGCTTTTCTATCTCTATTCTCATGGGATATCTAGATACGCAGGGGGTGACATGTTTCAGAACCAGTATCGTCATCACCTTCAGGCTGGATTTTGTAAACAGGTCCTTCACAATTGACTCGTCGCCATTAGTGTTGAGCATTCCGATACCGCAAATATCGGGTATCGGCCGATATTTGCTGTATCGGAATTCCGATACCGAGTTCCGATATTTTTGTGATATCAGAAATCGGAATCGGAAGTACCCAGTGTATGGTTCCCAGGGTCTGGAGGAGAGGAGACTCTCCTTCAGGCCCTGGGATCCATATTCATGTAAAAAATAAAGAATTAAAATAAAAAATATGGATATACTCACCCCTCCGGCGGCCCCTGGACCTTAGCGATGTAATCGGCAGCCTCCGTTCCTAAGAATGCAGTGAGTTTAGGACCTGCGATGACGTTGCGGCTTGTGATTGGTCGCGTGAGCGGTCACATGAGTGGTCACGCGACCAATCACAAGCTGCGACGTCATCGAAGGTCCTTCACTCTCCATTCTTAGGAACGGAGGCTGCCGGTTACATCGCTAAGGTCCAGGGGCCGCCGGAGGGGTGAGTATATCCATATTTTTTTATTTTAATTCTTTATTTTTTACATGAATATGGATCCCAGGGCCTGAAGGAGAGTTTCCTCTCCTTCAGACCCTGGGAACCATCCAGGATACCTTCCGATATTTGTGTCCCATTGACTTGTATTGGTATCGGGTATCGGTATCGGCGAGATCCGATATTTTGCCGGTATCGGCCAATCCAATCCGATACGATACTTTCGAATATCGGAAGGTATCGCTCAACACTAGTCGCCATACACAGTATGATGTCTTTTCCCATTGATGATTTAATTTGTTTCGAGGACGCTTCTCTCTGATTAACACCCAGTCACTGGCCTGTAGAGCTGTCCCCTGTAGAGGAGCCATGTCTGGATTTTCCAACTCTCGAAAACGGGTCTGCACCAGATGATGTAGAGTCTGTAGTTGATGACTCACTGATCTCTTTTCCTGGCCGGCCAGAAAGCAGAGTATAGGGCGTGTATCCGGTGGTGCGATGTACCCGATTATAATACACCCACATCAGTTTTGCTACATAGTCCAGCCAACAGGCCTTACGATCTAGGGTTCTCAACATTTTCTAGGGTTCTCAACATTTGTATGAGGGTTTGATTGAACCGTTCACATGCTCCATTGCCCTGAGGATGATAAGGGGTCATCCGAGATTTCTCAATTCCATACAATTGATGTAGTTCTTCCATAACTCGCCCTAAGAAGCAAGCACCTTGGTCTGAGTGAATTCGCTTCGGGCAGCCATACACTTGAAAGAAGTTCTTACAGATGGCGTAAGCTGCGGTCTCAGCGGTTTGGTCCCGAGTCGAGGTCACAACCACGAACTTAATCTAGTGGTCAACCATTACTTAATGTTCATACCCTTAATGGGCTAGGCCTATTGTTAAATAATCGATTATTAATACTTCCAACAGAGTGGAGGTTATGATGGTTTGTGTGAAGGCCCTCTGCTACAGAGGTTTGACCAGCTCACAATTCCTACAGAGTCGGCAGACTTCTTCCACCTTTAGTTTTCACAGTGGATGATACACTAGTCTTTACAGCCAATGAAAGTTTTTTTCTGGGCCGAAGTGAGCCCCTTTTTCATGTGCCTCTGTTGCCACTTGATGTAATAGATTTTGAGGAATCACCTCTTGCCAGGTGACAGATAGGGCCCATTGTAACTGTACTTTTCTTTTCAGCAATCCTTCTTTTAGGTGGAGCCTCTCCCATTGCCAGAGTATCTGTTTATTTCCAGGGGACAGGTTCTCTCTCCTCCCGTGTAGGCAGTTGGTTGAGGGCCACCCATTGCAGAAGTAGGGCGAGCTCTTCATCTTCCTGCTGAATCCATACTCACTCATCATGAGGCTGCTCCAACACTTCCCCCGTAATTTCTGCCCGTTCTGGTTCCCCAATAGCCGCCAATGTCCTGGCAAATCCGTGGAACTTCGGCACTTCATCAGCCTCCATCTCTTCATCCCGGTAAGGGCCAGGTTGCCCATAGGGGACTCTGGATAATGTGTCTGCATGGGTGTTTTCAGTCCCCCGCTTGTAGGTTATTCTGTACCAGTATTTGGCCATTCCAGCAACCCAGCATTGTTCCAAGGCACCTAATTTTGCATTTTCTAAATGGGTCAGAGTATTGTTATCCATGCGCACCTGTACTTCTGATCTAGATAGGTACTACGCAAACTTTTCTGTCATAGCCCAGACTAGTGCTTACAGTTCTAGTTTGAATGAGCTGTAATTGTCTGGGTTTCATTCAGAGTCATGAAGGGAGTGACTCGCATATGCAATCACCCTCTCTTTTCCATCTTGGATCTGCGAAAGCCCTGCTCCAAGCCCATGTAAGCTTCCATCTGTATGAAGAATGAAGGGTTGAGAAAAATCGGCATAGGCCAGGACTGGGGCCTCTCTCAGAGCCATTTTCAAGGTTTGGAATGCTTTCTCCTGGTGCTCTCCCCACTGAATTTTCAATTTTTCGCTCCTGCTGGTACTCCTTTCAACAGTTCCAAGAACGGCTTTTCATGAACCGTTGGTAATACTCAGTCAGTCCTAAGAAGGCACATGCATCTTTTACAGTTCTTAGGGTCGGCCAGTCTCGCACCACTGCATTCTTTTCATGAGATGGACGTATACCTTCTGCAGAGACCACATGCCCCAGGTACTCAATCTGGATGCGGAACTAGTGACATTTAGATGGTTTCACTTGAAGCCCATGCTTCTGTAGCCGGCTGAGTACTTGCTCAAGATGCTGTAAGTGTTCTTCAAAAGTGGGGGCAAATACATTTATGTCATCCAGATAGATGAGGGTGGCTTCAAAGTTCAAATCCCCCAAACACCTCTCCATAAGTCGCTGAAAAGTACCGAGAGCATTAGCCAATCCAAACAGCATTCGGTTGAACTTGTACAAGCCCATGGGTAGTATAAAGGCCGTCTTTGCTCGGTCATGTTCTGACATTAGCACTTGCCAGTACCCACTAGCCAGGTCTAGAGTGGAGAAGTATTTTGCATTCCCCAGAGTGGACAATGATTCTTCATTCTGGGGCAGTGGGTACGAATCTCAAACCGTACAGTCATTTAACTTGCGATAGTCCACACAGAACCGTAGGGGCCATATTTTTTACGCACGAGGAAAATGTGCGCAGTCCACGGGCTCTGACTCTCTCAGATGACTCCATTATGTAACATTTGTGCTTACATGCCTTTTACCTCCTGGTACATTTGTGGGGGAATCTGTCTGTAATGTTCTCTCACAGGTGCAGCATTACCTGTTGGGATCTCATGGGTGATAGCAGTCATACAACTGAAGTCATCCTCGTGTCTAGCGAACACTTCTTGATAACGTCCCAACAGAGTCTCCACTTGTTTCACCTGTTGTGATGTGAACTCTGCCAGCCCAGCCTAGGTTTGTTCTAGGATGTGATGCCCCCTTTTTTGCAATTGAGGTTCGAACACAGGGGTTGTCTATACAGCTACAGTACAAGGATCTTCCTTGTTTGCCTTTAATTGAACGATCTGTGTTGGTATAAGTTCTTCTGGCATGCCTTTAATTTTTCCGATTTCTTCCGAGTATCTTCTCTTAGGTTTACACACCGCACCGGTATCTTTCCATCACACACGGTAGCTAATGTCCTGGCTGTTAAGAGCCCCGATGGTAAACTTTTCACGGTTGCTGGTTTCAGTTGAACTTCAACCCCTTGCAACAAGGTGCATGCTCGAACAGGTAGTAAAATCACACTTTTGACCCGGAGGTAAATCAAGATTGGTGATGGCCGGTATGATCACCTTCCCTAATATCTTTCCTTCACAGGAGGCCTCTTGTGCCTGACCCGTCCGGATCAATTGCTAGAACACCTTCCTTTGTGGGGTATGCAGGCTCCATTGTTTCAGGAATGGGTTCTGAGATTCGCTAATCAGAAGACTTCCAAACTCTCAGAGTACATTCATTCCAAATATAACAGTATGTCCCTGCACGGGGTCTTCTGCGGTCAACACCACTACACCGCGACCGGGATGGGCAGTTGATTAGCGGCTGTCAACTTAATCACTGGCCCCCACTCTGGCCTCAAGGCTTCTGGAAAGTGTCTCTTAAAATACAGTATGTCTCAGGCATCGTGGTTACTTGAGAGCCTGTATCTACAAGGCAACGTACTGCCCATCCATCTATTTTTGCCCATACCAAGGGACTCACTGACACTAAATTGGTGGGACTATCAGTATTCCTTTCGGCTTTTCGGGCTCCGGGCGGCATCCCCCAGCCTTGGAGCCCTTTAGTTTAACAAGGGATGTCTTGGAGGCCGTCCACATTGTGGGCAGACCTGGGCCATATGTCCTAATTCTCCACCGTGATAATAAGTTAAGGGTTCTCTCCAATGAGACCCTCTTTCATCCCGACATGGCACTGAGAGGGTTTTGCTTCCGGGTGTACTTATTGAAGTATCGGTTGCGTTGTGCCGCATTTGAAGATGCATGCATCTTTCGTCGTCTGCGGTTTGGCACGGTAAATGCAACATGTAGTAATTTTAGAGGCGTCAATTTGCCGCCTAGAAATGTATGCGGTTGTTAGCGGAAGGAATGCGGCAAAAAAACGCATTACGGTCTGCGTGAACGCATGCTGCCACAAGCACATGTGTTTGCTTGCGTTTGTGAACGCATGCATTGCACCACAGGAAAACAGGTCTAGACACTGATTAGCCACCCCCCACATACAAAGTGATAAAGGGAGGGAGTGGACATTTGCAGGTCACTATTCAGCAGACAGAGAAGCTTTCCAGACGCAGCAGAGCAAACACAGGAAGGAATCTACACTCTGAACAATGTGAGTATATCCTAGCCAAAGTCTTTATTTTCTATTTTCTGTCTCTATATGTCCTAATTTCTGCCATTTCTTTCTTTCTGCATGCACCAGAATGTCATCTTCTTCTGAGGAGGAGCAAAGGCCTGGGCCTGCACCAGCCGAACATGTCAGTGAAGTGAGTACTCACCTCAGATTGGTAAGTATTCACCGTCACATCTACACATATGACAATTTTTTTTCCCTTTTTTTTAGAGCACTTCTTCCACTGCGGCAGAGGCTGAGCAGGAGCAGCGGGTTCATGGTCTGGTGGAAAGGCGGTAGCGTGTACATATACGTGGCTGACTGTTGTATTCGCACTTTACTCTTCTTGAATCTTCATTTCTTTACTTTCCTCTTTCTTTACATTTTTCTTCTGGACTCCTTTTTTCTTGACTTTCAATATTCATGCCATTTCTCTGCCTCTGTTTTCTTTCTTTTCCTTATGTTAATGTCTCCAACATTAATGTCTTTATTTATTTTTTAGGTTCCAGAATGGGATGAGGACCTCATTGAAAATGGCCTCCTTATCTCCCTGGTCCATGAGTGAGTCCCGTTGTGGGACACCTGGGTTCCACTGCACTCGGACAACGTGACGATTCAGCGGCTATGGAATGAGGTGGTCAAGGTGATGTGGGATGGCTGGGACAATGCCCTGACTCAGGTCCGAAATGCATTTTGTAAGTATTGCAATGCAGTGTGATGCAGCAGAGACCTTGGCCGGGATCACACAACTGTGTGTGATGAGAGAAACTCTGAGGAGTTTCTCTCATCACACACAGTTGTGTGAGCACAGCCAAAAGTCCATTGTCTAACCATTATTTTTTGTTTTCTCAACAGTGCTCAAAGTCAAAACACGTTGGCGTTCAATGAAGGACCGCTTCAACAAGGACCTTCGTCAAGAGAGCCATGTTCCTAGTGGATCTGGAGCAAGGATCCTAAAATATGAATACCACCGCATTCTGGCATTTTTGAGACCGGTCCTTGCCCAGAGAATGTAAGTATTTTTCAGTGTATTAGGTTGTGTTGTATTGCCATAATCTGTATGTTTCTATTCTTCAGGAGTTGGTGTTTTGTAAATGTTTGGTATTATTTTTTTTCCTTTTTTCACAGCACATGGAGCAGCACTCTTGACCCTGGTTCTGGAGGGGGTCCTTCATCAGACAGCCACGGACCCGTCCCGGCCATCCAGCAGCACTGCAGCAAGTGGGCCTGCCACACTAAATGGAGAAGAGGAAGCTGGTCCATCAGGTGTTCCCCTTTCCCAGTCCTCACCCTCTGCCCCTTTTTTGGGGGGCTCTTCCCGGTAGCGGCAGAGGGCCTCGAACAGGTCACTGATGCCCGAGTTTTTGCACTTCAGCTCGGTTTTTCATGATGGACTCAAGGCGATGGGTGACCGCCTGGATACTGCCATTAGCCATATGAATACAAGTATCTAGGAGGTCAACAAAAGCATAGACCAAGTAAAAGCCGACCTCCAGAGGCCAGCATATCATTTTATCATTTTTTTTATCAAATTGAACAGGGCATGTCGGAACACCTTACTCCTGATCTCATGTGTCATGCAGGCCTGCAATGCTGCTTACGTGCAGGCTATGCAGCAGAGTCTGTATTTTCAGCAGACAGTGGTGGCATATCCACCTGTGCCTACACCCTCACGCTCGATCTCAATGCTGACCTCTGCTGCATTCCACTGCACGGCCACCTCTATTCCAAGCACTGCCGGACACCACTACAGCACCACCACCATGCCGAGTACTGTTGAACAGCCTACCGCCACCACCATGACAACTGCTTCTCCTGCTTGGACCTCCTCCACTGCCACCACCATGCAGCAGCAGCAACAGCAGCAGCTGGGCACTGGCATGGCCTGGCCTTCCCCACGACCACAACCATGCAGCAGCAGCGGCACATGGACCCTCGCATGGCCTTCCCCACAACCATGCAGCAGCAGCGGCACACGGACACTGGCCTTGGCCTTCCCCACAACCATGCAGCAGCAGCACACGGACCCTGGCATGGCCTTCCCCAGCACCACAACCATGCAGCAGCATCGGCACACAGACACTGGCATGGCCTTCCCCACCACCACAACCATGCAGCTGCACAAGGACCCTGACAGGTCACCCACCATGGCCAGGCTGATAGAAATGCTCCCGTACTGCAGCACTGATCCCCAAAAGGTAAAGGCAACAGAAAGACAAAAATAAACAGAAGACTATTGCTATCCCTCCCCCCTCACCTCCCAATGTGTCTGTAATGTCTGGTTTGTCTCACCCTTCCAGTGTGTCTCTGCCCTCTAATTCGTCGAGCACCATCCCGAACTGCCAGACCCCAGTAATTTAATTGCCCCTTCTCCTGCCACCCCTGCATCGTCCACAGTGAGTCAAGCTTCACAGCTACATACCCCCCGTTTCCGGCACTCTACCCCAAGCAGGCACAGTTAATTTTTTTGGGGGTGTAAAAATAAATAATAATGTTTTTTGCCCTAAAAAATGTTTGGTTAATTGTGTATTTTGCCACCGGCAATACACACCTTGCGCCAAATAAAACACTGCACTGCACACTTTATTTTTTTGCCACCTCATAGCTCCAGTAGTTAGCAAGTACAACTAGATCTGTTTTGTATTAAACAGCCATTGTCTCTTCAGTCTGCGTCCAATAGATACTGCAGAACAGAATCAGGGTGCAATAACGTCAACAACCTTACCACTAACAACCTAAGTGGTTTGAAGAGGAAATACATAGAAGATAAGGTAAAGATAACAAAACATGTAGTTTATTAACAACAAATACTAGTAACATTTAAAACATAACTGGTACAGACCCAAAACCAACAGGACATTTTACACAATATTGTCCTGCCATGCCACATGTCCAATATCAGAATCAAAAAAGGCAGCAAATTAGTCCTGCATGTGACCAACTTCAGCAGTTGACTGCAGCGGGTGATGCTGGTAATCTGGCAATGGGTTTGCAACTGGTTCATCCAGTTCAATGTTGAGTTGCTCCTTAGCCATTATGTAATTGTGGAGAACAACACAGGCTCTGACCACCTCATTTTTAGATTAATGGCTGATGCAAGAAGGCGCCATTTTGAGACTAGAATCCCAAAGGTACATTCTACTGTTCTTCGGGCCCTGGTCAATCTGTAGTTAAAGATCCTTTTAGTGTGGTTCAAGTCCCGACTGGAATATGGCTTCAGTAGGTTTTCACACATCTGAAAGGCCTCATCCCCAACCATAACAAATGGCATCGGTGGGCCTTCAGTGTTGGGGAGAGGTCGTGGCCGAGGAAAATTAAAATTTTTGCCATACACACGGCGGCCCATATCCGAGTTCTTTTCTTAAAAGTCTGGGAATCGTTGGCACGGCCAAAAGCTCCAATGACCATGGCAAGGAAGCAACAGTCCGCATCGGCTATTGCCATGAGCACAACAGAAAAATATTTTTTGTAGTTGAAGTACTCCAATCCTGTTCTGGCTGGTTTGATAATGCGTATGCGCTTTCCATCCACCGCACACAAACAGTTGGGGAAATCACACACACTCTAGAATTTCTCTGCAATTCCCATCCACATGTCCTCGGTGGTTAGGGGTATAAATTCATCCCAGAGAACGTTCCAAAAAGCCCGGCAGGTGTCCACAACTATTCCAGACAGGGTGGAAATTACAAGCTGGTATTTGAAGTGGAGGGATGATAAGCTCACTCAGGTTGCCAGAAATCTGTAATAAAAAAATAAAAAATAAATTACAATTAATTCTATTTATGGTGTTGTTCTGCTAAAGACATAAAGGAAAATACAATGAATACATGTCAGACCAACAATAATTATGACTGGCATTTGTTTAGAATTGTTACGTACCTTAATGTTACCAGCAGACGTTCCTTTGCTGGAATCGCTCTACGGAGCTGGGTGTCTTGTCTCCGTATGGCTCCTTGGACATGACCAAACAAATCACAAAAGGAGTCTTGCGACATCCGGGTATATTCCGGGAATTTGTCCGGGTCGGCATTAAGCGCGCCATATAGCGTGTGATAGACTCCACGGCTCTCACGGAGTTCGATAATGGGGTGTCGCCAAAAACGCCTACGCCATGTGCTACTCCATCTATCGCAATTTCTGTGTTGCTCCCAAGAAAACGCACAGGCAAGAAACAGCTTGATGCTCAAATCCAGGTTGAAATAAAAGCTATCCATGCGAAGATCCATCATGACACAGGATACAGTAGCACACTGTTAAGATTTCAGCAGTCCTAGGGTCTATATATAGATATCCCATAATGCACACCCTATGTAGACCCATTGGCGGTGTCTGGTTATCTAGATTTTTCTCCTGTCAAATTTTCCACCATGCGCACAAAAAACGCAAACGCATGAAAAAATGCATGGAAAAGCGTGAAAACACGGCGTTTTATAAACGGCATGCGTTCCTGCATGCATCTAAAAAACGCTGCGTTTGTACATGTTTCTATGCGTTTTTTCCTGCACTTGCGGTTGCGGATTAAATGCTGCGGATTCGAACGCAAATGTGAAACTAGTCTTAGTCTCGGTCAGATCCTCCCTCATCGATTGGATCTCTTTTTGTAAATCTTCCAACCATCCTGGTTCAGCAGTTGCATTCACGGCCACCTCCCCGCTCCGGACCTTTGCCGCCGGGACTGTCACCCCCTGTTCCTGTTCGCTTGTGCGTGCCTCGCTTCCCTCTTCTGCAAAGATCATATGTGGGTTCACGCGCAAGCGCTCTCATAGTGCCTGCTTAAGCAATGTGTCTCTCATCCCAGTCACTAATTGGTTGTGCAACACCACATCAGGCGGCCCTACACCCAAGCCGTCTTTTCTGACTATGGCTGTATGAATCTATTGCAAAGCATTCATATACTGGGTCACTGTCTCACACTCTCTTTGACCCTGACTGATATTGTCAAAAGAAAGATGAGAGACACCAGATCCAACAATGCAGACAAGCTGAAAGCTGTAATCAAATCAACCTGGACTTCCATAACCCCTCAGCAGCACCACAGGCTGATCGCCTCCATGCCACGCCGCATTGAAAAAAGTAATTGAAGCAAAAGGAGCCCCAACCATGTATTGAGTGCATTTACTGAACATACAGTTCAGTAGGCCAACATTTCGGATTTTAAAATCATTTTTCAAGCTGCTGTTATAAAGTATTCTATTTTACTGAGATAATGACTTTTGGGTTTTCATTAGCTGTAAGCCATAATATCAATATTAACAGAAATAAAAAAGTGAAATAGATCACCCTGTTTGTAATGACTCTATATAATGAGTTTCACTTTTTGTATTGAAAAACTGAAATAAATTAACTTTTTGATGATATTCTAATTTTGTCAGAAGCACCTGTACGTATATAATCCAAAATTGCAGAATCCATTCTGGCAGTAACCCTAAACCAGGGAACCTCCATCAATTATGTCAAAATGCCGAAAAAGGAGAGATAAAAATGGAAAGTTCCTACTGTTCTCCTATGTTCACAAAAGTTCTCTGAGGTCTGGACATCACCCAATAGAGATGAGCTAATTATCAGAAATAAGATTACCAAATTAGCTCTGGCGCCTGTTTGTTCTTCCATCTTCAGTCTTCTTCCCTCTTGGGCACCTTTCTGGGTCTTATGTGAGTCACCCCATGACATCATGATGTCACATGAGACCCATTCAGTGCCAGAAGCTCCAAAGAATGAGAATGGAAAAGAACACCAGATCCTTAGAGAGGAAATGAACTGTGGATGACTAGGTGAGGATCGGTAAGGGTACCGTCACACAGTACCATTTTGATCGCTACGACGGTACGATTCGTGACGTTCTAGCGATATCGTTACGATATCGCTGTGTCTGACACGCAGCAGCGATCAGGGATCCTGCTGAGAATCGTACGTCGTAGCAGATCGTTTGGAACTTTCTTTCGTCGCTTGATCACCCGCTGACATCGCTGGATCGTTGTGTGTGACAGCGATCCAGCGATGTGTTCGCTTGCAACCAGGGTAAACATCGGGTAACTAAGCGCAGGGCCGCACTTAGTAACCCGATGTTTACCGTGGTTACCAGCGTAAAAGTAAAAAAAACAAACAGTACATACTCACATTCCGGTGTCTGTCCTCCGGCGTCTCAGCTTCTCTGCACTGTGAGCACCGGCCAGCCAGAAAGCGAGCACAGCGGTGACGTCTGACGTCTGACGTCACCGCTCTGCTTTCCGGCCGCTGTGCTTACACAGTGGAGAGAAGCAGAACGCCGGAGGACAGACACCGGTATGTAAGTATGTACTGTTTGTTTTTTTTACGTTTACGCTGGTAACCAGGGTAAACATCGGGTTACTAAGCGCGGCCCTGCGCTTAGTTACCCGATGTTTACCCTGGTTACCCGGGGACTTCGGCATCGCTCCAGCGCCGTGATTGCAAAGTGTGACCGCAGTCTACGACGCTGGAGCGATAATCATACGATCGCTGCGACGTCACGGATCGTGCCGTCGTAGCGATTAAAATGGTACTGTGTGACGGTACCCTAAGGCAAATGTTATGGGTTTTATTTTTACTCCTTCCTTGCCCTAAAAACAATCAAGGCTGCCATTTTATTTAATTTTAGTGAATTAAATTTGCCAAAAAATGTCATGAAATTCATAGTGAATTCGATTCACCTTGATTCAATTGAATCGTGATTAAGAGCCACACATAGCTTGTAGAATTTTTTTTTTTTTTATGAAATAATAGTGTTGAGCATTCCGATACTGCAAATATCGGGTATCGGCCGATATTCGCTGTATCGGAATTCCGATACCGAGTTCCGATATTTTTGTGATATCGGAAATCGGAATCGGAAGTTCCTATAAGTTCCCAGGCGTGTGCGGTGCATATGGTTCCCAGGGTCTGGAGGAGAGGAGACTCTCCTTCAGGCCCTGGGATCCATATTCATGTAAAAAATAAAGAATACAAATAAAAAATATGGATATACTCACCCTCGGACGGGCCCTTGCTCTCACCGGTGCAAGCGTCTGCCTCCGTTCCTAAGAATGCAGTGAGTGTAGGACCTGCGATGACGTCGAAACTTGTGATTGGTCGCGTGAGCGGTCACATGAGCGGTCACGCGACCAATCACAAGCCGCGACGACATCAAAGGTCCTTCACTCTGCATTTTTAGGAACGGAGGCAGAAGCTTGCAGCGGTGACAGCCAGGGGCCGTCGGAGGGGTGAGTATATCCATATTTTTTATTTTTATTCTTTATTTTTTAACATGAATATGGATCCCAGGGCCTGAAGGAGAATTTCCTCTCCTTCAGACCCTGGGAACCATCCAGGATACCTTCCGATATTTGTGTCCCATTGACTTGTATTGGTATCGGGTATCGGTATCGGCGATATCCGATATTTTTTGGATATCGGCCGATCCAATCCGATACCGATACTTTCAAATATCGGAAGGTATCGCTCAACACTATGAAATAATGAAAATTTTTCAACTATATTCAGTACAGAGATAGGAGGGGGTGGGCTGAATACTAGTCAGTGGCATGTATTTGGTTGGCTGCTAATTACTTTCAAAAAAGCATGAGGATATTCTTTGCATAGAGATTTTGTAGGGGATTTGAAGACATAGCATATTATATCAGCACCTGTAAGAGGAGTACTGTAAGTCTAAAATATACAAACCTGCAGAAAATGGCATAAATGCATTATTTTTCTTAAATTTATTATTCTCATCCAAAAAGTGATTGACATTGAACTCTTCTGGTTTTTCGAATTGTGAAGGGTCCCGCAATACAGTCGTCAACATGGTAATAATGTCTGTACCCTGAGAAAAAAGATAGAAATGAAGAATACACGTAACACATGAGCTGTCATCTGCTGACTGGTTTTATCATGGAATGCGTTTTTTGTCATTTGACAGACTAAAGCTGCTATAAGCAGCCCCTTATATGGAATCTATCATCAAGTTTTTGTTATGTAATCTGAAAGCAGCATGATGTAGGGACAGAAATGCTGATTGCAGCGATGTGTCACTTACTCGACTGTGTGTTGTTGTTTGAATAAAATCACTGTTTTATCAGCAGGAGATTATCACTAGAAGATTAGGTATCTCATGCTTCCTAGTTCTCTTAACTAGTGTGCTCATAAAAAAATGACAGCATGTAGCCCAGTAAGTGGTACATCTCTGAAATGAGGGTCTCAGTCCCTACATCATGCTGTTCTCAAATCTACTATATAATTGTCTAAGGGGTACTTCCGTCTTTCTGTCTGTCCTTTTGTCTGTCTGTCTTTCTTTCTGTCACGGATATTCATTGGTCGCGGCCTCTGTCTGTCATGGAATCCAAGTCGCTGATTGGTCGTGGCAAAACGCCAACGACCATTGCCACGACCAATCAGCGACGTGCTCAGTCCGGAAGTAAATGGCCGCTCCTTACTCCCCGCACTCAGTGCCCGGCGCCCACATACTCCCATCCATATATAAAGTACAAGTGACCAACAGCACTCACTTTTTAGGGGCGCTCGTTCCAAGTCCAGGGAACCCTCCTGAAGAAGCGTATATCCAAAAAATAAGAAGAACAGCGCTCCAAACGGGTGTTATGATCTAATAGAAAAAGTCTTTATTCCAGCCATGATAGGATAGCAACGATAGCATTGCTTGAAAAAGGCCGGATGTGCGGCCGAAACGTTGCTATCCTATCATGGCTGGAATAAAGACTTTTTCTATTAGATCATAACACCCATTTGGAGCGCTGTTCTTCTTATTTTTTGGATATACACATACTCCCATCCAGTCACCTCTCACACAGGGTTAATGCCGGCAGTAACGGACCGCGTTATGCCGCGGGTAACGCACTCCGTAACCGCTGCTATTAACCCTGTGTGTCCCCAATTTTTTACTATTGATGCTGCCTATGCGGCATTAATAGTAAAAAATGTAATGTTAAAAATAATAAAAAAAACAAAAAACCTGCTATATTCACCCTCTGTAGTCCACCGAGGCGCTCGCGCCGGCCGCCATCTTCCGTTCCCAGCAATGCATTGCGAAACTACCCAGAAGACTTAGCGGTCTCGCGAGACCGCTAAGTCATCTGGGTAATTTTGCAATGCATCCTGGGAACGGAAGATGGCGGCCGGCGCGAGCGGCTCTGCGGAGCTTCGGTGGATCCCAAGCGTCGGTAACCGCTTCCTGGATCCAGGCGCCAACGGAAGGTGAGTATATAACTATTTTTTATTTTAATTCTTTTTTTTTTGAACAGGGATATCATGCCCACATTGCTATATACGTGGGCTGCGCAATATGCAATGTGGGCTGCGCAATATACAATGTGGGCTGCGCAATATACTACTTGGGCTGCGCAATATACAACATGGGCTGTGCAATATACAACATGGGCTGTGCAATATACAACGTGGGCTGCGCAATATACAACGTGGGCTGCGCAATATACAACGTGGGCTGCACAATATACTACATGGGCTGCGCAATGTACAATGTGGGCTGCGCAATATTCAACGTGGGCTGTGCAATATACTATGTGGGCTGCGCAATATACTACGTGGGCTGTGCAATATACCACGTGGGCTGCGCAATATACAACGTGGGCTGCGCAATATACTACATGGGCTGCGCAATATACAACGTGGGCTGCGCAATATACAATGTGGGCTGCGCAATAAACAACGTGGGCTGTGCAATATACTATGTGGGCTGCGCAATATACCACGTGGGCTGCGCAATATACTACGTGGGCTGCACAATATACAACGTGGGCTGCGCAATGTACTATGTGGGCTGCGCAATATAATGCGTGGGCTGCGCAATGTACTGCGTGGGCTGCGCAATGTACTGCGTTGGCTGCGCAATGTACTGCGTTGGCTGCGCAATATACTACGTGGGCTGTGCTATGCACTATGCATACATATTCTAAAATACCCGATGCGTTAGAATCGGGCCACCATCTAGTGATATAATAAACTCCTGGTGATGGATTCCCTTTAAAGGGATTGACTCATCTTCATCTTCAGGAGCATGCTGTTCCTCTGCCTTTTGTTTACCTGGGGGGCAAGGTGCCCTCCTGATGATTGACAGTTCATGCGACTAGTCCAAACTGTGCACTTTTCAGTGCTGCAGGCAAACACAGTTTTACCTTTGCATCATCAGAGGAGCACATGAGAAATTCAGTGATCAATTTAGCATTAGACCAGTGATTACAACCTCTGTGGCAAAGAGCTTGTATGAGCTATTTTACTTGCCTAGGAGACCGTCCACTGCTGACAGACTGCAGAGATGGCCGGTAGCTTAGACAACAAGCGATAAAATATAAAATTAAAGATAAATTGTTTTTCATTTTACAAGCAGTATGAAATTTTAGCCATTTATCATGTTCAAATTACCCTTTCAGCCGACAGGTTTGCAAGTTAAGCATGGTACATTTTGGAGTGTATTTGCTAATATATTTGTGATCTGAGGACTTTTTTCATCTCTATTCTAGAAACTGCTTGAATTATCATCAGCATTAAAAATATGAAGCATCTTTTCTTAGATCTCAGTGGAATACTGTTCCTCTGTTATTTCTCTTAGGTATGTTTGAATGAATTGATAAATTGGGTGTTTCTAGCAGGGGACATGTCCCTCCGTTATCTGACATTGTCCAATGAATGATAGCACATTAGACTGTGTAGGTGCACACTCCTTTGACAATGGGAATGTTAACCCCCAGATGATAGACAATTCACATATTATTCTGGTGGAATAGCAGAGGAATGACTTGTATTTTTACAATCTCTATAAAAAATGCATATGTCAAGATGGATGATAATTTTCCTTTAAGGCATAGTCATTTTTTGTAAACTTCTGCTATTTATTTGTCATAACTTGTCATCATCGGTTGCCTTGAAACCACTCAGCAGTTTGGTGGATGGGTGTGTATCTTTGTAAAATCCAACTTAAAATCTGAGCTCTATGAAAACATTGGGGGAGTTACATCCATGTAGAGTCACTATGGGTAAATGTACATGAGGATGGCAATAATGGAAAGCTGCTGATTGGAGTTGGCTACAAGCCTCCTAATACTGCTGAACAGGTAGAGGATGAAATGCTGCAACAAATAAAAAAGGCAGCAAACAGTAATAGAGTTCTTACAATGGGGGATTTTAACTGTCCAGACATTCAATAGGACATAGAATCTTCTGGTTGTGCTAAAAGCTACAAGTTCTTATCCACAGTTCAGGACAATTGCCTCTCAGCTGGTAGATGAACCAATCAGGGGAGGTAATCTGCAGGATCTGGATCTGTCAAATAGACCAGATTCAATTTCAGGACTACAGGTCAGGGAGCATTTGGGAAGCAGTGACCATAGCATGGTAAGTTTCAATGTAATTTTCACTCAAACATTCAAAAGGGAAAATGCCAAAACCTGTAACTTTAGGAGAGCTGATTTCAACAAATTAAGGGAAGAGCTTAATCGTGTAGACTGAGGCCATGTCATGGTAACTGGGGATACAGAACATAAACTGGGCATTTTTAAGGAAATACTACTATAATCCTGCCGAAAACTTATATCGTCTGGTAACAAAATGTCGACCAGTTAAAAGACGATTAAGAACAGAATTATTGAAGACAAAGAAAAGGCTGACATGTTAAACAGACACTTTTCATCCGTGTTCACGAATGAACAGTCTGTTACAGGGATCATTCAACAATGCAAAGTTCACTACCTGATATAACTAGTTTAACACAAAAATAAATACACCTACATTAGGGCAATTTAAACATTGATAAATTCCTCGACCCAGATGGCATTCATCCACAGATACTGAGGGAATTTAGCTCAATAATTTCATATTCTTAGACTTTCTTGTAACAGGTTTATTTAAGAAAGGTAAGAAGGTGGATCCGGGCAACTTCTGTGGGAAACTATATGCAGATGGGTAAGGAATTGGCTAAATGACAGGAAACAAAGAGTCGTCATAAATGGTTCGTTCTCTAAATGGGATGTAGTCAGCAGTGGGGACCGCAGGGATCTGTGCTAGGACTTATGCTTTTTAACCTATTTATTAATGACCTTGTGGATGGGATTGAGAGTAAAGTGTCAGTCTTTGCTGATGACATCAAACTATGTAGGATATTAAAATCTGACCTTGACATTACAATATTGCAAAATTATATGAATAAGATGACTGAATGGGTAAACATTTGGCAAATTACATCTAATGTAGATAAAGATAGAGTAATGCACCTAGGACAGAGTAATCCTGTTGATGCATATACATTAACTGGGAGTATCCTCGTTACTAGAGATCAGGAGAAGGACTTGGTTATTCTGGTTACAAGTAAGCTGAGCAGTAGTACTCAATGTCAAGCAGTAGCAACAAAAGCAAACAAGGTTTTAGGGTGTATAGGAAGAGAGATCAAATCCCGCTATCCCAATGTATTGTTACCCCTTTATAAATCCCTGGTGAGGCCACATCTAGAATATGAGATCCAGTTTTGGGCTCCACATTTTAAAAAGGATATTCAGAAGTTAGAATCAATTCAAAGACAGGCAACTAAATTATTACAAGGGATGGAAGGCCTCTCATATGATGAAAGGTTGGAAAAGTTGGGCTTATTTAGCTTAGAAAAAGGCGCGTCAGAGGAGATTTCATTTACATATACAGTATAAATATATGTGTGGCCAGTAGGGTTGATCGATCACACTAAAAATCGGATCGGAAAGGATCGGTCCGATCACACTTGAAAATTAGCGATCAGGAATTCCGATTTCCGATCCTCATTGAAGTCAATGGGGATAAAAAAAATTGGAATTCCTAAAACACCTATTTTACATTGTGGTATTTTCTAAATGACTAAAAATGGTAAAATAACATGTACAATTGGTAATCGGAGGCAGCGGAGCCAGAGAAATCAAATAATAATGGGCACAAGTACTGTTTTTAGTATGAATAGCGGTTATAATGGGGCACATTTGGTCTACGGGTCAAAATAATAACGTAATGCTTGGCAAACTCTTTGGAATTTACTTTTTCTTCATTCATTTCATTTTATTTTTCAACGGTGGGCACGGCGTTGTAGATACCATTATCATGCTTGTGGATCTCCCAGGCCGAGCTGCCTGCTTTGCTCTTTTTCTGCTTAGATCAACGGCAAAAACGGTTCTTAAATGATTGTCTGTCGCTTCCGCTGCAATCTACGCCTGAGATGCAGGGAGGCCATACACTGGAACCAGCGGGGAAAACCACAAAATTCACTATAGATACTGATGACCCGAAATCACACCAACATCTTTCTGACCCACGTCGCACACGACAAGATGCTGGAAGGCTCTAGTCTACAGCTAACGCCCAGTCGCCACAGTCAATAAAAATGTTGAAGAGATCTAAAGCTGCGCACCACAATCCAATATAGAGTGCGCTGTAGCAAGAGTCCTACCTACATTTTTGTCTGCACATCATTCCGCGGCAGCAGCATTGATGCCATGTTTGCTGTTCCTTGCCCTGGGTACAATAAATGGTACCGAGTTCTACCCACTATTAATTTCAATTTTTTTTTGTTACCTTTCATCCTTTTTTAAATAGCTCATTCTGATAGCTTTTTTAAGAAAATGTGTTTATTTAAAAAAAAATAAAATAAATAATAATAATTTTGCTTGCCCTATTCCTCTGTTGTGTCGGAGTAGGTTTAAATATAAGAACTTTGAATGGTTCAGCGACATTTGAAAAATACACCGTCCAGGAGGCCTGTCTCAGGGGACTCTCACAGGGAGGGGTCCGCGTTCAGCTTGCCACGCAGCAGCAGGGAGTCTCCAGGGGTACCACGAGGAGGAATGGACTCACCCTCATACACTGTTTCGTCTTCTGCTTAGACTTATTTTTTTCTTCTTCTGCATTTTATCATTCTGCTTATTCTTGTTCTGCTTATTCTTTTTTTTCCTGGTCTTAAGGTATCTGGTTCTTCTGGTTCTGGTGCTTTGGGTACTGGTGCTTCTGGTACTTCCATTTCCTAAACCTTTGCTTCATCTTCTTCTTCCTCTGGTTCTTCTTTCTCTGGTTCCGGTTCTTCTTCTTCCTCTGGTTCTTCTCCCTCTTGTTCCGGTTCTTCTTCTTCTGGTTGTTCTTCTTCCTCTGGGTCCGGTTCCTCTTCTTCCTCTGGTTCTTCTACCTCTTGCTCTGGTTCTTCTTCTTCCTCTGGTTCTTCTTCCTCTTGTTCCGATTGTTCTTCTTCCGGTTGTTCTTCTTCCTCTGATTCCGGTTCTTCTTCTTCCTCTGGTTCCGGTTCTTCTTCTTCCGGTTGTTCTTCGTCTGGTTCTTCTTCTTCTAATTCTTCATGTTCTTCTTCTTTTGGTTCTTGTATTTATAATTGTAATTAGTGAAGCATGTAGTTCAGGTGCACGGAGGAACAGCAAGAAGTACCAGTGTCTGAAAGCACATTCGTGGACCAGCTGATGTTAATGGAACCCGGATATGCAGTAGAAGGAACCTGTGGCAAAGACATTATCGAGAACCAGCTGGTTGTGCTGGGACTCTGTTATTAAGCAGAAGGTATAAGTGCTATTGGCACTAGTGACAACCATCTGGTGCTGTTGGAACCCTGTTATTAAGCAGAAGGTATAAGTGCCATTGCCACTAGCGAGAACCATCTGGTGCTGCTGGAACCCTGTTACTAAGCAGAAGGTATAAGTGCCATTGGCATTAGTGAGAACCATCTGGTGCTGCTGGAACCCTGTTACTAAGCAGAAGGTATAAGTGCCATTGGCACTATCAAGAACCATCTGGCGGTTCTGGAACTCATATTGGACTGCAGGGTTAACATGTGTTACTAACCCCCAAAATAAAGGACAGCTTCTGTTACTGGAACCCGGAGCCACAGCAGGAGGCGCCTGGACTACCTGCACTCTGGAGACCCAGCTAACTCTACTGAGGCATGGAGCAGAAGCAGATCAAGTTGTGCATCTCCCCGATTACCAGTCTACGTTACCGGAACCCGGAGCCAAGCTAGGAGGCAACTGTCCTGCCGGCACTCTTGAGAACCAGCTAACAGAGGAAACAGTGCAGGGCAACAGCGGGTGGTGCTGAGGCCCAGTGGTACAGGATTCATTGTAGGTGGACAGCAGAATTTGAATTGCCAGTAGCACAGCCAGAGTCCAGCTTGCGCTGCTGAACCCCGACAACACAGCAGTGGGTGTTCACTGTGCTACGTGCACTCCCGAGCAATAGCTAGCGGTGCTGAGGCCCAGGCAGACAGGATTCATTGTAGGTGGACAGGAGAATTTGAATTGCCAGTAGCACAGCCAGAGTCCAGCTTGCGTTGCTGAACCCCGACAACATGGCAGCGGGTGTTCACTGTGCTACTGACACTTCAGAGCAACAACTGATGGTGCTGAAGCCCAGGTGGACTGGAGTATTTGTAGGTGGACTGGAGTATTTGTAGGTGGACTGGAGTATCTGATTTACCAGTGGCACAGCCAGAGTAAAGCTTGTGGTGCTGAACCCCATAAAAAAAGCAGCGGTTGTTCACTATGTGACTGACACTTCCGAGCAACAGCTGACGGTGCTGAAGCCCAGGTGGGCTGATCAATCTAGTGGTGCCAGAGGGCCAAGTGCGGACCTGGAGACTGTTGCCAGACATGTATTTATTCAGTCTCATCTGGCGCAGGGCTTGCAAGGTCTGGCGAGATCCAGGCCTGGTTCATCTTTATAAAAGTTACGCAGTCAACATTATCGTTGGTCTGTTAGGACTCCACCAGCGGCGCTAAAGACACGCTCCAATAACACACTGGCAGCGGGACAGGCCAGCACCTCCAAGGCATACTGGCTAAGCTTTCGCCATATATCAAGCTTGGAGACCCTAAACTTAAAGGGGGCAGAACCATCCTGGGACACACTGACATGGCTGGACATGTAGTCTGCCACCATCTGATGGTAATGCTGCGTCCTGCTGAATGGAACTGTATGGGATGGTGCATGACGTGGTTGCAGGCACACAAAACTTTGCCACATTTTGGCAAGACTGAACTGGCCTTCTGCAGAGGTTCTGCTCCTGCTCTGTGAATGACTTCCTCCCCGTCCTGGAGGCACTGAGCTGCCATGTGAAACACTCAAAGCAGTCCTCTCAGGTGGACATGAGGACATCATCGAATGTACCAGTGTGTCTTGGAACTCTTGCATTTTACGATCCCGGTTCAACGGTGTTATCAGGGTTTGTAGGTTGTCCCGGTAGCGAGGATCCAGGAGGCTGGCCACCCAGTAATCATCAGTGTTGAGAATGTGAGCAATATGGCGGTCATTTCGAAGGCACTGCAGCATGAAATCACTCATGTGTTGCAGACTGCCGACTGGCCATGCCCCACTGTCCCCTGCTTGAGGCATGCTCTCTGTCTCCTCTGCATCCCCCCATCCTTGCTGTAAATGATGACTACCAGTGTGTGGTGTACCATCCTCTTCTGGCCATACTACTTCCTCCTCCAATTCCTTCTCCTCCTCTTCATCAAAAAGTGTCCCCTGTCTGGACCTTTGTGAGTTGCCATGTTGCCTGGCTAACAACCTACCCATAGAACTGTGGGTAGACTGTCCTGATACAAAAGGCATTGTCAGCATTTGTTCTTCCTCCTCCTCCTCATCCAAAACTGCATTTCTGATCCCTAGCATAGTTTTTCAAGGAGGCATATGAGGGGTACAGTGATGCTGACTATGGCATCATCCGCGCTCGACATGAGAGTGGAATCAGGAAAGGGCCGCAAAACACTGCAGATGTCCTTCATGTAAGCCCACTCGGCACATGTGAAGTGTGGCCTGTGAGCTGTGCGACTCGTTTGCGCCTGATGCAGCTGGATTTCCATTACTGCCTGCTGCTGCTCATACAACCTCTCCAGCATATGCAACGTGTAATTCCACCTAGTGTGGACGTCACATATGAGGCGGTGTTCAGGCAGGTTAAATCTTTGCTGCAGAGCTGCAATGCGCGCATTGTGTACACTCGAACGGCGCAAGTGAGCGCACTCGCCACAGACCTTGTGCAGAAGATCTTCAAGATCCGGATAGCTTTTAAGAAAACTCTGCATGACCAAATTTAACACATGTGCCAGGCATGGGATGTGAGTCAGATTGGCTAGACCCAGAGCTGCCACCAGGTTTCGCCCATTATCACACACCACCATTAGGGTTGAGCGAAACGGATCGGTCATTTTCATAAGTCGCCGACTTTTGGCAAAGTCGGGTTTCATGAAACCCGACCCGATCCCAGCGTGGGATCGGCCATGCGGTACACGATCTTCGCGCCAAAGTCGCGTTTCATATGACGCTAAAAGTGCCATTTCTCAGCCAATGAAGGTGCACGCAGAGTGTGTGCAGCGTGATGACATAGGTCCTGGTCCCCACCATCTTAGAGAAGGGCATGGCAGTGATTGGTTTGCTTTCTGCGGCGTCACAGGGGCTATAAAGGGGCGATCCCGCCGACCGCCATGTTACTGCTGATGATCTGAGCATAGGGAGAGGATGCTGCCGCTTCATCAGAAGCAGCGATAGCGTTAGGCAGGGTATATTAACCCCCAAACCGCTTGTGCTGTAGCGATTTCCACTGTCCAACACCACCTTTTGTTTGCAGGGACAGTGGAGGCAAGATTTCTGGCTAGCTTATAAGGCTCCCTGATCGCTGCGTTGCTGTGTGTACGCCGCTGTGCAAACTAACTGCTTTTTTAAAAGCACAAATCCTGTTGCTCCTTCCTTTCTGCACAGCTATCTTGTTTGTTTGTCCTCATTTTTTGTGTGCAGCAGTCCTTTTAATTGCTGCCTGCCATACTTTTCAGAGATTATTGTAGGGAGATAGTAATTGTAATACGGTCCCTTTTTTTTTTTTTTTTAATATCTTCCAGCCACTTTCAGCCCCTGAAATTGTGTAGTGTAAAACAGTGGGCCTGTATTTTTCTGCACTGTCTCACACCTAAGAAGGGAGATTTATATTGCCAATCAGTGCATCTGTGCCAGTGCTGTCTGTGGTATCTGTCATTCATTTTGTGCCACAGGAAATATACTGTGATATAGTGGGCCTCATTTATTCACTTGTCTCCCATACCAAAATAAAAAAAAAATTAAATAAAGGGAGAATAATCTTGGCAAATCTGTGCCAGTGCTGTCTGTGGTATCTGCCATTCATTTTGTGCCGCAGGAAATATACTGTGATATAGTGGGCCTGATTTATTCACTTGTCTCCCATATAAAAAAAAAAGGGAGAATAATCTTGCCAAATCTGTGCATCTGTGCCAGTGCTGTCTGTGGTATCTGTCATTCATTTTGTGCCACAGGAAATATACTGTGATATAGTGGGCCTGATTTATTCACTTGTCTCCCATACCAAAAAAGAAAAAAAAATAAATAAAGGGAGAATAATCTTGGCAAATCTGTGCATCTGTGCCAGTGCTGTCTGTGGCATCTGTCATTCATTTTGTGCCACAGGAAATATACTGTTGCATGTAGGATAGCTGCGGAGACACTATCACGTGTTTCTCAACGCAAGCAGTGGATAACCAGGCCTTTCCCCGGGAAGGAACAACCACGGGAAGGGCAGCATCCAATAAAGGAAAACATCCAATACAGGAAAACCACCTATGCCAAGCATGGTATCCATCCACAGACAGCTGTTTCGGGGTGTTTGCCCCTCATCAGTGTGGAGTAGGAATCTGGCTATTAGGAGCAGTGCCTAGTAAAAGGCTGTAAAGGCACAGATGATTGGCCTCCGGGAGACCAAAACATCCAACTCCGCAGCTATCCTACATGCATTTGCATATTTCCCATAAGGGATGGGGGCAGTGTTCTGGATCACTGCGTTGAGAAACATGTGATGGTGTCTCCGCGGTGTTGGATGTTTTGGTCTCCCCGAGGCCAATCATCTGTGCCTTTACAGCCTTTTACTAGGCACTGCTCCTAATAGCCAGATTCCTACTCCACACTGATGAGGGGCAAACACCCCGAAACAGCTGTCTGTGGATGGATACCATGCTTGGCATAGGTGGTTTTTCTGTATTGGATGTTTTCCTTTATTGGATGCTGCCCTTCCCGTGGTTGTTCCTTCCCGGGGAAAGGCCTGGTTATTCACTGCTTGCGTTGAGAAACACGTGATGGTGTCTCCGCAGCTATCCTACATGCATTTGCATATTTCCCATAAGGGATGGGGGCAGTGTTCTGGATCACTGCGTTGAGAAACACGTGATGGTGTCTCCGTGGTGTTGGATGTTTTGGTATCCCCGAGGCCAATCATCTGTGCCTTTACAGCCTTTTACTAGGCACTGCTCCTAATAGCCAGATTCCTACTCCACACTGATGAGGGGCAAACACCCCGAAACAGCTGTCTGTGGATGGATACCATGCTTGGCATAGGTGGTTTTTCTGTATTGGATGTTTTCCTTTATTGGATGCTGCCCTTCCCGTGGTTGTTCCTTCCCGGGGAAAGGCCTGGTTATTCACTGCTTGCGTTGAGAAACACGTGATGGTGTCTCCGCAGCTATCCTACATGCATTTGCATATTTCCCATAAGGGATGGGGGCAGTGTTCTGGATCACTGCGTTGAGAAACACGTGATGGTGTCTCCGTGGTGTTGGATGTTTTGGTATCCCCGAGGCCAATCATCTGTGCCTTTACAGCCTTTTACTAGGCACTGCTCCTAATAGCCAGATTCCTACTCCACATTGATGAGGGGCAAACATCCCGAAACAGCTGTCTGTGGATGGATACCATGCTTGGCATAGGTGGTTTTCCTGTATTGGATGTTTTCCTTTATTGGATGCTGCCCTTCCCGTGGTTGTTCCTTCGCAGGGAAAGGCCTGGTTATTCACTGCTTGCGTTGAGAAACACGTGATGGTGTCTCCGCAGCTATCCTACATGCATTTGCATATTTCCCGTAAGGGATGGGGGCAGTGTTCTGGATCACTGCGTTGAGAAACACGTGATGGTGTCTCCGCGGTGTTGGATGTTTTGGTCTCCCCGAGGCCAATCATCTGTGCCTTTACAGGAAATATACTGTGATATAGTGGGCCTGATTTATTCACTTGTCTCCCATACCAAAATAAAAAAAAATTAAATAAAGGGAGAATAATCTTGGCAAATCTGTGCCAGTGCTGTCTGTGGTATCTGTCATTCATTTTGTGCCACAGGAAATATACTGTGATATAGTAGGCCTGATTTATTCATTTGTCTCCCATACCAAAAAAGAAAAAAAATTAAATAAAGGGAGAATAATCTTGGCAAATCTGTGCATCTGTGCCAGTGTTGTCTGTGGTATCTGTCATTCATTTTTTGCCACAGAAAATATACTGTGATATAGTGGGCCTGATTTATTCACTTGTCTCCCATATCAAAATAAAAAAAAATTAAATAAAGGGAGAATAATCTTGGCAAATCTGTGCCAGTGCTGTCTGTGGTATCTGTCATTCATTTTTTGCCACAGAAAATATACTGTGATATAGTGGGCCTGATTTATTCACTTGTATCCCATATATAAAAAAATAAATAAATAAAGGGAGAATAATCTTGCCAAATCTGTGCATCTGTGCCAGTGCTGTCTGTGGTATCTGTCATTCATTTTGTGCCACAGGAAGTATACTGTGATATAGTGGGCCTGATTTATTCACTTGTCTCCCATATAAAAAAAATAAATAAATAAATAAAGGGAGAATAATCTTGCCAAATCTGTGCATCTGTGCCAGTGCTGTCTGTGGTATCTGTCAGTCATTTTGTGCCGCAGGAAGTATACTGTGATATAGTGGGCCTGATTTATTCACTTGTCTCCCATATATAAAAAAAAAAAAATTAAATAAAGGGAGAATAATCTTGCCAAATCTGTGCATCTGTGCCAGTGCTGTCTGTGGTATCTGTCAGTCATTTTGTGCCACAGAAAATATACTGTGATATAGTGGGCCTGATTAAATCCTGCATTCTCCCACACATAAAGAGGGAAATTTCTATTGACAGTGTGTGCATCTGCGTGCGTCAGTCATGTTCGTGGCATATCTGCCAGCCTCTTTCTGCCAATCAAACTGTGTAGTGTAATACAGTGGGCCTCATTTTTTCCAGCATTCTCCCACACATAAAAAAGGGAGATTTTAATTCACAACAAGTTTACGTACACCTTCTACCTGCTTGTACAGGACCACATAACGGTTGTTAGTTTGGTTTAATTTTTCCAAGAATGAGGAAGTCTGGTGGAAGAGGTCGTGGCCGTGGACGGTCATTGCCAGCTGGTAATGATGGTGGTGGTGGTGGAGTATCTGGTGGTAGTGGGAAAAGCAAAATAGCACCTAAGTCTCAAGTTGTTGAGCCAGCGTCATCGTCTGGCTACACAAGGCCTCGAAGGCTCCTTTTTCTGGGAGTAGGAAAACCGCTTTTAAAGCAGGAGCAGCAGGAACAAGTTTTGGCTTTCATTGCTGACTCTGCCTCTAGCTCTTTCGCCTCCTCCTCGGAAAGTGCCAAATGTAAGAGCAGTGCGTCGTCAGTGGATGTTCCCGGTCAGGGACAAGTCGCTTCCTTGTGTTCTTCACCCAGAACAACAGAAAAGGATGCGTCAGGCGACACAACAGGTTACTCCATGGAGCTGTAACATATAAGAAGAAAATAAAAGCGCACTCACCAGTTTTGAACTATCAGGGTGGTTTATTCACATGTAATCATGCAGTGCAGGGAGGGTTTGTGAATACAAAGAGGATGACAGCTGTTTCGTGCTAGGTATGCACTTCAACAGATCCAAACATGGAGCTATTTACACATACCATTCCTGGGTTAGAAAGGGAAATTGTTAACAGGCCATGCCCATTACAAGATGAATCGGACATGGAGTGCACAGATGCACAGCCACAGCCAGATTATTATGCTGTTCCTTTGACTCAGATCAGAACATTGCCCTGGCAGTGTACTGATCCAGAATCTGACCCTGATGACACTATTAAGCCCCGTCACGAACGCTATAGCACCAGCTTACACGGTGACCCAGAGGAAGGTGCCCAGGACATAGAAGAGGAGGTCATAGATGACACAGTTGTTGACCCTGATTGGCAGCCATTGGGGGAACAGGGTGCAGGCGGCAGTAGCTCTGAAGCGGAGGAGGAGGAGCCGCAGCAGGCATCAACATCGCAACAGGTTCCATCTGGCAGGCCCGTATCTGGTCAAAAATGTGTGGCAAAACCAAAACCAGTTGTAGGACAGCATGGCCATCCGGTTAAAGTAGCTCAGTGTGCAATGCCTGAAAAGGTATCCGATAGTAGGAAGAGTGCAGTCTGGTATTTTTTTAACCAAGATCCAAATGATCAGTGCAAAGTCATCTGTAAGAAATGCTCAAGGACCTTCAGCAGAGGTCAGAATGTTAAAAATCTAAATACAAGCTGCATGCGTAGACATTTAACCACCATGCACTTGCAAGCCTGGACTAACTACCAAACGTCCCTTAACATTGTAGCACCCTCTCACAATGAAGCTAGTCAGCAACGCTACATTCCTTCCCTCACTGTAAGCCCACCGTTTACCACACCACCTGCAGTAAATGTGGCGGTTTCGTCGCAAGGCCAAAGCCGTCAGGGAATCACCAGGTTCGTGGTAGGAAACACTGTATGTAGGGCAACAGCAAGAATACCATCACCAACACTCTCTCAGTCTGCCATGTCCACCGGCACCCCCGCTAGTTCCACCCTATGCAGTTCTCCAGTCCAGCTCACCCTACATGAGACTCTCGTTAGGAAAAGTAAGTACTCATCCTCGCATCCGCGTACACAGGGTTTGAATGCCCACATTGCTAGACTAATCTCGTTAGAGATGATGCCCTACCGTTTAGTTGAAACCGAAGCTTTCAAAGCCCTGATGGACTACGCTGTACCATGCTACGAGCTACCCAGTCGACACTTCTTTTGGAGAAAAGCCATCACAGCCATCCACCAGCATGTAAAAGACTGCATTGTCCATGCACTCAGACAATCTGTGAGTAGAAAGGTGCACCTGACAACAGATGCATGGACCAGTAGGCATGGCCAGGGACATTACGTCTCCATCACGGCACACTGGGTTGATGTGGTGGATGCAGGGTCCACAGGGGACAGCAATATTGGGACAGTTCTTCCTAGCCCACGGTCTAGGAAACAGATGGCTGTAGGCGTTCGTCCCCCCTCCTACTCCTCATCCTCCAGCAGAAGCGAGAGCTCGTCCACAGACCGCAGTCGCACAACCACTCCATCCGCTGCTGCCACTGTTGCACACGAGGTGTCCCATTATGGAACAGCTAGTGGCAAGCGTCAGCAGGCTGTATTGGCAATGAAGTGTTTGGGCGACAACAGACACACCGCGGAAGTTCTGTCCGAGTTCTTGCAGCAAGAAACTCAGTCATGGCTGGGCACTGTACATCTTGAGGCAGGCAAGGTAGTGAGTGATAACGGAAGGAATTTTATGGCTGCCATAGCCCTTTCACAACTGAAACACATTCCTTGCCTGGCTCACACCTTAAACCTGGTGGTGCAGTGCTTTCTGAAAAGTTATCCAGGGTTACACGACCTGCTCCTGAAAGTGCGCAGACTTTGCTCGCACATCCGCCATTCGCCCGTACACTCCAGCCGTATGCAGAACCATCAGCGGTCTTTGCAACTTCCCCAGCATCGCCTAATCATCGACGTTGCAACAAGGTGGAACGCCACACTGCACATGCTTCAGAGACTGTGTGATCAAAGGCGTGCTGTTATGTATTTGTGGGAGGATACACATACACGGGTAGGCAGTTGGATGGCAGACATGGAGTTGTCAGGTGTGCAGTGGTCGAAGCTCCAAGACCTGTGTCAAGTCCTTCAGTGTTTTTGAGGAATGCACATGGCTGGTTAGTGCAGACAATGCCATAATAAGCATGAGCATCCCCCTAATGCGTCTGCTGATGCAAAGTTTGACGCACATAAAGGAGCAGGCGTCTGCAGCCGAGGACGAGGGAAGCCTAGATGACAGTCAGCCATTGTCTGCTCAGGGAAGTCAACAGGACGAGGTGGCGGGCGAAGAGGAGGAGGACGAGGAGGATGATGGGGATGAGTATTTTTTGGATGATGAAGCTTCTCAGGGGGTAACAGAAACTGCTGGCGTTGCAAGGCCGGGTTCTGGTTTTTTGAGTGAGACAAGTGACGTTGATTTGCCCGAAAGTGCTCCTCAACCCATCACATGCCCAGATTTGACAACTGGAACATTGGCACACATGGCGGGATATGCCTTGCGTATCCTCAAAAGGGACCCACGCATTATAAAAATGATGACCGATGACGATTACTGGTTGGCCTGCCTCCTTGATCCTCGCTATAAAGGCAAATTGCAAAATATCATGCCACATGAGAACCTCGAACAAATATTGGCAACCAAACAAGCTACTCTTGTAGACCGTTTGATTCAGGCATTCCCAGCACACAGCGCCGGTGATGGTTCTCACACGAGCTGCAGGGGGCAACAGGGCAGAGGTGTTAGAGGTTCACAAATCAGAAGTGGCGTTGGACAGAGGGGTTTTCTGACCAGGTTGTGGAGTGATTTCGCAATGACCGCAGACACGACAGGTACTGCAGCATCAATTCAAAGTGACAGGAGACAACATTTGTCCAGTATGGTTACTAACTATTTTTCCTCCATTATCGATGTTCTCCCTCAACCGTCATTCCCCTTTGATTACTGGGCATCCAAAATAGACACCTGGCCTGAATTGGCCGAATATGCATTGCAGGAGCTTGCTTGCCCAGCCGCTAGTGTGCTATCAGAAAGAGTATTCAGTGCTGCTGGTTCATTACTGACCGAAAAAAGGACTCGACCCAAAATGTTGATGATCTAACCTTCATTAAAATGAACCACTCATGGATTTCTTATTATTTTGCCCCACCTTTCCCGGCTGACACCTAGCTTTCCTGAAAAAAGGTCTTGCTTTGGGACTGGTGTTACTGACTATTCCAATCTCTAAATTTGCAGCTGCTGTTTGTACAGCATACGACATGTTTACACCTCCCTAAATGGCCTAACTCCCCCCACGGGGCCATGGTCTCGCCACTTGGCACAAGCACCCGTCAGAGTGCCGTTTGTCTGAAGAGGCGGGTGTGCCCACTTTTGGTCGACGGCACTGCCAATGGGTACCTCATAGTACAATGAAGTGTCTTTGGTGGTGGTGGCGCGCACCCAACGTCAAACACACCGTTGTAACATGAGGGGCCCTGGGCCTGTACCGCCAGCCACGAGAGAGTACCCCCCCAGCTCAAACAGTGCTCTACCACTTGCAAAATTATCTCTCGCTGCTCCACCACTGTTTAGTCTATGCGCTGAAATCCTTCAATGCCTGGCACTGACAATAACAATTTGTTGACATGTATGATGCTATTTAAAATAGGCAGGGGCCCTGTCCTACTTTTACAACAGTAAATACTTTGAGCCAAATTACAATGTCTGAAAGTCAGCATAGGAGCCCACCCCTGTACTGAAGTATGCCCCCCACTTTTTTTTTTGGGGGGGAGACATTGACATCTATTTAGTTTTTTGGAGTACTTACTGTCTGCGGTCCCTCCTTCGAATTGTCCTCCGCTGAGCACACCAATGCTGCCTGTGTACCCCTGCCACGTAAAGGAAGCTGCATAGAGCCTATTTTCTTATTTTAGGCCTACTACCGTAAGTCTGTCTGCGGTCCCTCCTTCGAATTGTCCTCTGCTGAGCACACCAATGCTGCCTGTGTACCCCTAAAACAAAACCACAACACAAGGATTCCTAAAATGTAACTTTTAATATATAAAGTTAAAATAACAAAGTTCTCAAATTGAAGACACCAATGAAGATAAATAATCAGCAGGGGGAATAACTAACCCCTACCAAGTTCCCTACTCTTATCCACTACCTATTTGCGGGGGTAGGCACCCTAAGTTACTGCGGTTGGCGCCCCCGCTCCGCGAAGACTGGCCCTATTCGCCCTACAAATACCCTTACAGTTCTTATAGGATAGTGTCCCGGATACAAATTCACCCAAAAACAAAATTAGCATAAAAAATAAGCAAAATGATTCATATAAAGAATGAGAAAAAATTAGAAAAAATCAAACAAACAAAAAAACACAAAAGTGGTAGTATAGCAAAAGGGGCTGAGGTCCCTAAATAGGGTACTGATACACAAAAAATGGTTCTTATATAATATACAAGAAGGAACTTTTATACAGTGTATAGTTTTTCATTATCCTGTCCATCAATAAAGGCAAGTCCCAATAGTACCATAATAAACATATTATAAAAAAATATCAAAATGGATAAAGCAATATGAAAAAATTTAGAAAAAATCAAAAAAACAAAAAAACAAAAAATATGTTTGTGTCGCCAAAAGGCTGAAGGCCCTTAATATGACATTCATACATAAATGAAGAATGTTACATAGATAAGGAAGATATACTTTTCAAAGTTACACACAATAGATCCATCAAGTCGAGCCCCTCTAGGCACACATTTGTTGGCTTGGTGGCCTACTAATTTTTCACCTAGAAAAAAATATAACATATCATAAAAAATTAGCAAAAAATAGTATGAACATAAATGAAAAAAATAATAAAAAAAGAACCAAGCAAAAAAAACTGAAAAAATAGTCTCATAAACCACAGCCTCTCTTGTCCTTAATAGGAAGTTCGAGCAAAACTATATCCTCTTCTTTGGGACAAAAAAATAGAGAGGGAAAAATTAATGTCCCATTTATGCATAGATCTCAGTTATGGGGAACCACTCAAATGCCAATAGTATTGGTATATAAATCTCACACACTGGTGAAATCAACCAAATTAGAATACACAAGGCCAATCCTTATAGATTAACTAATGTTCTTCCATAATATGGTCATTATGTAGAGTGAAAACCCCAGAGTATGATGTAAAATTATTATCCCAGGTAGATGTATAGCTAATAGTCACTTTGGGGGCCACAACTTGTGCGGTTCAAACAGCTCTTCAGCCACATGGAGCACTTCTCCATAAAGAGAGAGATTAGTCAGATCATCATCAAGATATCCATATCACAGCAGCTGGAGCGACATTAATGAATACCAAGCACTGTGCATATCCATTCAATAATGATTATAGTAACAAAGTCTTCTAGTAATCATAATCCAAACAGCCACAGTATTTACTATGCTGCAACAAGCGCTTTTACTCATCTGCTTAATCAGAGTCCTTCAGTGACATTTCAGATCCATTCAGCCACCAGCAATTTTCTTCATAGAATAGCTCCTGCGGCCAGGTTCAGCCGTCTTGCTCATCTGATACACGGAAGTCCTTAGCCCGCATTGTAGACATCAGCCTGGCCACTGACAAACATCTTCACCTGGGAAAACTTCCCTATAATACCCAACGCGTTTCCCCCCCGTGGGAATATCGGGGGTTCATCAGGGGGTACGACCGTCCGGGTGGTGCAAGAATGGTAACACACCACTCACAGCCACTTCCTATAAATAGCCTCATGCCGGTTAGCGTTCCACGTGGAAACAATCTCCACCCACCGAAATATACGCCCACCGTCGCTCATTACAGTGGAGCGCAAATGCGCTCCAGTCCCCATAGATGACGTACAATCATCAGCATTAGTATGGGACCAGGCACCGCCCAACAAGCGTGCGCCATCATACCTCAGGTTAGAGCGCCGTAAAAAACACAAACAAAGCCCTACGATACTGCATACGACAGCGCATGCGCCAGGTGGACCGCATCTGCGCTCCAGCCAAACAACCAGCCGAGAGGCGATATTAATGAAACTACCGAAAACTACTAAATAATACCTTTGGGCTTCCTCCATAAGACAATATCTAATATATAGGACTGCTAAATTGCTAATATTAGCAAAACCAGGCACCCTACAAGAAGCCGAAAAAAACGGCCTATCAGATATACACATTGTGCCGGTTTTAGATTGAAAAAGTACCAATAATCCATATACCAGGAGATTGCCTGAGATTCTCATAAATTAATACAAACAGGATTTAATCACCCAAGATATAATATTCAGAGCAGTACCTATACCCAAATGTAAATATAAGAAGTGGGTAAATTTAATGCATAAAGAACAAAAAAAGAACTATAGTGTACCATTCATAGAAATTCTCCATTATACACAACAACAGAGAAAAAAAGGGCCACACATAACCCCAGCAGTTACCAATACGAAACTTCAACCGTGTTAAATGAAACTGACGAAGGACAGCTGTTCATTAAGGCCAGAGGGACTCACCGACCCCATCAAATAGATCCACCTCGTCTCCCGTTGAACAATTCTTTGATCCCAATCTCCCAATCTAACAGACGGAGGGATAACTTCCATAGCCATAAAGGTCAGGGACCCGGGGTCACCACCATGCACTGTATTCACATGCCGAGCCAGAGGGGTTTCTCTCTTGTGTCTAATGTCCCCCAGATGTTCTCCTATACGGACGCGAAATTCGCATTTCGTTTTTCCCACATAATCCTTGGGACACCCACAAGTACACAGATATACCACCCCCTTTGTTCTGCAGTTCGCAAATTGTCTTGTCCGAAAAACTCTACCAGTTGCTGAGCTCCTGAACATATTTGTAACCCTAATGTGTTTACAGTAGGAACAGTGTCCACATCTAAATGTTCCAAGGGACCTGTTTTCCAACCAGGTACCTGGCCTCCTAGAAGGTTCAAAATGGCTACGTACCACTATATCCCTAATTGACCTACCACGTCTATATGTAACCGAAGGATAGGCGGATATGTGCTCACCAATCTCAGGGTCAGACCTCAAAATCTGCCAATATTTCCTCAAAATCTGAGAAATACGGCCAGATTGATCATCATAGGTCCCTATTAGACGTGTAATCGGTGCCTCATTTTCATTCCTTCTCTGTACCAACAGAGAGGTCCGATCGGTACTCTGTGCAACATGATAGGCGGAATTAACAACATCTCTGGGATACCCCCTATCCCGAAACCGATATCTAAGGTCCAGGGATTTTGTTTCAAAATCACCCATCCTGGAGCAGTTTCTACGTAGCCTAAGAAACTGCCACTTGGGGATCCCTCTCTTAAGGGGACACGGGTGATGGCTCTCCCATCTCAACAGACTATTGGTTGCAGTTGGTTTCCTAAATATGGTGGTACTCAAAAGACCATCACTTTGTTTTGAGATGAGCACATCAAGAAAGGTGATCTTATCCCCCCCAATCTCGTATGTAAATACCATACCTTCGATGTTAGTGTTGAGGTACTCCATAAATCCTCTAAAGGACTCAATATCACCCTTCCAAAAAACCAAAATATCATCTATGTAACGGCCCCAGAAAACTATTCTGGGGCCCCATAGATCATCCTCATCCCGAAAAACAAAATTGTCCTCCCACCAGCCCAGGAGCAAATTAGCATATGTGGGGGCACACGGGCTCCCCATTGCTGTGCCCCTGAGCTGGTGGTAGAACTTCCCATTAAAGAGAAAAAAATTCCGCTTAAGCACAAAATTAAGGAGCTCCGTCAGAAATCTATTGTGTGGCCCAAGGTGTACACTCAGGAAAAGCTTCACAGCTTTTAAGCCGTCTTGATGTCTGATGCTACTGTACAGTGCCTCGACATCAATCGAGGCAATGATCGTATCATCATCAATTGTGATACCTTCCAGTTTTGTAAGGAGATCACCTGTATCCCTGATGTAAGAGGGAAGGGCCAACACAAAGGGGCGCAAAAGTTTATCCAGGTAAATGCTGCAATTTTGTGCTAGGGCACCCACCCCTGACACAATAGGACGACCCCTCAAAGGGGTGGGGCCCTTGTGTACCTTGGGAAGAGCATAAAATGTAGCAATGGTGGGTGATTTAGGTAAAAGAAAATCAAACTCACTCCTGGAAATTAATCTCTGTTCTAATGCTAACGTCAGAATACCTGAGAGCTCCTGTAAAAATACCCGAGTTGGATCACATCTAAGAATCTCATATGAGTCCCTATCCGACACGATAGTCAAGCACATATCCACATATCCCTGGGCATCCATGACAACCACATTTCCGCCTTTATCTGAAGGCTTAATCACGATTAGATGATTATTTTTCAAGCCATCCAACGCTCTCCTCTCTACGCCTGTCAAATTGGGAAAAGTAGAATCAAAACTCGGGTCTATTTTATTAATCTCATCAGTCACCAGCTTTTGAAAAATCTCAATACTGCCATATTCACCTGGAGGAGGCATTCTCCTACTAGTCGGTTTTAATTCTGAGAAAGGACCCTCACCCAAAGGGCGGGATCCCTCCTCAGCAAGACCCTCCAACACTTCCAAGTCCACAAGGTCCGACTGAGAGATACCTAGTTGTTGACATTTCTGTACATTATTTCTTTGAAAGAAACGTTTCCATTTTAATTTTCTGGTGAACAAATTTAGATCCTTAACCCAATTAAAGGGATCGAATCTGGTGGTCGGGACAAAACTAAGGCCAAGGGACAAGACATTTCTCTCAATTGGTGTCAAAACATGAGAGGACAGATTCACAATTTGATTCTTATCTTCCATAATACCTATCTTGGTTGACCTAAAAGAGGTCGAGTTCTCAGGTGATAGGGAATGTTCCCTCGATCCTCTAAAAAAGAGGATGAGGAAGAGGCAGAGGGATAAACCCTCTCTAAGCTTCGATTTTGCCATCTCCGGCCTCGCTTGCCACGTCCCCTATTCCTTAGTTGTTGCCTAGGCACAAACCCCCTTGAAGCAGAATCAACATCAGAGGATTCAATATCCGATGAGGAGACCTCGTTGCCACTCGTCAGGGGAACCTGTAGTGAAGGATAAGCCCGTTTTTCTTTAAATTCGGCACTATCCTTCAAAAATCGTTTATGTTTCCTATCCTTTATCTCTAGATGAAATCTATCCACCGCTATTTTTAAGGATTCCTCCCTAGTTGAAAAATCCGAGTCTGTCTTAAATTTTAAAGTTTTATCAATCAGTTCCTTCAAAGTCTTAGCCGTTTTTTCAAAGGTAAGCTGTTCCTCCTCTACCAAAATCTGCATAAACCTTACAGATGATGAAATAGACTCCTCTTCCCACTTCTTCAACAATGCAGGGGATGCACATCTAGGTGCTGGTACTAGATTTATCCTAAGGCCATAAGGTATAATTCTATTTTTAATATAGTTATCCAAAGATTGAACCTCCCACCAAGATTTTATATTGTTCTTATAAGCCCTCAAAAGGTCAGAAAAAAGACCTTTCAGGGTAGGTGTGGTCGCCTGACTCCCTGTGCTCTCAATGTCTGAAAAAGCCTCCCTCGCATCATTCAACCACCGATTTGTGTCCAAAGGTCCAGACAAGAAACCTGCCATAACAACCAAAAAACTCACTGAAAAAGACCAAAAAACAATATAAATGGAATCCTAGACTACAAAACAAAACCACAACACAAGGATTCCTAAAATGTAACTTTTAATATATAAAGTTAAAATAACAAAGTTCTCAAATTGAAGACACCAATGAAGATAAATAATCAGCAGGGGGAATAACTAACCCCTACCAAGTTCCCTACTCTTATCCACTACCTATTTGCGGGGGTAGGCACCCTAAGTTACTGCGGTTGGCGCCCCCGCTCCACGAAGACTGGCCCTATTCGCCCTACAAATACCCTTACAGTTCTTATAGGATAGTGTCCCGGATACAAATTCACCCAAAAACAAAATTAGCATAAAAAATAAGCAAAATGATTCATATAAAGAATGAGAAAAAATTAGAAAAAATCAACCAAACAAAAAAACACAAAAGTGGTAGTATAGCAAAAGATGTTGTTAATTCCGCCTATCATGTTGCACAGAGTACCGATCGGACCTCTCTGTTGGTACAGAGAAGGAATGAAAATGAGGCACCGAATACACGTCTAATAGGGACCTATGATGATCAATCTGGCCGTATTTCTCAGATTTTGAGGAAATATTGGCAGATTTTGAGGTCTGACCCTGAGATTGGTGAGCACATATCCGCCTATCCTTCGGTTACATATAGACGTGGTAGGTCAATTAGGGATATAGTGGTACGTAGCCATTTTGAACCTTCTAGGAGGCCAGGTACCTGGTTGGAAAACAGGTCCCTTGGAACATTTAGATGTGGACACTGTTCCTACTGTAAACACATTAGGGTTACAAATATGTTCAGGAGCTCAGCAACTGGTAGAGTTTTTCGGACAAGACAATTTGCGAACTGCAGAACAAAGGGGGTGGTATATCTGTGTACTTGTGGGTGTCCCAAGGATTATGTGGGAAAAATGAAACGCGAATTTCGCGTCCGTATAGGAGAACATCTGGGGGACATTAGACACAAGAGAGAAACCCCTCTGGCTCGGCATGTGAATACAGTGCATGGTGGTGACCCCGGGTCCCTGACCTTTATGGCTATGGAAGTTATCCCTCCGTCTGTTAGATTGGGAGATTGGGATCAAAGAATTGTTCAATGGGAGACGAGGTGGATCTATTTGATGGGGTCGGTGAGTCCCTCTGGCCTTAATGAACAGCTGTCCTTCGTCAGTTTCATTTAACACGGTTGAAGTTTCGTATTGGTAACTGCTGGGGTTATGTGTGGCCCTTTTTTTCTCTGTTGTTGTGTATAATGGAGAATTTCTATGAATGGTACACTATAGTTCTTTTTTTGTTCTTTATGCATTAAATTTACCCACTTCTTATATTTACATTTGGGTATAGGTACTGCTCTGAATATTATATCTTGGGTGATTAAATCCTGTTTGTATTAATTTATGAGAATCTCAGGCAATCTCCTGGTATATGGATTATTGGTACTTTTTCAATCTAAAACCGGCACAATGTGTATATCTGATAGGCCGTTTTTTTCGGCTTCTTGTAGGGTGCCTGGTTTTGCTAATTTTAGCAATTTAGCAGTCCTATATATTAGATATTGTCTTATGGAGGAAGCCCAAAGGTATTATTAAGTAGTTTTCGGTAGTTTCATTAATATCGCCTCTCGGCTGGTTGTTTGGCTGGAGCGCAGATGCGGTCCACCTGGCGCATGCGCTGTCGTATGCAGTATCGTAGGGCTTTGTTTGTGTTTTTTACGGCGCTCTAACCTGAGGTATGATGGCGCACGCTTGTTGGGCGGTGCCTGGTCCCATACTAATGCTGATGATTGTACGTCATCTATGGGGACTGGAGCGCATTTGCGCTCCACTGTAATGAGCGACGGTGGGCGTATATTTCGATGGGTGGAGATTGTTTCCACGTGGAACGCTAACCGGCATGAGGCTATTTATAGGAAGTGGCTGTGAGTGGTGTGTTACCATTCTTGCACCACCCGGACGGTCGTACCCCCTGATGAACCCCCGATATTCCCACGGGGGGGAAACGCGTTGGGTATTATAGGGAAGTTTTCCCAGGTGAAGATGTTTGTCAGTGGCCAGGCTGATGTCTACAATGCGGGCTAAGGACTTCCGTGTATCAGATGAGCAAGACGGCTGAACCTGGCCGCAGGAGCTATTCTATGAAGAAAATTGCTGGTGGCTGAATGGATCTGAAATGTCACTGAAGGACTCTGATTAAGCAGATGAGTAAAAGCGCTTGTTGCAGCATAGTAAATACTGTGGCTGTTTGGATTATGATTACTAGAAGACTTTGTTACTATAATCATTATTGAATGGATATGCACAGTGCTTGGTATTCATTAATGTCGCTCCAGCTGCTGTGATATGGATATCTTGATGATGATCTGACTAATCTCTCTCTTTATGGAGAAGTGCTCCATGTGGCTGAAGAGCTGTTTGAACCGCACAAGTTGTGGCCCCCAAAGTGACTATTAGCTATACATCTACCTGGGATAATAATTTTACATCATACTCTGGGGTTTTCACTCTACATAATGACCATATTATGGAAGAACATTAGTTAATCTATAAGGATTGGCCTTGTGTATTCTAATTTGGTTGATTTCACCAGTGTGTGAGATTTATATACCAATACTATTGGCATTTGAGTGGTTCCCCATAACTGAGATCTATGCATAAATGGGACATTAATTTTTCCCTCTCTATTTTTTTGTCCCAAAGAAGAGGATATAGTTTTGCTCGAACTTCCTATTAAGGACAAGAGAGGCTGTGGTTTATGAGACTATTTTTTCAGTTTTTTTTGCTTGGTTCTTTTTTTATTATTTTTTTCATTTATGTTCATACGATTTTTTGCTAATTTTTTATGATATGTTATATTTTTTTCTAGGTGAAAAATTAGTAGGCCACCAAGCCAACAAATGTGTGCCTAGAGGGGCTCGACTTGATGGATCTATTGTGTGTAACTGTGAAAAGTATATCTTCCTTATCTATGTAACATTCTTCATTTATTTATGAATGTCATATTAAGGGCCTTCAGCCTTTTGGCGACACAAACATATTTTTTGTTTTTTTGTTTTTTTTGATTTTTTCTAAATTTTTTCATATTGCTTTATCCATTTTGATATTTTTTTATAATATGTTTATTATGGTACTATTGGGACTTGCCTTTATTGATGGACAGGATAATGAAAAACTATACACTGTATAAAAGTTCCTTCTTGTATATTATATAAGAACCATTTTTTGTGTATCAGTACCCTATTTAGGGACCTCAGCCCCTTTTGCTATACTACCACTTTTGTGTTTTTTTGTTTGGTTGATTTTTTCTAATTTTTTCTCATTCTTTATATGAATCATTTTGCTTATTTTTTATGCTAATTTTGTTTTTGGGTGAATTTGTATCCGGGACACTATCCTATAAGAACTGTAAGGGTATTTGTAGGGCGAATAGGGCCAGTCTTCGTGGAGCGGGGGCGCCAACCGCAGTAACTTAGGGTGCCTACCCCCGCAAATAGGTAGTGGATAAGAGTAGGGAACTTGGTAGGGGTTAGTTATTCCCCCTGCTGATTATTTATCTTCATTGGTGTCTTCAATTTGAGAACTTTGTTATTTTAACTTTATATATTAAAAGTTACATTTTAGGAATCCTTGTGTTGTGGTTTTGTTTTGTAGTCTAGGATTCCATTTATATTGGTTTTTGCCTGTGTACCCCTGCCACATAATGGAAGCTGCATAGAGCCTATTTTCTTATTTTAGGACTACTAAGTCTGTCTGCGGTCCCTCCTTCGAATTGTCCTCCGCTGAGCACACCAATGCTGCCTGTGTACCCCTGCCACGTAAAGGAAGCTGCATAGAGCCTATTTTCTTATTTTAGGACTACTAAGTCTGTCTGCGGTCCCTCCTTCAAATTGTCCTCCGCTGAGCACACCAATGCTGCCTGTGTACCCCTGCCACGTAAAGGAAGCTGCATAGAGCCTATTTTTTTATTTTAGGCCTACTAAGTCTGTCTGCGGTCCCTCCTTCGAATTGTCCTCCGCTGAGCACACCAATGCTGCCTGTGTACCCCTGCCACATAAAGGAAGCTGCATAGAGCCTATTTTCTTATTTTAGGCCTACTAAGTCTGTCTGCGGTCCCTCCTTCGAATTGTCCTCCGCTGAGCACACCAATGCTGCCTGTGTACCCCTGTAACCTACATTAAACTGCATAGAGCCTACTTTCCATTGTAGGCCTACTACCTGTGTCTGTCTCGGCCAGTCCACTCCTTGCAGTTGTCCTCCACTGAACAAAGCTATGCTGCCTGTGTACTCCTGTTACCAATTGTGAACTGCATTTATCCTACTTACTTATTTGTGCCTAGTAACTGTGTAAGCCTGTTATAACAGTTGTCCTCCACCACAGAACCCAGCTATGCCACATGTGTACTCCTTTTACCAATTTTGAACTTAATATAGCCTTTATTTTTATTTTAGGCCTACTTCGTGTGTCAGAGCCACTAATTACACATGCCCTCCTCCGCTGAACCACGCTATGCTGCAAGTGTACTCCACTTACCAATTTTGAACAGCATTTTGCCTAATTACTTATTTAGGCCTTCTTATTGTGTCTGTCTCCCATTACAGTTGTCCTCCACTGCACAAAGCTGAGCTTCAATCTACAGGCTCTCATTAAGTAGTTGTTGTTAATATGTGTGGTTGGGGCCTACTAACGGTGTCTGCCGCTCCAAGGTGTTCTCCAGGTTTACTTGCCTGGGCTTCAATCTTCAGGCTCTCATTAAGTAGTTGTTGTTAATATGACAGTGCAGTTGGCCTACTATTTTGTTTGGGGCCTACTAACGGTGTCTGCCGCTCCCTGGTGTTGTCCTTCACTGTACAAAGCTGAGCTTCAGTCTTCAGGCTTTCGGCCTATAGTATCAGATATTTAACTGCATTTGGCCTACTTGTCTGGTTGGGCCCTACTAACGGTGTCTGCCACTCCTAGGTTTTCTCCTGTTTTGTTTTCTTGAGCTTCAATCTTCAGGCTCTCATTAAGTAGTTGTTGTTAATATAACACTGCAGTGGGCCTACTAGTGTGGTTGGGGCCTACTAACGGTGTCTGGCCCTCAAAGGTGTTCTCCAGGTTTACTTGTCGGAGCTTCAATCTTCAGGCTCTCATTAAGTAGTTGCAATGAACAGAAGAATGCGGCACACTCACCGATCCAGATGCAACGCTTTATTGAAGATTCTTATGCAGACATCTCAGTCACGGTCCGGGACGGTGAAACAGGAAGGAGGTGAGCAGGATGTGACGACGGCCGTTTCGCGCTTACGTCAGCGCTTCAATGGGTCCCGCGAAACGGCCGTCGTCACATCCTGCTCACCTCCTTCCTGTTTCACCGTCCCGGACCGTGTCTGAGATGTCTGCATAAGAATCTTCAATAAAGCGTTGCATCTGGATCGGTGAGTGTGCCGCATTCTTCTGTTCATTGCTGCTTGTTCATCCTCATTCCTGCGAGCACCTCGACCGTGACCCTGGATCCTGGTTCAGCGTCGCAGTGACTGTTAACTGTTAGTGGTCCAGCAGCAGCTGTGCAGTCATAGCTTTGTTTCTTGCTTTGTGCCTCTCATTAAGTAGTTGTTGTTAATATGTGTGGTTGGGGCCTACTAACGGTGTCTGCCGCTCCCTGGTGTTGTCCTCAACTGTACAAATCTGTGCTTCAATCTTCAGGCTCTCATTAAGTAGTTGTTGTTAATATGTGTGGTTGGGGCCTACTAACGGTGTCTGCCGCTCCAAGGTGTTCTCCAGGTTTACTTGCCTGAGCTTCAATCTTCAGGCTCTCATTAAGTAGTTGTTGTTAATATGACAGTGCAGTTGGCCTACTATTTTGTTTGGGGCCTACTAACGGTGTCTGCCGCTCCAAGGTGTTCTCCAGGTTTACTTACCTGAGCTTCAATCTTCAGGCTCTCATTAAGTAGTTGTTGTTAATATGTGTGGTTGGGGCCTACTAACGGTGTCTGCCGCTCCCTGGTGTTGTCCTCCACTGTGCAAAGCTGAGCTTCAATCTTCAGGCTCTCATTAAGTAGTTGTTGTTAATATGTGTGGTTGGGGCCTACTAACGGTGTCTGCTGCTCCCTGGTGTTGTCCTCCACTGTACAAAGCTGAGCTTCAATCTTCAGGCTCTCATTAAGTAGTTGTTGTTAATATGTGTGGTTGGGGCCTACTAACGGTGTCTGCCGCTCCCTGGTATTGTCCTCCACTGTACAAAGCTGAGCTTCAGTCATCAGGCTTTTGGCCTATAGTATCAAATATTTCACTGCATTTGGCCTACTTGTCTGGTTGGGCCCTACTAATGGTGTCTGCCGCTCCTTGGTTTTCTCCTGTTTGGTTTTCTTGAGCTTCAATCTTCAGGCTCTCATTAAGTAGTTGTTGTTAAGATAACAGTGCAGTTGGCCTACTATTTTGTTTGGGGCCTACTAATGGTGTCTGCCGCTCCAAGGTGTTCTCCAGGTTTACTTGCCTGAGCTTCAATCTTTAGGCTATCATTAAGTAGTTGTTGTTAACATAACACTGCTGTTGGCCTACTAGTGTGGTTGGGGCCTACTAACGGTGTCTGCCTCTGCTTTCTGTTCTCCACTGTACAGAGATGAGCTTCAATCTTCAGGCTCTCATTAAGTTGTTGATTATATAACACTGCAGTTGGCCTACTATTTTGGTTGGGCCTAGTAACGGTGTCTGCCGCACCTTGGTGTTGTCCTGTGTTATTTTCCAGAGCTTCAATCTTCAGGCTTTCGGGCTAGATTTGTAATATTAAACTGCATTTGGGCCTACTAGTGTGGTTGGGCCCTTAAAACGGAGTCTGCCACTCCTGGGTTTTCTCCTGTTTTGTTTTCCCGAGCTTCCATCTTCAGGCTTTCGGCCTTTATTTGTAATATTAAACTGCATTGGGCCTACTACTGTGGTTGGCCCCTTAAAACGGTGTCTGCCACTCCAGGGTTTTCTACTCCACTGAACAAACCAATGCCGCCTGGTTAGTCCTTTTACCAATTTTGAACTGCATTTAGCCCACTTTATTATTTGGGCCTATATCTGTGGTTCATCCTCATCCTGCCCATTGCCCAGCCAGTGCTAGATGATTCTTGTGGTACATTGACCCAGACCACTACATTCCCCTTGCACGCTACACAGCCACAATCTAACCCTGCTGAAATTCAGGTTCCCCGTCCCGCATACTATACCACCTTACACAGGGAAAAAGAGGAAGGTGCAGATGAACGTGCAGGTTCCTTCATCAGGTGGGGGGGCATACTCGTTGGCGACGTCACAGGCACAGGGCCCCTCAGAGTAAGCAGAAGTGTCGCTGCTGGTGGGAGGCGCCCCCACCGTGCAAACACACCGCCGTACTTTGAGGGGCCCTGTGCCAGTGCCAATGCCAACGAGTGGGCCCCCCCTGCTTGCTCTGGATCACAGCACTTGCAAAGTTGAAATACTTACCTCTCACTGCTCCACCGCCGTGACGTAGTCCACGTTTCCTGGGCCCACTAAAAACTTGAACCAGCCCTACCCCCCACAACTTTAGCCAAATGACCCCCAATTTCCAATGCACAACTATTATTATAAAGTTAATTAAGATTTACAAGCTTCAGAAACAATAATGGATGTTTTTGCCATTAAAATGGGCACTGTAGGTGTTTTCCTGGCCCCCACTCACTGCCGACTATGCTTCCCCATTGACTTGCATTGGGTTTCGTGCTTCGGTCGATCCCCGACTTTTCGCGATAATCGGCCGATTGCACTCGACTCGACTTTTGAGATAGTTGGGTTTGCAAAACCCGACTCGACCCCAAAAAAGTAAAAGTCGCTCAACCCTAACCACCATACCTGGCTGGAGGTTGAGCTGCCCAAACCACTGGTCGCTCTGCTGCTTGATGGCATTCCACAGCTGCTCTGCAGTGTGGCTTGTATCCCCCAAACTAATTAATTTCAACAAGGCCTGTTGACGTTTGGCCACGGCAGTGCTCAACTTGGTCGTGTCAGTGGACGGTTCACCAATCCTTGTAGATGTAGATGGTTCCAACAGCTGTGCTGAGGAATCTGAGGAAGTGGAGTAGGAGGAAGAGGCAATGTGAATGGACGAAAGTCCTGCAATCCTTGGCGTTGGAAGGACCTGCGCAGTGCCACTATCCACTTCTGTACCCGGCTACACCACATTTACCGAATGGGCAGTGAGGGAAATGTAGCGTCCCTGACCATGCTTACTGGTCCACGCATCCGTGGTCAGGAGGACCTTGCTGCTGCTGGCGTTAAATAGCGCCCGCTTAATTTTTTTCTCCCCGTGCTGTTGCAGGGCAGGGACGGCTTTTTGACTAAAATAGTGGCGGCTAGGAACACAGTACTGTGGGAGTGCCAATGCCATGAGGTTGTGAAAGGCGTCCGTATCCACCAGCCTGAATGATAGCATTTCAAGGGCCAGCAGTTTTGAAATGCTAGCATTGAGGGCCTATGCTCGGGGGGTGGCTTGCGGGGAGTTTAATTTTTCGACCCTATAATTGTGGGACGGATGGCTGCAGGCTAGACTGGGACTGTGAGGATAACCGGGATTGTGAGGTTGGTGGCAATGTGACAGTGACGATGGCTGTCTGTACACTACTGCAGGAGGACGTTCCCTCTCTCTCCTTGGAGGAACAAGTTACAACATTAGAGGAAGAGGTGGCACATGGAGCTGCAGGTTCAGCAAGATTTTTTATGTGACTTGTCCACTCCGCAACGTGCTTGTTCCTCAAATGCCTCAACATATTGGTGGTATTGAGGTTGTGGATGACACAGATTGCATCTGACTGTTGTAATGTCATCGGCAACTTGGTCAAAAAGGCCCAGGCACCACATCTCTTTGGAGCATCCCTTGCACTAGTTTTTGCATGGGTCCTGCTTAGTGTTGAGCGATACCTTCCGATATCGGAAAGTATCGGCCGATACCGTCAAAGTATCGGATCTAATCCGATACCGATACCCGATCCCAATGCAAGTCAATGGGACGAAAATATCGGAATTAAAATAAACCCTTTCTTTCCTTGTAGGTTCATTCTACATGAAGGAAAACAACTAAGAATAATGTAGGATGTATTGGGGGAGGTGGCGGAGACATTAAAGGCACAGAGGTTTAGCCCAATCAAATAGAATAGCAGGATTTTGTTTTTTTTTATGACGTTCGGCGTTAGAAAGATTTTGACTATGTTATTTTTTTTTTTTATTTTGTCAGATATTGATGTTTCACTACTTCCACGCCCTTCACCTTCTTTTTTACTTCTCCCACACTTTCTTCTTCATTATCCTCATCATCAGCTTCTTTGACATCAACTTCTTCACCTTATTCATCTTCTTCTTCATCTTCTACCTATAATTTTTTTTTTTTACATTGTTCATATTCTTTTTATTTAACTATTATCTTCTTCATATTCAACTTCTTCATCATATTCTTATTTGTGACAGGCATTCCCGTAGTTGTTATCTATAAAAGTTTGAAGATTACACCTTCCGTTCTGCCTGTCACAAAAGAGTTACATTTGTCCACGTTCAGTTTGGCCTGCAGCATCAGGCTTTATCCAGGGGCACCACGAGGAGGAACGGACTCACCCCCATACACTGCTTAGTCTTCTTCTGCTTATAATTTAGATAATATCTTTTGCTCTGATATTTAGTGTTATGCTTAATGTTCTTCTGCTCTTTGTTCTGCAGCCTCTTGTTCTTCTGCTTCTCGGTCTCCCATGTCATCGTCGTCTCCGGGGTTGTCGTCATCGGGGTGGTCTTCAGGGTCATCGTCTCCAGGGTCGTCGTCATCTCAGTGGTTGTCGTCTCTGGTGTCGTCGTCATCTTAGGGGTGGTCTTCCGGGTCGTCGTCTTTAGGGTCTTGAACTTGGAAATGTAGCAGAAGGTACAAGAAGGCTGAGAAAATGCCGAGAAACAGCTGATGGAACTGGAACTCGGATGGCTACCCGAAGGTCCAAGAGCCAATGGAACTACCGAGGACCAGCTGACGTTACTGGAACCCGGTTACTAAGCAGGAGGTACCCGTGCCTGAAAGCACTACCAAGGACCACCTGACGTTGGTGGAACTCAGATAACCAGAGGGAGGCACCTAAGCCAAAGGCTCTGCCCGGAACCAGCTGATGGTACTGGAACCAGGATGGGGAGCAGAAGGTACAAGAGCAAAAGACACTGCCGAGAACCAGCTGACGGTACTGGAACCCGGATGGGTAGCCGAAGGTCCAAGAGCCAATGGAACTACCGAGGACCAGCTGACGTTACTGGAACCCGGTTACTAAGCAGGAGGTACCCGTGCCTGAAAGCACTACCAAGGACCACCTGACGTTGGTGGAACTCGGATACCCAGAAGGAGGCACCTAAGCCAAAGGCTCTGCCCGGAACCAGCTGACGGTACTGGAACCAGGATGGGGAGCAGAAGGTACAAGAGCAAAAGACACTGCCGAGAACCAGCTGACGGTACTGGAACCCGGATGGGTAGCCGAAGGTCCAAGAGCCAATGGAACTACCGAGGACCAGCTGACGTTACTGGAACCCGGTTACTAAGCAGGAGGTACCCGTGCCTGAAAGCACTACCAAGGACCACCTGACATTGGTGGAACTCGGATACCCAGAAGGAGGCACCTAAGCCAAAGGCTCTGCCCGGAACCAGCTGACGGTGCTGGAACCAGGATGGGGACCTATTCAAGCTTATCTTCCTAGAGCCCCAACTAGCGGTGTTGGAGCAAAGGGTCAGCAGGGGGAGCAGAGTGTAGGCCGAAGCCTGCACTGGAGGCATTTGTAGGTCTGTTGTGTCTGCGTGGCGTTTGCAGGACACGTTGCCGGCTACACAGCAGGGGAACAGCTGGCGGTGCTGAACCCCACTGACACATTGGCGAGGTGTTTTTCTCTGTGCAGCCAGCACTTCGGGGCACCAACTGGCGGTGTTGGAGCCCAGGCTCTGCAGGGGGAGCAGAGTGTAGGCCGAAGCCTAATTGAACCAATTTTAAAGGTAACCTTTACCCCCCCCTCAAGTGTTACAAACTAGAAGAGCCACGCCTTATGCAGCAGTAGTGCTGCACAAGTCAAAGGTTGCTCTTTTAATTTTGTTCCTTGCACAAGCTGAATGAAACACGTACAACATTTTGGCCCTTATACAGTCAATCTGTCTTGGAGGCGGGAGTTCCCTTCGTAATGAGACGCAGCACAGCTGGCAAAAATACCACCTTGGTGCTTGGTGCGGCCTCCTGAGCATCGCATTTTGATGTACAGGAGTCTGCGTTGTTGCGTTATCCCTTGGCCATGCGCTGCCCGTCTTCTGACATCATTTCATGTCGGCTGGTGCGGTTCGCGATGCCCATGAATCCCAGCCCCGCAGTGTCTTTACAGTGTTTCACACTGCGGGGCTGGGATTCATGGCCTGGCGCAGTACATATGTTCGCCTCTCGCTCGTGTCCTTACACCTGCTACAGACTGTGCGGCGTCAGCTGATCCCTTATCGCATGCCACGGCCATGAAGCCGCACAGTCTGAAGAAGGCGGAAGGAGCTGAATGACAGCCTGGCGAAGATATGCACTGCTCATGCCCGTCAATCACACCCTCGCAGTCAAAATAAATAAGACACCGAGGGGCGTTGTGTCGGGCAGGGCGGCCGCAGAGGCGCAGCCAGCCAAAGAATGATGTCAGAAGAAGGGCTGTGCTACCAAGGGGGTCGTTGCGTGTCATTACAAAGGAAAGTCACACCTCAGGGACGTTTTAATGGTCTCAGGGGACACATTGTAGACGTGTTCAGTTCCACGTGTGCAAGGAGAATAAGTTTATGAGCCACCTTGCACACATGCAGCATTACTGCTGTACAAGGTGGCAGTAAAACATACAAACACCTGGGGGTGGGGCGACAGGATCCCTTCAATTTCAGTTCTTGTGTCTGCGTGGCTGTTGCAGGACACGATGCCGGCTACACAGCAGGGGAACAGCTGGCGGTGCTGAACCCCACTGACACATTGGCGAGGTGTTTTTCTCTGTGCAGCTAGCAGTACCGGGCACCAAGTGGCGGTGTTAGAGCCCAGGGTCAGCAGGAGGAGAGGGAGCAGAGTGTAGGCCGAAGCCTGCACTGGCGGCAGCTTTGTGTCTGCGTGGCTGTTGCAGGACACATTGCCGGCTACACAGCAGGGGAACAGCTGGCGGTGCTGAACCCCACTGACACATTGGCGAGGTGTTTTTCTCTGTGCAGCCAGCACTTCGGGGCACCAACTGGCGGTGTTGGAGCCCAGGCTCTGCAGGGGGAGCAGAGTGTAGGCCGAAGCCTAATTGAACCAATTTTAAAGGTAACCTTTAACCCCCCCTCAGGTGTTACAAACTAGAAGAGCCACGCCTTATGCAGCAGTAGTGCTGCACAAGTCAAAGGTTGCTCTTTTAATTTTGTTCCTTGCACAAGCTGAATGAAACACGTACAACATTTTGGCCCTTATACAGTCAATCTGTCTTGGAGGCGGGAGTTCCCTTCGTAATGAGACGCAGCACAGCTGGCAAAAATACCACCTTGGTGCTTGGTGCGGCCTCCTGAGCATCGCATTTTGATGTACAGGAGTCTGCGTTGTTGCGTTATCCCTTGGCCATGCGCTGCCCGTCTTCTGACATCATTTCATGTCGGCTGGTGCGGTTCGCGATGCCCATGAATCCCAGCCCCGCAGTGTCTTTACAGTGTTTCACACTGTGGGGCTGGGATTCATGGCCTGGCGCAGTACATATGTTCGCCTCTCGCTCGTGTCCTTACACCTTCTACAGACTGTGCGGCGTCAGCTGATCCCTTATCGCATGCCACGGCCATGAAGCCGCACAGTCTGAAGAAGGCGGAAGGAGCTGAATGACAGCCTGGCGAAGATATGCACTGCTCATGCCCGTCAATCACACCCTCGCAGTCAAAATGAATAAGACACCGAGGGGCGTTGTGTCGGGCAGGGCGGCCGCAGAGGCGCAGCCAGCCAAAGAATGATGTCAGAAGAAGGGCTGTGCTACCAAGGGGGTCGTTGCGTGTCATTACAAAGGAAAGTCACACCTCAGGGACGTTTTAATGGTCTCAGGGGACACATTGTAGACGTGTTCAGTTCCACGTGTGCAAGGAGAATAAGTTTATGAGCCACCTTGCACACATGCAGCATTACTGCTGTACAAGGTGGCAGTAAAACATACAAACACCTGGGGGTGGGGCGACAGGATCCCTTCAATTTCAGTTCTTGTGTCTGCGTGGCTGTTGCAGGACACGATGCCGGCTACACAGCAGGGGAACAGCTGGCGGTGCTGAACCCCACTGACACATTGGCGAGGTGTTTTCCTCTGTGCAGCTAGCAGTACCGGGCACCAAGTGGCGGTGTTAGAGCCCAGGGTCAGCAGGAGGAGAGGGAGCAGAGTGTAGGCCGAAGCCTGCACTGGCAGCAGCTTTGTGTCTGCGTGGCTGTTGCAGGACACGTTGCCGGCTACACAGCAGGGGAACAGCTGGCGGTGCTGAACCCCACTGACACATTGGCGAGGTGTTTTTCTCTGTGCAGCCAGCACTTCGGGGCACCAACTGGCGGTGTTGGAGCCCAGGCTCTGCAGGGGGAGCAGAGTGTAGGCCGAAGCCTAATTGAACCAATTTTAAAGGTAACCTTTAACCCCCCCCTCAGGTGTCACAAACTAGAAGAGCCACGCCTTATGCAGCAGTAGTGCTGCACAAGTCAAAGGTTGCTCTTTTAATTTTGTTCCTTGCACAAGCTGAATGAAACACGTACAACATTTTGGCCCTTATACAGTCATTCTGTCTTGGAGTCGGGAGTTCCCTTCGTAATGAGACGCAGCACAGCTGGCAAAAATACCACCTTGGTGCTTGGTGCGTCCTCCTGAGCATCGCATTTTGATGTACAGGAGTCTGCGTTGTTGCGTTGTCCCTTGGCCATGCGCTGCCCGTCTTCTGACATCATTTCATGTCGGCTGGTGCAGTTCGCGATGCCCATGAATCCCAGCCCGCGCAGTGTCTTTACAGTGTTTCACACTGCGGGGCTGGGATTCATGGCCTGGCGCAGTACATATGTTCGCCTCTCACTCGTGTCCTTACACCTGCTATAGACTGTGCGGCGTCAGCTGATCCCTTATCGCATGCCACGGCCATGAAGCCGCACAGTCTGAAGAAGGCGGAAGGAGCTGAGTGACAGCCTGGCGAAGATATGCACTGCTCATCCCCGTCAATCACACCTTCGCAGTCAAAATAAATAAGACACCGAGGGGCGTTGTGTCGGGCAGGGCGGCCGCAGAGGCACAGCCAGCCAAAGAATGATGTCAGAAGAAGGGCTGTGCTACCAAGGGGGTCATTGCGTGTCATTACAAAGGAAAGTCACACCTCAGTGACGTTTTAATGGTATCAGGGGACACATTGTAGACGTGTTCAGTTCCACGTGTGCAAGGAGAATAAGTTTATGAGCCACCTTGCACACATGCAGCATTACTGCTGTACAAGGTGGCAGTAAAACATACAAACACCTGGGGGTGGGGCGACAGGATCCCTTCAATTTCAGTTCTTGTGTCTGCGTGGCTGTTGCAGGACACGATGCCGGCTACACAGCAGGGGAACAGCTGGCGGTGCTGAACCCCACTGACACATTGGCGAGGTGTTTTTCTCTGTGCAGCCAGCACTTCGGGGCACCAACTGGCGGTGTTGGAGCCCAGGCTCTGCAGGGGGAGCAGAGTGTAGGCCGAAGCCTAATTGAACCAATTTTAAAGGTAACCTGTAACCCCCCCTCAGGTGTTACAAACTAGAAGAGCCACGCCTTATGCAGCAGTAGTGCTGCACAAGTCAAAGGTTGCTCTTTTAATTTTGTTCCTTGCACAAGCTGAATGAAACACGTACAACATTTTGGCCCTTATACAGTCAATCTGTCTTGGAGGCGGGAGTTCCCTTCGTAATGAGACGCAGCGCTGCTGGCAAAAATACCACCTTGGTGCTTGGTGCGGCCTCCTGAGCACGGCCATGAAGCCGCACAGTCTGAAGAAGGCGGAAGGAGCTGAGTGACAGCCTGGCGAAGATATGCACTGCTCATGCCCGTCAATCACACCCTCGCAGTCAAAATAAATAAGACACCAAGGGGCGTTGTGTCGGGCAGGGCGGCCGCAGAGGCGCAGCCAGCCAAAGATTGATGTCAGAAGAAGGGCTGTGCTACCAAGGGGGTCGTTGCGTGTCATTACAAAGGAAAGTCACACCTCAGGGACGTTTTAATGGTCTCAGGGGACACATTGTAGACGTGTTCAGTTCCACGTGTGCAAGGAGAATAAGTTTATGAGCCACCTTGCACACATGCAGCATTACTGCTGTACAAGGTGGCAGTAAAACATACAAACACCTGGGGGTGGGGGCGACAGGATCCCTTCAATTTCAGTTCTTGTGTCTGCGTGGCTGTTGCAGGACACAATGCCGGCTACACAGCAGGGGAACAGCTGGCGGTGCTGAACCCCACTGACACATTGGCGAGGTGTTTTTCTCTGTGCAGCTAGCAGTACCGGGCACCAAGTGGCGGTGTTAGAGCCCAGGGTCAGCAGGAGGAGAGGGAGCAGAGTGTAGGCCGAAGCCTGCACTGGCGGCAGCTTTGTGTCTGCGTGGCTGTTGCAGGACACATTGCCGGCTACACAGCAGGGGAACAGCTGGCGGTGCTGAACCCCACTGACACATTGGCGAGGTGTTTTTCTCTGTGCAGCCAGCACTTCGGGGCACCAACTGGCGGTGTTGGAGCCCAGGCTCTGCAGGGGGAGCAGAGTGTAGGCCGAAGCCTAATTGAACCAATTTTAAAGGTAACCTTTAACCCCCCCTCAGGTGTTACAAACTAGAAGAGCCACGGCTTATGCAGCAGTAGTGCTGCACAAGTCAAAGGTTGCTCTTTTAATTTTGTTCCTTGCACAAGCTGAATGAAACACGTACAACATTTTGGCCCTTATACAGTCAATCTGTCTTGGAGGCGGGAGTTCCCTTCGTAATGAGACGCAGCACAGCTGGCAAAAATACCACCTTGGTGCTTGGTGCGGCCTCCTGAGCATCGCATTTTGATGTACAGGAGTCTGCGTTGTTGCGTTATCCCTTGGCCATGCGCTGCCTGTCTTCTGACATCATTTCATGTCGGCTGGTGCGGTTCGCGATGCCCATGAATCCCAGCCCCGCAGTGTCTTTACAGTGTTTCACACTGCGGGGCTGGGATTCATGGCCTGGCGCAGTACATATGTTCGCCTCTCGCTCGTGTCCTTACACCTTCTACAGACTGTGCGGCGTCAGCTGATCCCTTATCGCATGCCACGGCCATGAAGCCGCACAGTCTGAAGAAGGCGGAAGGAGCTGAATGACAGCCTGGCAAAGATATGCACTGCTCATGCCCGTCAATCACACCCTCGCAGTCAAAATAAATAAGACACCGAGGGGCGTTGTGTCGGGCAGGGCGGCCGCAGAGGCGCAGCCAGCCAAAGAATGATGTCAGAAGAAGGGCTGTGCTACCAAGGGGGTCGTTGCGTGTCATTACAAAGGAAAGTCACACCTCAGGGACGTTTTAATGGTCTCAGGGGACACATTGTAGACGTGTTCAGTTCCACGTGTGCAAGGAGAATAAGTTTATGAGCCACCTTGCACACATGCAGCATTACTGCTGTACAAGGTGGCTGTGAAACATACAAACACCTGGGGGAGGGGGGACAGGTTCCCTTCAATTTCAGTTCTTGTGTCTGCGTGGCTGTTGCAGGACACGATGCCGGCAACACAGCAGGGGAACAGCTTGCGGTGCTGAACCCCACTGACAGAGTGGCGTGTGTTTGGCTCTGTGCAGCAAGCACTTCTGGGCCCCAACTGGCGGTGTTAGAGCCCAGGGTCAGCAGGAGGAGTAGAGGGAGCAGAGTGTAGGCCGAAGCCTGCACTGGCGGCAGCTTTAGGTCTGTTGTGTCTGCGTGGCAGTTGCAGGACACGTTGCCGGCTACACAGCAGGGGTACAGCTGGCGTTGCTGAACCCCACTGACACATTGGCTGGTGTTTTTCTCTGTGCAGCCAGCACATCTGGGCGCCAACTGGCGGTGTTAGAGCCCAGGGTCAGCAGGAGGAGCATAGTGTAGGCCGAAGCCTACACTGGAGCAAGTTGAAAGGGAACCTTTAACCCCCCCCCCCAGGGGTTTGTAGCTGAAAGAGCCATATTGTACAGCACTAATGCTGGAAAAGGTAAACTTAGCTCTTTTAATTATGGTCCTTGCAAACGCTGAACTTGACACTTATGAAATGTGTCCCCTCACACCGTTAAACCGTCCGGTCGGAGGGACTTTCCTTTGTCATGTGACACAGCACAGCTGTCATTCTTACCCCCTTGGCACCGAGCGCCACCTCCTCAGCGTTGTTTGAATCTGTCCCGGAGCCTGCGCTGTTATGTTAGCCCTTGTCCATGCACACATTTTGCGCTGCCCATCTTCTGACATCATTTGGTGTGAGGCTGGCTGCGCCTCTGCGGCTGCGCTGGCCAAGATCCCGCCTCGCTGTGTCATCTAATGTAATCACTCTGCGGACCTGTGATCCATGGGCATGCGCAGTGCATATCCTTGCCTCTCACTCCCCTCCTTCCAGCTTCTTCAGACTGTGCGGCGTCATATCCGTGGCATGCTATTAGGGATCAGCTGACGGCGCACAGTCTGAAGAAGGCTGAGGGAGATGAGAGAGAGGCGGAGGTTAAGATATGCACTGCGCATGTCCATGGATCACAGGCCCGCAGTGGGATTAAATCAGAAGACACTACGAGGCGGGATCTCGTCCAGCGCGGCCGCACAGGCGCAGCCAGCCTGACACCAAATGATGTCAGAAGATGGGCAGCGCAAAATGTGTACATGGACAAGGGCTAACATAACAGCGCAGGCTCCGGGACAGATTCAAACAACGCTGAGGAGGCGGCGCACGGCGCCAAGGGGGTAAGAATGACAGCTGTGCTGCATCACATGACAAAGGAAAGTCCCTCTGACCGGACAGTTTAACGGTGTGAGGGGACACATTTCATAAGTGTCAAGTTTAGCGTGTGCAAGGAGAACCACAAAAAGAGCCACTTTTCCCTTTTGCATCATTATTACTGCTGCACAAGGTGTCTCTTTCAGTAACAAACGCCTGGGGGGGGTGGCTTCCAGGTTCCCTTAAATTTAAGTTGTTGTGTCTGCGTGGCTGTTGCAGGACATGATGCCGGCTACACAGCAGGGGAGCAGCAGGCACTACTAAACCCCACTAACACATTGGCGAGGTGTTTGGCTCTGTGCAGACAGCACTTCCGGACAACAACTAGCGGTGTTGGAGCCCAGGGAAAGCAGGATGAGGAGGAGGAGGTGGAGGAGATAGGAGGGATTGCCACACACACAGCTGGGGAACAGCTGACGTTACTGAACCCCAATAACAGAGGAGCAACTGTTGACTGTGCGGACAGCACTTCCAGACAACAACTAGCGGTGTTGGAGCCCAGGGACAGCAGGATGAGGAGGAGGAGGTGGAGGAGATAGGAGGGATTGCCACACACACAGCTGGGGAACAGCTGACGTTACTGAACCCCAATAACAGAGGAGCGACTGTTGACTGTGCGGACAGCACTTCCAGACAACAACTAGCGGTGTTGGAGCCCAGGGACAGCAGGATGAGGAGGAGGAGGTGGAGGAGATAGGAGGGATTGCCACACACACAGCTGGGGAACAGCTGACGTTACTGAACCACAATAACAGAGGAGCGACTGTTGACTGTGCGGACAGCACTTCCAGACAACAACTAGCGGTGTTGGAGCCCAGGGACAGCAGGATGAGGAGGAGGAGGTGGAGGAGATAGGAGGGATCGCCACACACACAGCTGGGGAACAGCTGACGTTACTGAACCCCAATAACAGAGGAGCGACTGTTGACTGTGCGGACAGCACTTCCAGACAACAACTAGCGGTGTTGGAGCCCAGCGACAGCAGGATGAGGAGGAGGAGGTGGAGGAGATAGGAGGGATTGCAACACACACAGTTGGGGAACAGCTGACGTTACTGAACCCCAATAACAGAGGAGCGACTGTTGACTGTGCGGACAGCACTTCCAGACAACAACTAGTGGTGTTGGAGCCCAGGGACAGCAGGATGAGGAGGAGGAGGTGAAGGAGACAGGAGGGATTGCCACACACACAGCTGGGGAACAGCTGACGTTACTGAACCCCAATAACAGAGGAGCGACTGTTGACTGTGCGGACAGCACTTCCAGACAACAACTAGCGGTGTTGGAGCCCAGGGACAGCAGGATGAGGAGAAGAAGGTGGAGGAGATAGGAGGGATTGCCACACACACAGCTGGGGAACAGCTGACGTTACTGAACCCCAATAACAGAGGAGCGACTGTTGACTGTGCGGACAGCACTTCCAGACAACAACTAGCGGTGTTGGAGCCCAGGGACAGCAGGATGAGGAGGAGGAGGAGGTGGTGGAGATAGGAGGGATTGCCACACACACAGCTGGGGAACAGCTGACGTTACTGAACCCCAATAACAGAGGAGCGACTGTTGACTGTGCGGACAGCACTTCCAGACAACAACTAGCGGTGTTGGAGCCCAGGGACAGCAGGATGAAGAGGAGGAGGTGGAGGAGATAGGAGGGATTGCCACACACACAGCTGGGGAACAGCTGACGTTACTGAACCCCAATAACAGAGGAGCGACTGTTGACTGTGCGGACAGCACTTCCAGACAACAACTAGCGGTGTTGGAGCCCAGGGACAGCAGGATGAGGAGGAGGAGGTGGAGGAGATAGGAGGGATTGCCACACACACAGCTGGGGAACAGCTGACGGTACTGAACCCCAATAACAGAGGAGCGACTGTTGACTGTGCGGACAGCACTTCCAGACAGCAACTAGCGGTGTTGGAGCCCAGGGACAGCAGGAGGAGCAGAGGAACACAGTGTAGGCCGAAGCCCGATTGGAGAAAGTTGAAAGGGAACCTTTAACCCCCCCAAGGCGTTTGTAGCTGAAGGAGCCAGCTTGTGCAGCACAAAGGATGCAAAGGAAAAGGTGGCTCTTTTCATTATGCTCCTTGCACGCACAGAACTTAACACTTATAAAATGTGTCCACTGATACCGTAAAACCGTCCTGGAGGTGGGACTTTCCTTCGTAATGTGACGCAGCACAGCCGTCATTCCTACCCCCTTGGCGCCGTGCGTCGGCTCCTCAGCGTTGTTTGATTCCGTCCCGGAGCCTGCGCTGTTATGTTATCCCTTGGCCAGGCACACTTAGCGCTGCCCATCTTCTGACATCATTTGGTGTCAGTTTGGCTGCGCCTGTGCGGACGCGCTGGCCGTTAGCCCGCCTTGCAGTGTCATCTAATGTAATCCAACCGCGGGCCTGGGATCCGTGGCCATGCGCAGCCAGCCTGACACCAAATGATGTCAGAAGACGGGCAGCGCTAAGTGTGCCTGGCCAAGGGATAACATAACAGCGCAGGCTTCGAGACAGAATCAAACAATGCTGAGGAGCCGGCGCACTTCGCCGGGGGGTAAGAATGACGGCTGTGCTACGTCACATTACGAAGGAAAGTCCCACCTCCGGGACGGTTTTACGGTATCAGTGGACACATTCTATAAGTGTTAAGTTCTGCGCGTGCAAGGAGCAAAACAAAAATAGCTACCTTTTCCTTGTGCAGCATTACTGCTGCACAAGGTGGCTCTTTCAGTAACAAACGCCTTGGGGGGGGGGGGACAGGTTCCCTTACATTTAAGTTGTTGTGTCAGCGTGGCGGTCGCAGGACACATTGCCGGCTACACAGCTGGGGATCAGCTGACGTTACTGAAACCCAATAACACTGGGTCGTATGTTTTGACTGTGCAGACGGCACTTCTGAGCCTCAACTGGCGGTGTTGGAGCCCAGGAATTTAAGTTCAGGTGGTAGAAAGATGAACACAACAGGAGACCTGGATACTGTAGACTGTCACCTAATTATTTAATCAGGAAGAGGAGTGGCAAATTCCTGCGAGATCCAGGCCTTGTTCATTTTCAGGAAAGTAAGCCGGTCAACGTTATCGGAGGATAGTCGCATGCGACGGTCAGTTAGTACACCACCTGCAGCACTAAAGACACGTTCTGATAATACACTAGCCGCAGGGCAAGACAGCACCTCCAATGCATACTGGCTTAGCTCTGGCCATGTATCCAGCTTTGAGACCCAAAACTTGAACGGGGAAAAGCCGTCTGGGAGTATAGCAAGAGGGCAAGACATGTAGTCTGTCACCATCTGACGGAACCGTTGCCTCCTGCTGACTGGAGCCGTCTGTGATGGTGTAGACTTTTGTGGCGGGCACACAAAACTGTGCCACAGTTGGGCCATACTGGTCTTGCCTTGGGCAGAGGCACTGCTTCTGCTCCCTCTTTGTGCAGAGCCTCCTCCACTGCCTGGATGCACTGAGCTGCTTTGTAATGCACTAGCAGCACTTCTCTCAGTTGGAATGGAGAAGATGATGGAATTCACCAGTGTGTCTTGGTACTCCCGCATTTTTCACTCCCGGTTCATCGGTGTGATGAGGCTTTCTACGTTGTCCCGGTAGCGAGGATCGAGGAGGGTGAACACCCAATAATCAGACATGCTGAGAATGTGGGCGATGCGGCGGTCGTTTCTCAGGCACTGCAGCATGTAATCCACCATGTGCTGCAGACTGCCAACTGTCCAAGAAACTCTGTCCCCTGCTGGAGGCGTGATCTCTGCCCGCTCGTCATCACCCCACCCTCGCTGTACACACTGAGTACTGGACAATTGTGTAACTCCCTCCTCTGGATGGATGTCTTCCTCTTCCATTGACTCCTCCTCATCCTCCTCACAAAGTGTCCCCTGCCTACGCGTTTGTGAGGAACCACGTGGGGCTGACTGTCCAGAAGATGATGGAAATGGTGAATCCTCATCCTCCACCTCTTCCACAACATCATCCCTTAGCGCTTGCAGTGATTTTTCAAGCAGGCAGATAAGGGGGACAGTCATGCTGACTAGTGCATCATCTGCACTCGCCATCCGCGTGGAATAATCGAAGGGACGCAAAACCTGGCAGACGTCCTTCATAGTGGCCCACTCTGTGGTTGTGAAGTCTGAACGGCGCGGAGTGCGACTTCTTTGTGCCTGATGCAGCTGGTACTCCATTACAGCTTGCTGCTGCTCACACAACCGCTCCAACATATGTAATGTGGAATTCCACCTGGTAGGTAGGTCACATATGATGCGATGTTCCGGCAGGCGGTGTCGGCGCTGCAGAGCCGCAATGCGCGATTTTGCCGTGCTGGAACGCCGCAAGTGAGCACGCTCTAGGCGGACCTTGTGCAGCAGTGCATCAAGATCCGGATAGTCCCTCAAAAAACTCTGCACGACCAAATTGAGCACATGTGCCAGACATGGGATGTGAGTGAGGTTGCTGATGCCCAGAGCTGCCACCAGATTTCGGCCATTATCACACACTACCATGCCTGGCTGGAGATTCGCTGCCACAAACCACACATCGCTCTCCTGCTTGATGGCATTCCAGAGCTCCTGCGCTGTGTGGCTTCGATTCCCCAAAGAAATTAATTTCAAGACGGCCTGTTGACGTTTGGCCACGGCTGTGCTCATGTCGGTCGTAACAGGTAAACGTTCATCACGGGTCCATGTGGAGGTGGACTGTGACGGCTCCTGCAGCGATGATTCTGAGGAACTTGTGTAAGAGGAGGAGTCAATGCGTACAGAATGGATTCCTGCAATCCTTGGAGTGGGCAGGACACGTCCTGCGCCACTCGCACGATCTGTACCCGGCTCAACAACATTAACCCAATGGGCAGTGAGGGAAAGGTATCGCCCCTGTCCATGTTGACTGGTCCACGCATCGGTGGTGAGGTGGACCTTGCTACTGACGGCGTTCAGTAGTGCGTGTTTTATGTGTCCCTCCACATGCTTGTGCAGGGCAGGGACAGCTTGCCTGCTGAAGTAAAAGCGGCTGGGCACATTGTACTGTGGGAATGACATCAAGTCACGGAAGCTGTCAGTCTCCACCAGCCTGAATGACAGCATTTCCAGTGACAGAAGTTTAGCAATGCCTGCAGTCAGAGCCTGTGCTCGTGGGTGGTTTGACGAGAAAGGCCGCCTTTTCTCCCATGCCTGTACTACCGATGGCTGTAGACTGGGCTGGGAGTGTGTGGATGACTGGGAACATGGTGCTGCGGGTGGAATTACAGTGGGTCTCTGGACAACAGGGCCAGAGGTTCTTCCACGGCGATCCTGGGAGGAAGCCGAACCAGCTGCGTGTGAGCTGGAGGAAGAGGCAACACGAGATGAAGAGGTGGTAGCTGCCGCTGTTGGTTGGCCTAGCTCTTCAGTGTGTTTTTCTAACTCCGCCAGGTGCCTGGTCCGCACATGTTTCCACATGTTGGAGGTATTGAGGTTGCTGACATTTCGACCTCTTTTGACTTTGCGATGACACACCTTGCATTTGACATAGCAAATGTCATCTGCAACTGTGTCAAAAAAGGACCAGGCACTGCAAGTCTTGGGAGCGCCCTTTTTGGCTTTTGGAAGAGACATGCTCCGAACGGGTGCCAAAGCGGAGGCTGCAGGATCCACAGTCTTCCCCCTCCCTCTGCCTCTTTGGCCCGTTCGGGGAACCTCTTCCTCAGAGCTGCTCCCACCACCTTCCTGTCCCTCACGCCAAGATGGGTCAAGGACATCATCTACACTACCCTCTGCCACCAACTGCTCCTCCTGGGTAGTTTCAGCAGCAGAGCACGCACCAGAAAGTGGCACCTGAGTGTCATCAGCGGATGCGTCCTGCGATGTGGTGACCGGAGGCACTGGCCCACCCGCCTCTTCAGAGGAAGAGAGAAAAAGCGGTTGGGCATCACTGCACCCTGCCTCTTCTTCCATTTCTCCAATGCTGCTTGGCTGGCCCCCTGTTTCCAAGCCAAGAGATTCAGAGAACAGAAGTAGAGACGGCTCCTGTCCTGGGCTCTCTGTCTGCCTGGGCAATTTGGCAGGTGGTGAAGAGACAGATGGCTGCTCTCCAGTGCTCTGTGTCTGAGAGGATGTGGCACTAATTGAAGTCGATGCGTTAGCTGCCATCCATCCGACAACGGCTTCAATTTGTTCTTCACGCAGCAGCGGTGTACGGCGCTCTGTGACAAAGCTGCGCATGAAGGACTGTTCCCTGGTGAAACTGGGTGCTGAGGAGTCACCGGTGCCTGTAGCAGGCACAGAATCCCCACGTCCTCTCCCTGCTCCACGCCCACGTGCCTTACTCCCTGCCTTCTTCATCTTAATTGACTGATAAAGATAAGCAGAAAAGTACTAACGGGTAACGGCTGTGTGTGCTTATTCCTGACCAGCTCCTAACAGGTATAAGAAACACTAATTTTCTAAAGCGTGGACTAGACTTTAATATGAGCTAATGTGGCCTACACAAATGTAAAGTGGTGTGTTTGGTGAACTTTATTATTTATTTATGTTTTGGGGGCTGAACTGACAACAGAGAGAGCTGCAGTCACACGGAGACCGTGCAGACAGCCGTAAACGGCACTGCAAGGCCCAAAAACTCTCCTCTACGTTATCCTATGTAGTGTTTTTCCACAAGTTAGCTGGATACGGGTGGAAAGACACTAATAGGAATTTTTTGAAAAAATGTGCAGCAGCCTGCACTACTTAAAACAAAAGGAAAATTGATTTGACGGTATGACGCAGTGAAGAACCCTGAGCTGGATACAACCAGGCTATGGCTGCTCACAGACTACAGGGCGAGCTGCAGTCACACGGAGACCATGCAGACAGCCGTAAACGGCGCTGCAAGGCCCAAAAACCCTCCCCTACGTTATCCTGTGTAGTGTTTTTCCACAAGTTAGCTGGATACGGGTGGAAAGACACTAATAGGAATTTTTTGTAAAAATGTGCAACAGCCTGCACTACTTAAAACAAAAGGAAAATTGATTTGACGGTATGACGCAGTGAAGAACCCTGAGCTGGATACAACCAGGCTATGGCTGCTCAAAGACTACAGGGCGAGCTGCAGTCACACGGAGACCGTGCAGACAGCCGTAAACGGCGCTGCAAGGCCCAAAAACCCTCCTCTACGTTATCCTATGTAGTGTTTTTCCACAAGTTAGCTGGATACGGGTGGAAAGTCACTAATAGGAATTATTAGACAAAATGAGCAGCAGACTACACTACTTGAAAAAAATAAATAAAAATAGAACAGTATGAGGCAATGAACCACCCTCCCTGAACTGAATACAACCAGCTATGGCCTATTGGCTGCACACAGACTAGACACACACACACACACACAGACCTTTCAGATCGCTGTGAAAACAGCGCTGCAAGGCAAAAGCAAGGTGATTAGTAGGTGAACACAGCGATTGCTAAATTAGCCTTGGAAAAGAACAATGAAGCAAATCGCTATCTTTAAACTGGCCCTCAGTCAGCAAACAGCGTCCTGTCACTAACTGAATTCACAGCAGAGTGAGCGCAAAATGGCGCCAGCGACTTTTAAACTGCAGCATGACATCATTTCAGCATCCAATCACAGCCTTGCCAGTAGTTTCATGCCCTCCATGCTGAACAGGATGTGCCCACACTTGGAATCATTCTCATTGGCTGCATTCGTGCAAATTTGTGCAGTTTGAATCCTGGGAACTTCCGATTCCGGTATCCGATACGCGGCAAGTATCGGATCTCGGTATCGGAATTCCGATACCGCTAAGTATCGGCCGATACCCGATACTTGCGGTATTGGAATGCTCAACAGTAGTCCTGCTCCTTCCGGGTGCCGAAGTGGAGGCTACAGGCAACCAACTCTTGCTCCTCACTCTACTCCCTTTTATGGCCCTCTGCTGCTGTACTGTTGTGGGAATCTCTTCCTCTGAGCTGCTACCACCACTTTTCTGTCCCTCACACCATGATGGATCAAGGACCTCATCATCTGTTGGACCTTCTTCCAACACCTCAGACGATTGCTCCTCCCGGGTCATTTGTATACTGCAGGACGCACCAGCTAATGCCACCTGAGTTTCATCATCATCTGATGCGTACTGTAGTTAGCTGACTGTGTGCACAGGGCTACCCGCCTCTTCTTCTTCTGAGAGAAAATTAAGTTGGGCATCACTGCTTAAAAGCTCTTCTTCCTGTTGTTGAATACTGCCTGACTGGCCCCCTGATCAATAGCCAACAGATTCTTCAAACACAAGTAAAGATGGCTCCTGTACTGGTCCCTCTAACTGCCTGGGTAATTTGGCAGGTGGCGGTGAAGAAACAGAGCGGTTCTCTACACTGACATGAGTGGACTCTGTGCTCTGTATCTGGGAGGATGAGGATGAGGAACGAATTGAAGTCGAGGCCGCAGCTGCCATCCATCCAACAACGGTTTCAATTTGTTCCTCCCCCAGCAATGGGATACCACGACCTCCAACAAAGCTCATCATGAAGGACTGTTCCCGGGAATAGTTTGTGGCTGAGTCACTTGTGCACGCAGCAGGCAAAGATTCTCCACGTCCTCTCCCTGCAACACCTCTGCGACCGCGGCGGCGACCACGTCCCTTACTCCCTGCCTTCCTCATCTCTCTAGACTTAGATGGGCGGAAGGGCAGAAGAGTTCTCCTATTTAGTGTGCCTAAACCTGTAAAGCTGCAGACAGGAGTAAGAAACACTAATTGGATCCAGTTTGGCGTAAACTTTAATAGAAACTGGTGTGGCCTAAACGAATATGAACTGGTGTTGTGTGAACTGTATTTATACAAATCTGAAAGTATCACAGAGTTTTTGTAGCAGTTGCACCGTGGGAGCGTAATCTATGGTGCAAAAGTGGAATCTACAAATATTCTGCGAATACTAGGTGAGAATGTGCAAGGCGGCACAATCCCACAACAAAAATACGATAGTGTGATTACACCTCGACTGCTGCACAGAGGTGTAAACCGACACTAATTGGAAGTATTGTGGTAATTCGAATTAAAGTGCAATCACACACAAAATGCAGGTGGTAGTATTAGGAATTTTTTGTAGCAGTTGCACCGTGGGGGCGCAATCTACGGTGCAAAAGTGGAAGCTACAAATATTCTGCTAATACTAGGTAAGAATATTTCCCAATTCCCACACCTCTCCCCTTCCCAGTCCTCACTAAGAGGTATAGGATCACCCAACTAAATAACTTTTGTTCCTTCTATCTATCTATCCAATTCTCAAAGGCTGCAGTCCAAACAAAATAAAAGATTGGTGGATGGTGTGCTGAAACAGCAAAAAGACAGGCGCTGCAATCTGCAGAGAATGCAGTAAACAGACCAGTGTATGCTGCACAATGACGCTGCAGGCTCCACAGAACTCTGAGCAGGTCTTAAGAAAAAAAGCACAGGGTAGTGAAGCACAGTCAGTGAAGGTACTTTAACACAGGAGGTGTTAAAATAGATAGGACAAAAACGCTAATAGAGCCAATGTTTTCTCTCTCTCTCTCTCTAATGACAGAGACAAGCTCTCCCTAACTGAATTCACAGTAGAGTGAACACAAAATGGCGGCGCCAGCCTTTTATAGTGCCTGATCACAGCCAATCACAGTCATGCCAGTAGTTAAAATGCCTACTAGCGTTTCAGGATGTGCCCACACTTCACAGGCTCTTCATTGAGTGGTTCATGTGTCAATCACAAGCATTGTGCAAAAAAAAATACACACTTCCGATTTCCGATCACATTCAAAGATCGGAATCGGGATTCAGAATTCCGATCATAGTGAAAATCGGTATAATTCCAATTTTACATGATCGGATCGAGCAATCCTAGTGGCCAGTACAAAACATGACTTATTCCTTCTAAAGACCATACTTAGGACCAGCGGGCACTCATTATGGGTGGAAGATAGGCGATTTCAGCAGCTAAATAGGAAAGGGTTCAGTTTGAGCAGTCAGACTGTGAAATGCCGATCACAAAAGGTAGTATTGGCAGACATTATAACAGCTTTTAAAATAGGGCTGGATGATTTCCTTGCTACACATAACATCATGGGTTATAGTTAAATTAGTGACAAAATGTACAATTGGTGGAGAAAGGTTGAACCTGATGGACCTAGGTCTTTTTCAACCTATGTAACTATGTAACTCCATCCCTATTTCTGAAACATTTGTAAAGAATACACAGTACATTGACCATCAAACTCATTTGAAGCTAAAAACCCTGTAGGTAGGTGGGGGGTGGTCTATTGAGTCCGAACAGCACCATGATCTTCTCCCCTGAGTGCTTTGACAGATTGATAGGGACTATCGAACTTTTAAGGGGTTACTACATATGAAGAAGTTTTCAAAACTAAGTTACTCTTTAACATCTCACAGCCAGTAATAGTCTATGGCAGAGTGGAGGAGAGAGCAGAGACTCAGTAGTTGAAGAGGGAATGAGTCATGCAGGGACAAGAGACTTCCTGCTTCTACATTGAGCAGGGAAAAGAGAATAATTACCTTAATAGAAAGGCAAAATGAGCAATTGTAAGTACACAGTGCTATATAATATGGTGACTGCAATATATTAAGATGATAAAGACTTTGATGGGAGGGCTTCTTTAATGAGGGGCTATGCAACACAGGTCAGTTTGCCACACTTGGAATGATAATGAATGTTTTATCAGTATTAGGTATTAACTAGTGATGAGCAAGCGTGCTCGCCACTATTAGTTACTCACCCGAATATCAGGGTACTCGCCGAGCAGCGAGCATTTCCGGGATTATTCGGTGGTAACTGCACTCTCCACCCAGCGTTTTTGGCAGACTTTAGAGACCCAATCACAGTACAGGGATTGTCTGCCAGGCCATGAAACGCCGCAGACATCTTTGTTGTGGTCGTGCAGTGATTGGCTGGGCCGCACAGCATCATCCCGAGAATAAGAGACCAGGCGCCGCCCTGCTCACCGCATTCTGATCCTGTTTCAGCGAGAGTAGGGAGAGCTGCTGCCAAAATAGGGTCAGAATCGTGGTTTTAGAGTTAGTGTAGGTCTGCAACTCATACATCCACAACTCCTGAGAAACCAACAGTCCTTTTTAGGGCTTATTCGTGGTTCCCGATATTGCAGCACTAGGCAGGCAGGGCACAGCATATCCACATCAGTGCAAGGGCTGCAGGCACTGTATGTGCATCCATTGCTCCCACTGCATCCTTCCCAAAGCTCCATAACTACCTGATTTTTTTTTCCACAAATTCCCCCCCCCCAAAAAAAAAAAAATATATATACAGTCTGTTCTGTCAGACTGAGGCCTGTTGAAAAGTGATAGATTGTCAGGCATACATAGCATAGTTGTGTGTGCTACCCTTGGGCCCCTTTTATTTTTTTTGGTGTTTTAAATTCACCGAAAAAGGCCTCATATATCTCTGTGCTCCAAGTTTGGTTATTGGAGGCCGGTGTACTTATTTTGTGGCCGTGTGATACTCAAATTCTATACAGAGCTATTTAGCATCCAAAAAAATTCAAAGGCCACAGATTTGCCAGCGTGGTATTTCTGTTACAGCCGTCAACCGTCATATATCTCTGTGTCCTAAGTTTGGGCATTGGAGGCCGGTGTACTTACTTTGTGGCTGTATGATACTCAAATTCTATACAGCGCTATTTAGCATCCAAAAAAATTGAAAGGCCGCAGATTTGCCAGTGTGGTATTTCCATTACAGCCGTCATATATCTCTGTGCTCTAAGTTTGGGCATTGGAGGCCGGTGTACTTATTTTTTGGCTGTGTGATACTCTAATTCTATACAGCGCTATTTATCATAAATTAACTTAAAAAAAAATTAAATACAGTCTGTTAGGTCAGACTGAGGCCTGCCTGGTGTTTGGTTTTGAAAAATCGTAGATTTGCAGGCATACTGATCACATATTATTTTGCTACTAATAAAGACGTTTGTTTTCAGCATTTCAAATAGTGCAGTAGTCCATTTAAAATGGGCAAGGGATGGTGCATCCAGAGGATGAGGCAGTGGGCAAGGTGAAAGTGGGCAACAACAAAGACCCACATCTTCTCTCTCAACCTTCCTGTCACAGTTTCTAGGGGACTGCAGCACACAACTATTGAGCCAGAGTGTTAGGAGTTGAGTTCCTGCCACTGCACAGGGGGAATCTCAAAACATGTCTGCTGTGGTCTCCCATTCTTCTCCAGCTGCAGTGGAGTCTGCTCAGCGGAGACATCAGTCCTAGCGTCTTGCTCAGTCTCACTCTGTGCATAGGGGTGCTGCTGCTTTTCCAGCTTCTGCCATTGAAGCCAGTGCTGGGAAGCGGCGAGCAGATGCTTTTGGTACTAAGTCCTGCTTTTCCCCTTCTGAGCATGCCCAGGGCAAGATCTCCCGTTGGAGATTGAGGGTCACATGCTCAGATACTGCATTGGTCCTCCAGGAAGGTCCTGAAGGTGCTCAACTTCTGTGGCAGCCTCCCTTTGGTCCTTCTGGGAAGGTCCTTTACATGCTGCAGCTATAAAAGGTTCGCATGACCGCACGGCCATGCGCTAATGTAAACGTGTGTGTTGATGTGTGAAAGTCGTTCATTAATTATCCCCTCCCTTGTGTATGACTGCTCACGTAAGGTGGATGATTGCTATCTAGCGCCCGACTTAGCCATCAGCACGTGACACACAATACAGCGTCTAACTGCTGTGACCGCCAGTGCGGCGCCGTGCGCTTTCCAGACCCAAGCCTGGGTGGTTAGTGGCGTCCGCCAGTGCGGCACCGCACGCACTCTCGTGCATCTTTATTATTATTTCTTTCACTTCTGACACCCCAGTTGTGGTGTCAAGCGCAAGAGTTCTATATAAACTCAAATCCTGTGTCTTGGGATTGAGTTGTGAGACTCCTTGCTTGTTCTCTTGGTGCGGTACTGCGGCCCTGTGACGCAACAGGGTTTGCTTCCTTCACACAGGGTGAAGTTATCCTGTGTGTGTATCCACATTGTACCACCATATAGTCCATCATTACTTGGCAGCAGGTTCCATCTCTGCACGGTGGACCCCGGGCTGCGAACGCACCTTACTTTATCTTTCTTATTATTTGGTGCATTCCGCTAGCCCTAACATTACACTAGCGCCAGAGTCTGGCTAGTAATGACGGACAAACAGCAATCCTTGCGGTACATCCAGCAGCTGGAGGGTAGGTTGGCGGCTCTCGAGCGCACAACCTCAGCTGTGGATGTAACCGCAGTTGCTGTTCAGGCTGCTAGCGTGGCTGCAGCCACCTTGTCCACTGCCACCCCTGTACCGACTCTATTTCGCCTCCCACTGCCAGAAAAAATTTCTGATGACAGCTAGTTTTGTAGCGGTTTCGTGAGTCAGTGCTCTATACATCTCGAGCTTCTGGCCTCTCAATTCCCTACAGAGCGGGCTAAGGTGGGGTTTATTGTGTCTCTCCTGTTGGACAGGGCGTTGGAGTGGGCTACGCCGCTGTGGGAGCGTGGCGATCATGTGGTGCAGAGTGCTTCGTTGTTCCTGAGCACTCTGAAGCAGGTCTTTTTAGGACCTTGTGTCACCCATGATACGGCGCTCCAACTGTTGGCATTGACTCAGGGCTCATCTTTGGTCAGCCATTTTGCCGTCCACTTCCGCACCCTAGCATCTGAGCTGGAGTGGTCGGATAAAGCTATTATTCCGATATTTTGGAGGGGGCTGGCTGACCACGTGAAGGATGCCCTGGCCACTAGGGAGATTCCCGCCACACTGGAGGAGTTATTAGCAGTGTCCACTCGTATTGACCTCCGTTTTCATGAGCGGAGGTTAGAGCGAGCCCAGTGTAGGCAGCGGTTTTGGCTGGCTCCCACCTTCGCCAAACCTTTGGAATCTCCAGTCCAGGCCCCTGAGCCACATGAGGCCATGGAAGTGTCACGAGCGGGATCTAAGTCCCGGACCGCTCGTGCACTCCAGGTTTGTCATGTTTGCCAGCAGTCAGGACATCTTGCCACCAGATGTTCCCAGCGGTCGAGGAGGAAACGTCAGTGTCTAGTGGTAGTAGGTGGAGGTACACTAGACACGGCGACTTTTGCCTCCAAATTGTCCTTTAAGGGGACAATAACAATAGGCTCATTCACTCACTCGGTAGAGCTCTGCGTGGATTCTGCGGCGGAGGGCAATTTTATGTCTTCTGCCTTCGCCCAACGTCACGCAATACCCCTGGAAATGCTAACTCAACCAGTAACTGTACGAGTGGTGAATGGGTCAGCACTGCCCTCACAGATAACACACCAGACCATCCCTTTCACTCTGTCCTTGTCGCCATCTCATCAGGAGATTATATCTCTGCTCATCATTCCTGAGGGAATTGATGAGATCCTGTTAGGGATGCCTTGGCTACGGTATCACTCTCCTCATATCGAGTGGTCCACAGGCAGAATTTTAGGGTGGGGTGAATCTTGTGGGGGTAGATGTCAGAGGGAGAGTGTTCAGGTTGCTACTACTGAGGTACCCGCAGATTTATCCAACCTTCCCAAGCAATATTGGCCTTATGCGGACGTGTTCTCCAAAAGGGCTGCGGAGACCCTTCCGCCTCACCGCCCCTATGACTGTCCTATTGACCTCTTGCCTTGTGCTGAGTCTCCCCGGGGTCGAGTCTATCCTTTGTCTCTCCTGGAGATGGAGGCAATGTCACAGTATATCCGAGAGAATCTGGCAAGAGGATTCATTAGGAAGTCAGTGTCACCTGCAGGGGCTAGGTTCTTCTTCGTACAGAAGAAGAGTGGAGAACTGCGTCCATGCATAGACTACAGGGGTCTTAATGCCATCACTGTTAAAAATAAGTACCCACTACCCCTGATATCTGAGCTTTTTGATAGGCTACGGGGAGCAAGGGTATTTACTAAATTAAATCTGCGGGGTGCTTACAACCTGATTCGCATCCGTGAGGGGGACTAATGGAAGATGGCTTTTAACACCAGGGATGGGCACTATGAATATCTGGTGATGCCCTTCGGCCTCTGTAATGCCCCAGCCGTTTTCCAAGACTTTGTAAACGACATCTTCCGGGATATGCTTTCCACCTCGCTCATAGTTTATCTGGATGATATTCTCATTTACTCTCCAGATATAGACTCCCACCGGAGAGATGTTTGCAAGGTCTTCGACCTTCTACGGGGTAACTCCCTCTATGCCAATTTGGAGAAGTGTGTATTTGAGCAGGAGTCCTTGCCTTTCCTTGGCTATATCATCTCGGCCCAGGGATTGGCTATGGATCCTGCCAAGCTACAGGCTGTGATGGACTGGCAGGAACCCCATTCTCTCAAAGCGGTGCAGCGCTTTATGGGGTTCTTTAATTACTATCGCCAGTTCATTCCTCACTTCTCAACTTTGGTAGCTCCCTTGGTTGCCCTCACCAAGAAGGGAGCAAATCCCAAGTTGTGGTCAGAGGAGGTCTCCAAGGCCTTTCTCTTGAGTAAGTCACACTTCGCTAGTGCTCCCATCCTACATTGCCCCGATGTAGATAAGCCATTTATTATGGAGGTGGATGCCTCATCCGTTGGTGCTGGAGCAGTCCTCTTCCAAAAGGATGCTCAACATCGGAAGAATCCTTGCTTCTTCTTCTCTAAGACCTTTTCACCAGTGGAGAGGAATTATTCCATCGGGGACAGGGAGTTGCTAGCCATGAAGTTGGCTTTCTCAGAGTGGAGACACCTCTTGGAGGGAGCTCGCTTTCCCTTCCAATTGTTCACAGACCACAAGAACTTGGTGTACTTACAGACTGCCCAGAGGCTGAATTCTCGCCAGGCTAGATGGTCCCTGTTCTTCTCCCGGTTCCATTTTACTCTCCATTTTGTCTCCGGGGAGAAGAACATTCGTGCCGACGCTCTCTCTCGCTCCGTAGTGTCATCTGAGGAGGAGGAGCCTTGGCTTATTGTCCCTTCTGAGAGCCTGAGAACTGTGGCTCCGGTTTCGCTAGAGTCTGTGCCCCTAGGAAAGACTTTCGTTCCATCTAATTTGCGACCTGAGGTTCTCTCTTGGGCTTACTCGTCCAGGGTGGGTGGACATTTTGGGACCAAGAGGACATCTGAGCTTTTGGCGAGGACGTACTGGTGGCCGCATATGGCCCGTGATGTCAGGGACTATATTCGGGCATGTGTCTCCTGCGCCAAGAATCGGTGTCCTCGGCAATGGCCTGCTGGGCAACTTTACCCGGTGGCAGACAGGCCCTGGGAGATGGTCGGGATGGACTTCGTGGTGGGTTTACCCAAGTCTCGTAACTGCACCGTTATCTGGGTTGTCACCGATCATTTCTCTAAGATGGTGCACTTGGTGCCGCTTCCACAGTTACCTTCTGCACGGGCCTTGGCGGCGTTGTTCATTAAACATATTTTCCATTTACATGGCATGCTTGATAAAATTGTCAGTGACCGAGGTCCCCAGTTTGCGTCTCGGTTTTGGAGAGAGCTCTGTCGTTTACTCAGCATAGAACTAAATTTCTCCTCTGCATATCATCCCGAGATGAATGGGTTGGTAGAGAGGGCCAACCAGACTCTGGTGACATATTTGCGACATTTTGTCTCTGCTAGGCAGGATGACTGGGCATCTTTGCTACCTTGGGCAGAATTTGCTCTGAACAACGCCGTAGCCGATTCCACTGGGCAGACTCCTTTTCTTCTTAATTACGGCCAGCATCCGTGTGTCCCTGTGCCCATGCCCGTGTCATCCACTGATTCCAGGGTGGCAGACTGGGCAGTGGAGGCACGTGACATTTGGGACCGCACACAGGATGCCATTCGGACTTCCAAGGAGAGAATGAGGGTTTCTGCCGATGCTCACTGGCGCCCTGCTCCGACCTTTGCTCCTGGTGACTTAGTGTGGCTCTCCGCCCGTAACATCAGGCTGCGAGTTGAGTCAACTAAGTTTGCGCCTCGCTACATTGGTCCTTTCAAGGTTCTGGAACAGGTTAACCCTGTAGTCTACCGTTTGGCTATTCCTCCGCTCCTTGGTATCACCGACATCTTCCACGTTTCCCTCTTAAAGCCCGTCTATATGTCCCGGTTTTCTGAGTTATCTGCCGGGACATCGGGTTCGTCCACGGATGAGTACGAGGTGAATGCTATCATGGGGTGCAAGGTAGTACGTGGCAAAAAATAATATCCGGTGGACTGGAAGGGCCACGGCCCTGAGGGCAGAACCTGGGAACCTGTAGAGCAGGGGTGTCAAACTGCATTCCTCAAGGGCCGCAAACAGGTCATGTTTTCTGGATTTCCTTGTATTGCACAGGTGATAATTTAATCACCTACACACATAATGATTACAGCTAGTGTTGAGCATTCCGATACCGCAAGTATCGGGTATCGGCCGATACTTGCGGTATCGGAATTCCGATACCGAGATCCGATACTTTTGTGGTATCGGGAATCGGTATCGGATCCATATTACTGTGTAAAATAAATAATTAAAATAAAAAATATTGATATACTCACCTCTCCGGAGGCCCCTGGACATCACCGCTGGTAACAGGCAGCCTTCTTTGCTTAAAATCAGCGTGTTTAGGGCCTTCCATGACGTCACGGCTACTGATTGGTCGCGTGCTGCTCATGTGACCGCCACGCGACCAATCACAAGCCGTGACGTCATTCTCAGGCCCTAAACTCCTCATTCTCGGAATTTAGGACCTGAGAATGACTTCGCGGCTTGTGATTGGTCGCGTGGCGGTCACATGAGCGGCACGTGACCAATCAGAAGCCGTTACGTCATGGAAGGCCCTAAACGCGCTCATTTTAAACAAAGAAGGCTGCCGGTTACCAGCGGTGATGTCCAGGGGCCTCCGGAGAGGTGAGTATATCAATATTTTTTATTTTAATTCTTTATTTTACACAGTAATATGGATCCTAGGGCCTGAAGGAGAGTATCCTCTCCTTCAGACCCTGGGAACCATCAGGATACCTTCCGATACTTGGTGTCCCATTGACTTGTATTGGTATCGGTATCGGCGATATCCGATACTTTTCGGGTATCGGCCGATACTATCCGATACCGATACTTTCAAGTATCGGACGGTATCGCTCAACACTAATTACAGCACCTTGTTCAATGCTAAGGAAATCCTGAAAACATGACCTGTTTGCGGCCCTTGAGGAATGCAGTTTGACACCCCTGCTGTAGAGCACATTCGAACTCCGCTGCTCATTGCAGCCTTTGAGCATGGCGAGGCCCAGGGAGGGGAGCGCCCTAGGTGGGGGGGTAATGTTAGGAGTCAAGTTCCCGCCGCTGCACAGGGGGAATCTCGAACCATGTCTGCTGCGGTCTCCCATTCTTCTCCAGCTGCAGTGGAGTCTGCTCAGCGGAGATGTTGGTACCAGCGTCTTGCTCAGTCTCACTCTGTGCATAGGGGTACTGCTGCTTTTCCAGTGTCTGCCATTTAAGCTAGTGCTGGGCAGTGGCGAGCAGATGCTTTTGGGACTAAGTCCTGCTTTTCCCCTTCTGAGCATGCCCAGGGCAAGATCTCCCATTGGAGATCGAGGGTCACATGCTCAGATACTGCAGCAGATCCCATTGGTCCTCCAGGAAGGTCCTGAAGGTGCTCAACTTCTGTGGCAGCCTCCCATTGGTCCTTCTGGGAAGGTCCTGTACATGCTGCAGCTATAAATGGTTCACATGACCGCACGGCCATGCGCTAGTGTAAACTTGTAAACGTGTGTGTGTTGATGTGTGAAAGTCGTTCATTAATTATCCCCTCCCTTGTGTTTGACTGCTCGCGTAAGGTGGATGATTGTTATCTAGCGCCCGACTTAGCCATCAGCACGTGACATACAATACAGCGTCTAACTGCTGTGACCGCCAGTGCGGCACCGTGCGCTTTCACAGCGCTTTCCTGACCCAAGCCTGGGTGGTTAGTGGCGTCCGCCAGTGCGGCACCGCACGCACTCTCGTGCATCTTTATTATTATTTCTTTCACTCTCACACCCCAGTTGTGGTGTCGAGCGCAAGAGTTCTATATAAACTCAAATCCTGTGTCTTGGGATTGAGTTCTGAGACTCCTTGCTTGCGCTCTTGGTGCAGTACCGCGGCCCTGTGACACAACAGGGTTCGCTTCCTTCACACAGGGTGAAGTTAACCCGTGTGTGTATCCACATTGTACCACCATATAGTCCGTCATTACTTGGCAGCAGGTTCCATCTCTGCACGGTGGACCCCGGGCTGCGAACGCACCTTACTTTATCTTTCTTATTATTTGGTGCATTCGGCTAGCCCTAACACAGAGCAGTGTGAAACAGTTGTTAATTGGATAGCGGATAATGCTTCCAGTCACTTAGCCACCACCACCTTGTATTCCACACGGTCAATTCTGAGTAGCCGTGAGTGTGGTCAGGATATTCCTCACCCTGATCCTCCTTCCTCCCACCATGCCGAGTGCCCTGAGACAACTGATCCCACACTTGGACACTCTGAAGAGCTGTTCAGTTTTCCATTTCAAGATTCAGAAATTTCTGCCAGTCAATTTGAAGTGGGGAAAGATGAGATCGCATGTAGAGCTGCCCAAAGCTTTGACCAGCCCCGGTCACGCAAAGGGGATGGTGGGAAAATGTCACAAGAGGTGGATGATGATGAGATACAATTGCCAGAAAGTCAGGAAGAAGAGCGGGGTGTGGCTGTGGAAGATGAGGTGATGGATGACATAGTGACTGACCCAACCTGTCAGGAGGACATGCATAGCAAGGACAGCAGCACAAATGAGGAAGGAGGCATATCCCACCAGGGGCGTAACTACCGCGGTCGCAGGGGTCGCAATTGCGACGGGGCCCGCAGTGCTTAGGGGCCCACCCAGTCCAGCAGACTGGGCGGGCTCCTAAGAACTCTAAGCTACAAAATGGGCCGCCGGCCCTTTAAATAATTCTTCCTTACAGGCCCTGCTGCGCGTGCACTCGCGATCACGGGTGGGACTGCACTTGACCCGCAGCAGAGCCCCTCCACCGCAGAGAGCCCCACACCACTACTATAGCTGCCACTGCTCTGTGCGCACAGGACCTGTGATGAGGTCACAGGAGGGGAGGAGTTGGAGTCACATGATCAAGGGCTTCCGTGTAGTGCAGGACAGTAGTGCAGTGCTGTTTGTCATCATGCTGGAGGAGGGTAAGCTTTTGTGTGAGGTCAGGAGGGGTTTGGGTGGATGTAGCAGAGCAGTGTGTGTATGAGGTGTACGGAGCAGAGCCGGGTGTGCATGAGGTGTACGGAGCGGAGCCGGGTGTGTATGAGGTGTACGGAGCAGAGCCGGGTGTGTATGAGGTGTACGGAGCGGAGCCGGGTGTGTATGAGGTGTACGGAGCAGAGCCGGGTGTGCATGAGGTGTACGGAGCGGAGCCGGGTGTGTATGAGGTGTACGGAGCAGAGCCGGGTGTGTATGAGGTGTACGGAGCGGAGCCGGGTGTGTATGAGGTGTACGGAGCAGAGCTGGGTGTGCATGAGGTGTACGGAGCAGAGCCGGGTGTGTATGAGGTGTACGGAGCGGAGCCGGGTGTGTATGAGGTGTACGGAGCAGAGCCGGGTGTGTATGAGGTGTACGGAGCAGAGCCGGGTGTGCATGAGGTGTACGGAGCAGAGCCGGGTGTGCATGAGGTGTACGGAGCGGAGCCGGGTGTGCATGAGGTGTACGGAGCGGAGCCGGGTGTGTATGAGGTGTACGGAGCAGAGCTGGGTGTGCATGAGGTGTACGGAGCAGAGCCGGGTGTGTATGAGGTGTACGGAGCGGAGCCGGGTGTGTATGAGGTGTACGGAGCAGAGCCGGGTGTGCATGAGGTGTACGGAGCAGAGCCGGGTGTGTATGAGGTGTACGGAGCGGAGCCGGGTGTGTATGAGGTGTACGGAGCAGAGCCGGGTGTGTATGAGGTGTACGGAGCGGAGCCGGGTGTGTATGAGGTGTACGGAGCGGAGCCGTGTGTGTACGAGGTGTACGGAGCAGAGCCGTGTGTGTACGAGGTGTACGGAGCGGAGCCGTGTGTGTACGAGGTGTACGGAGCGGAGCCGTGTGTGTACGAGGTGTACGGAGCGGAGCCGGGGGTGTACGGAGCGGAGCCGGGTGTGTACGAGGTGTACGGAGCGGAGCCGTGTGTGTACGAGGTGTACGGAGCGGAGCCGTGTGTGTACGAGGTGTACGGAGCGGAGCCGTGTGTGTACGAGGTGTACGGAGCGGAGCCGTGTGTGTACGAGGTGTACGGAGCGGAGTCGGGGGTGTACGGAGCGGAGTCGGGTGTGTACGAGGTGTCGCATCTCTGCTTCAGGAAAATGGCCGCCGCGATCTCCATCTAGGCACGCGCGGCATCCTGCGGCCATTTTCCTGAAGCCGCGGCCAGAAGAGCGCCGCTTCTGCGCACGCGCGGCCAAAGGAAGATGGCCGCCCCCACCGATCACCAATGAAATGTCGCACATCACGCTATTTTCACTCCCCTGTGCAGTGGATTCGGGACCTTGGGCATGCGCACACCACTACGCCACCAACGGAAAACTAAGCAAGATCTGGGGGAAGACACCACGCCCATCTGACAAGACCAGCCTGATTGACAGGCGAAAACGACTACTTTGGTAACGTATTTCGGCAGCATAGGTGGGGAATCGGGGTCCACAAAATACACTATTGCAATGCACAGCTCAGGCCCTATTTAACAGTATTTTTATCTCATACGGAAAAAACGGGGTGACAGGTTCCCTTTAAGAGAAAGCCAAAATAACCCCGGGACAGAAGGCGAGAGCAGGGGGGAGGTGCGGGACAGAGCCGCTTTAGGCTAGTTTCACACTAGCGTTAACTGCAATACGCCGCAAATGCGTCATTTTGCCGAAAATACGCATCCAGCAAAAGTTCTTGCTGGATACGTTTTTTCGTCATAGACTAACATTAGCGACGCATTTGCGACGCATTGCCAAACGTCGCGTCCGTTTTGCGACGCTTGGGCGTGTGGTAGTGGACCGTCGGGAGAAAAAAACCTTACATGTAACGTTTTTTGCTCCCGACGGTCCACTTTTTCCGACCGCGCATGCGCGGCCGGAACTCCGCCCCCACCTCCCCGCACTTCCCCGCACCTCACAATAGGGCAGCGGATGCGTGGGAAAAATGCATCCGCTGCCCCCGTTGTGCGGCGGAGACCACACTAGCGTCGGGAACGTCGGCCCGACGCACAGCGACGGGTTGTTCCCGACGCTAGTGTGAAACTAGCCTTAGTCAGGAGAAGCTGAGGAGCTGCAGCCGGTTTACATCAGCCACCCCTGTACCAGAGAGGAGATTGTGAGTTGTGTATATGAGCTGGTATCTCTGGTGTGTGTGTGTGTGTGTGGTATCTGTAGTGTGTGTGTGATAACTGTAGTATGTGTGTGATATCTGTAGTATGATGTGTGTGTGTGTGATATCTGTAGTGTGTGTATGTGTGTGTGTGTGTGTGATATCTGTAGTGTGTGTATGTGTGTGTGTGTGTGTGTGATATCTGTAGTGTGTGTGTGTGTGTTATCTGTAGTGTGTGTGTGTGTGTGTGTGTGATATCTGTAGTATGATGTGTGTGTGTGTGATATCTGTAGTATGTCTGTGTGTGTGTGTGATATCTGTAGTGTGTGTGTGTGATAACTGTAGTATGTGTGTGATATCTGTAATATGATGTGTGTGTGATATCTGTAGTATGATGTGTGTGTGTGATATCTGTAGTGTGTGTGTGATATCTGTAGTATGTGTGTGTGTGAGGCAGCGGCGTAACTACTACGGTCGCAGCTGCAAGCGGCTCTGGCAGGTCAGGGGGCCGTGAGTCCCCTTGAGCCTGTCTCCCTTATGCTTGTGTCCCCATGTGCCAGTCTCCCTTGCCCATTAGTCCCTGTGTGTCCCCATGTGCCTGTCTCCCTTGTCCCCTTATGCTTGTGTCCCTTGTCCCCGTGTGCCAGTCTCCCTTGCCCATTAGTCCCTGTGTGTCCCCTTGAGCCTGTCTCCCTTATGCTTGTGTCCCCGTGTGCCAGTCTCCCTTGCCCATTAGTCCCTGTGTGTCCCCATGTGCCTGTCTCCTATGTCCCCTTGTGCTTCTGTCAGTCTCCTTTGTCCCCTTGTGCTTGTGTCAGTCTCCTTTGCCCACTAGTCCCTGTGTGTCAGTCTCCCTTTCCCACTTGTCCCTGTGTGTCCCCTTGTGCTTGTATCCCTTGTCCCCTTGTGTCAGTCTCTTGCTCACTAGTCCCTATGTGTCCCCTTGTGCCTGTCTCCCTTGTCCCCTTGTGCTTGTCCCTTGTCCCCGTGTGTCAGTCTCCATTGCCCACTAGTCCCCTTGTATCAGTCTCCCTTGCCCACTATTCCCCGTGTGTCAGTCTCCCTTGCCCACTAGTCCGTGTCCCCGTGTGCCAGTCTCTCTTGTCCACTAGTCCCCGTGTGCCCTTTGTGTCAGTCTCCCTTGCCCACTTGTGTCAGTCTCCCTTGCCCACTAGACCCCTTGTATCCTTCTCCCCTGCCTCCTAGCCCCCATGTGTCCCCTAGTGCCTGTCTTCCTTGCCCCCTTGTTCCCTCTCCTCTGCCCCCTCGTCACCATTTGCTCGTGTCTTTGTCACTGCCCCTGTATGGAGGGGCTGCATTATACTATGAGGGGGGGGCTGCATTGTATTCTATGGGGCTTACATTGAATTTTATGGCGGGGGGGGCCCCATTTGGAAGTTCGCACCGGGGCCCATAACTTTGTAGTTACGCCACTGTATCCCACCAACAGGCAGGAAGAAGCAGTGTGATGGCCACAGACAGAAGGCATGCATCCGTTCCCTGTAGCACCAACATGAGTGAAGTTGCCATTCCACCTGTGAGATCTTCCCGAGTCTGGATATTTTTTTAAAGACTCTGCCAAAAACCCCAAACAGGCCATCTGCAGCACCTGACATGCCCACATCAGCAGGGGTAGCAAAACAAACAGCCTGACCACCACCAGCATGAACAGGCTCATGCAAGCAAAGCACCTGACTTTGTGGGCTGAACTCCAGGTTCCTGGACCACTGACTGCTTGTCACACCACTGCTTCTTCCACTGTTTTGCATAGAAGCCAATCCTCAGTTCACCGTGCATGTGAAGATGCCTCTAGCCCTGCACCTGTTGTGGCCACAGTAAAGCAGCACCATCAGCAAGCCTGTCCACGTCCTTGTCCCAGCACAGCGTTCAGTTGTCTATAACCCAGTCTTTGGAACGCAAGTGGAAATACCAAGCCAATGCCCCACAGGCCACAGTCCTCGATTCTAATATTTCTCTTCTGCTTGCACTAGAAATGCCTTTTAGGCTTGTTGAGACAGAAGCTTTCCGCAACCTGATGGCGGCGGCCGTCCCAAGGTACTCAGTCCCCAGTCGCCACTATTTCTCCTGGTGTGCCGTACCGGCATTACACCTGCATGTGTCCCACAACATTACCCGTGCCCTCAACAATGCTGTTACCGGGAAAGTCCACTTAACCACGGACACGTGGATAAGTGCTTGTGGGCAGGGACGGTACATCTCAATGACGGCACATTGGGTTAACATAGTGGAAGCCGGGACACAGTCGGACATTGGGATGGAACACATCCTCCCTGTGCCGAGGATTGCTGGCCCTACGTCAATCAGGGTTGCCCCCACAGTCTACAGCTTCTGCAACTCCTCCTCCTATTCATCCTCCATCTCGGAAATCAACACATCAGTCAGAAGCTGGAACCACTGCTTCAGCTAAGCGGCAACAGGCTGTCCTGAAGCTAATCTGCATAGGTGACAAACCGCACAATGCAGAAGAGTTGTGGACAGCGCTGAAAGAGCAGTCAGATGTTCAGATGACATCGCTGAACCTACAGCCAGGCATGGTTGTGTGTGACAATGGCCGTAAGCTGGTGGCGGCTCTGAGGCAAGGTGAGCTCACACACGTACCTTGCTTGGCCCATGTGCTTAACCTCGTGGTTCAATGTTTTCTGAAAAGCTACCCAGACCTGCCGGATCTGCTAGTGAAACTACGCCCATCTGTCTGCCCATTTTGGAAAGTCAGCTATAGCTTCAGTCACCCTTGCCATGATTCAGCAGCAGTTTCAGCTTCCAGCTCACCGACTGTTGTGTGATGTCCCCACGTGCTGGAACTCTGCGCTGCATATGTTGGAAAGGATTTGTGAGCAGAAGAGGGCCGTTGTTGACTACCAACATCAACAAGGCCGTCGATTTTCAGGTCAGACGCCACACATAAGACCTCAGGAGTGGACATGGATGTCAGACATATGTAACATCCTCCAAAACTTTGAGGACTGCACCAAGATGGTGAGCGGCGATGAAGCCATAATTAGCATCACCATCCCGCTTCTCAGCATTCTGAAAAACTCTGCTCACAATCAAAGAGGTTGCATTGCAGGCGGAGAACGAGGACATGGAGCAAGGAAACATACATGGGTATTACACTCAGCCCAGCCCCATGTCTTCTCAATGTGGATTGGCAGGCAATGAGGAGGAGGAAGAACAGGAGCTCCTTTCATGCGCTATAAATGGTACTACAAACACATCTGTATTAGCTTCTGTTCAGCAGGAATGGCCTGAGGACAGGGAGGAGGAGGAGGAGGAAGAGTAGGAGGACAGCATGGTCAGTTGTCCTGTTCGTGAGGACACAGAAGTCTTGCCTGTTAGCAGTCTGGCATGCATGGCTGACTTTATGTTGCGCTGCATTTCACTTGCCCCTCGGATTATAAAAATTTTGGGTGACACATCTTACTGGTTGGTGACACTTCTAGACCCACGCTACAAGGAGAACAATCAATCTCTTCTGCCTGGGGCAGAGAGGTGCACTAAAATGTTGCAGTGCCACAGGGCCCTTGTAGCAGAATTACCTAGAAAATTCCCATGTGAGAACACTGGCTGCAGACGTCAGAGTTTGTTGTACAACCAAGGACTCCAAGCGAGAGAGACAGACGTACAATCCAGCTCAGGCAGGGGAACAATGGCCAAGTTCTGGGACTGTTTTATCAGACCCTCCCATCGTGGCTGCAAAGAGGCAAGGGGTGCTGTCTCAAGAAGTGCAATGTTTGGGAAGATGGTGAGGGAGTACCTTGCAGATCATACAAACGTCCTCTGTGATTCCTCTGTGCCTTTTAATTATTGGGTATCCAAGCTGAACACGTGGCATGAACTGGCTCTCTATGCCTTGGAGGTCCTGGCCTGCCCTGCTGCTAGCGTTCTGTCAGAGAGGGTTTTTAGTGCCGCTGGTGGAATTATAACAGATAAGCGCATCAGCCTGTCAAGTGAAAATGCTGACAGACTGACTCTTATAAAAATGAACAGGGCCTGGATTGGGAAAGACTTCTGTACACCACCAAGTGAAAACAGCGAAACATAACCTAAAATACATTCTCTCTTTTGGGGAGGTGTATTTTCATGCACCTCTTCACAACCACACATGGGTATACGCTTCCAGATTTGGTCTGTTTGTTCTTATCCTCCTCCTTATCCTCATCGTCCTCATCCAGAACCACTATATCACCAGAGTGAACGTGCTCTGTTTGGTGCATTTTGGCCAAGGTTGCTGTGATGGCACTCTATTTTTTTTTAAAAAAGGACAACACATTGGGGAAGTGGGCATGACATTACATTAAGTTTACTTCTTAACTCTGTTTCCTGCAATCTGTCTTGTACCTGCCAGTAGATCACCAGGGTGAAAGTGCTCTGTACGGTGCATGTTGGCCAAAGGGCCTGTGATGGTACTCTTATTTTTTTTTTTTAAATAGGACAACACATTGGGGAATTGGGCATGGCATTACATTGGGCCGACTTCTTTACTCGGTCTCCTGCTATCTAAAATGTACCTGCCACTAGATCACCAGCGTGAACGTGCTCAGTACTGTTATAGGCCGTTGAAGTTTGGGCTAGGGGCATGCGATGGCACTAGTGTATTTTTTAAAAAAGGTATCCCCTTTGGGGAATTGTTTGGCAGATCATGCACTGCATTAAAAGTCTCAGAGACCCACACCACTACATTGGCCCTAATTCTTAACTCTGTCTCCTGCAATGTCTCTTCCTTATCTCCGAAGACATGACCAGGGTGCATGTGCTCAGTAGTGTTATAGGCCTGTGATTTTTGGGCACAGGGGTTGTGAAGGCACTATTTCATTTTGTAAAAACAGGACCCCACATTGGGGAATTGAGCATTGCATTACATTGGGCCTACTTCTTAACTCTGTCTCCTGCAATGTCTCTTGAATAACTGCCACTAGATCACCAGGGTGAATGTGCTTTGTACTGTTATAGGCCGGTGAAGTTTGGTCAAGGGGGCTGCGATGGCACTAGTCTATTTTTACAAAAGGTACCCCCCATTGGTAAAACCACATCCTTCATAACATTTGTGTACCTTAAAGAGCTCACTTGAAAAGCTCCTTTTTGTGTTGCCTGGTTGCTAACATTGGACACAATACACTTCATATAAATTTGATAAAGCAATGCTGTTGCTTTGCCTCAGTAGTTCATTAAAAATATAGCTTTGTCCGCTATATTTTTTCTGTCCTTGTGAGCCTTAACTTTGTCTGCCTCAAATGTACAAATGGAGAGGGGGTGTGGCCAGCTGTTTGAAGGAGCAGGACGTGCTTTTCCTGTGCTCCTCTGCTGGACATTATAATCTGCCTATTTTATTGCCTCACAAGACCAATCCGCAGTATTCAAAGGCACTGCTGACTTGCCCTCAGTCCCTGGAGACTTTATTTTGTTATATTGGGCACTGTTTATAGCCACGGACCCTGAGAGAGCGTGTGGCCTAAAGACGATTCGGGGCCTGGTTGGAGTCACCTCCAGCCCGCCATTACATCGAGGCGCACTGCGCTTGCTACCCCTGCTGGACGGGGTTTTTCCTCAAGCCTCCCCCCTGTGTAGCTGAGGGCTGGAGGTGTGCCCCCGGGGCTTGGGGGTTGTGGAGAATCCTGTGGCGGGTGAGAGGCCATGGCTCCGACGGCGGTGTTCCCGCCCGCCGCCTCTTCCGGCCGCCATTACTTCAGAAGACCCGACATGCCTGGTCTAACGATTGCGCCGGCTCACCTCCCCGCTGGGTATTTCGGAGCTTCCTCCTGTCGGGCCGCCTGCCGTCCGACTAGACGCCGCTGCCACCGGAGCCGCTGAGGAGACTGGTTGGTAGGAGAGGGCTGATTGCTCGTTGTCGCCCACCCACTCCATCACCGTCGACAGAGGAAAGAAGGATCCGGGCGGTGCACCTTTGGATCTGCAGACCAGCGGAGCGGTACCTGGGGAATCCCCCTAAAGTTAGTATTCCACAGCCGCTGCTTCAAGAGAAGACTGCGGCACGGCCTGTGTGCCTGTCAGGCCCCTACTTCAGCTGCAGCAGTTACGATATCTTACTATAAGACTCATCGGAGTCATTCTATGCCCCCTGGGGCTGTGGGAGGCAGGCTGTGGAGATTATTAACAGCTTCTTATAAGACTTGCTGTGTTTTGTGGCTTGTCGGAGCTACTCTCTACCCCCTGGGGCTGTGGGAGGTTGGATGTGAGGACTAATAGCAGCTACACATAAAGCTTGCTGTGATTTGTGGTCCCCCTGCCATAAAGAGAAAAGACTACAGTCTCACAGACTGGGAGCACGGCAAGCTGCAGCGACATCAGGGAAGTGCATACCACCCCCTTCATAGTGCTTCTCATGCTGCTGTCCCATACCCACCACCTTTTGGGTCATACTGGAGGAGACATAAATGCACAGACAACACTGCAGTGTGTGGCAAACTTAAGCAATATATCTATTGAACCCCTTGCTGCTTGGGGTGAAGAAGTGTTTTTCTTTTTCTCTACTATTCATATACATTGGGACAGAGAAGGTGCCCTAGAAAACAGCAGTACAGAGTACCTGGTGTATAAGCCAAGGTCTGGTGTCTAGTCTTGGAATACACATAGCATGCTCAACAAGACACAAATCTTTTTCACTGACCTAACAGTGACACCTGGTGTCCATACCGAACTCTGACTCTGATCACACTATAGAGATCAGTTCAATATCTTCTCCTTTTGTCCAAGTTATGTTTAAGGTAACCTAGTCCTCCATGGACGGGCGGCGATTTTAGAAGCTAACATCTTTAATTTTGAACAGCTATAATGGTGAAGACAAGTAAAGAACGTTCCAAGAGTTTAACTCCAGCTCTCTACTAGGGAAAACAGGGAGAGATGGAAAAGTTTCTCAAACATAAAGCAACAACTAAAGTTATATCTAAGAACTCTAACCCTAATACTGGCACTGAAGATCTAGTGGAAGACTCTGATTCTAGCGATGAGGCTTCTGGGAGCGACTTCCCCCAATCTGACTCATGAAAACTATCCAGATCATTCTTTAAGAGGTCGCCGTCTCAGGCTAAAGGCCCCGTCTCACATAGCGAGATCGCTAGCGAGATCGCTGCTGAGTCACAAGTTTTGTGACGCAACAGCGACCTCAGTAGCGATCTCGCTATGTGTGACACGTACCAGCGATCAGGCCCCTGCTGCGAGATCGTTGGTCGTGTCAGAATGGCCTGGACCTTTTTTTGGTCGTTGAGGTCCCGCTGACATCACTGAATCGGTGTGTGTGACACCGATCCAGCGATGTCTTCACTGGTAACCAGGGTAAACATCGGGTTATTAAGTGCAGGGCCACGCTTAGTAACCCGATGTTTACCCTGGTTACCAGCGTAAATGTAAAAAAAAAAAAACAGTACATACTCACCATCTGTTGCCCGTCAGGTCCCTTGCCGTCTGCTTCCTGCTCTGACTGCTGCCGTAAAGTGAGAGCACAGCAGTGACGTCACCGCTGCGCTCTGCTCTCACTGTACGGCGGCTCAGTCAGAGCAGGAAGCAGACGCCAAGGGACCTGACGGGCAACAGATGGTGAGTATGTACTGTTTGTTTTTTTTTACATTTACGCTGGTAACCAGGGTAAACATCGGGTTACTAAGCGCGGCCCTGCGCTTAGTAACCCAATGTTTACCCTGGTTACCCGGTTGCTGCAGGGGGACTTCGGCATCGTTGAAGACAGTTTCAATGATGCCGAAGTCGTTCCCCTGATCGTTGGTCGCTGGAGAGAGCTGTCTGTGTGACAGCTCCCCAGCGACCACACAGCGACCACACAGCGACGCTGCAGCGATCAGCATCATTGTCTGTATCGCTGCAGCGTCACTGTGTGAGACGGGGCCTTAAGAAACCTTTAATTGCTGAAATTGCTGGCATGAGGGCTGATCTCTTACACATAGGAAACAGAGTTGAAACATTGGAAAATACTCAATCTGCCATTGTTAATCAATCAAATTCTATGAAAGACCATCTAGAATTCCACAGACATCAGCTGAACAGCACAGCTCTTGCGCTTGAAGATCAGGAGAAACGGAGCCGAAGAAAGAACATTAGAATCAAGGGATTGCCCGAAAGTGTGTCTCAAGAGATACTCGAGAAGGCTACCAGAGAGATTTTTGCTTTGTTGCTACCACAAGAAAAATGTGACCAAATTATTATTGAAAGGGTCCACAGGTCTCTGAGACCAAAACCTAGGTCCACGGACCCACCGAGAGATGTTATCTGTGGATTGCTGAGCTACCTAGACACTGCTGCCTTAATGACAGCTTCCAGGGATAAAAAATCGCTCTGTTATGAGGGTTCCCATATACAGTTATTCCAAGATCTGGCTTCATCCACCTTGATGAAACGTAGCGTCCTGAGACCTTTGCTTGGCTCCCTACGATCCAAAAAAATCCTCTATAGGTGGCTCTTTCCTTTTGGCCTGGCCATCCATGGTGGTGGTAAGCAGGTCATTGTTAGAAGCCCTGATGATCTCCCTGGAGTGTGGGAGACTTTTGATCTTACTCCTCTGGAGATTCCCTCTTGGCTCCCCATGGACATGGATCCACATTCACCTACCCCTTGAGAGCTATTCCAGGAGAACATGGTGACTGGACCCCGGTCAAGAAAGTGACGTCCCCCAGACGGGAAAACGGGAGTTAAAAAAAGCCTCCCCCGTGAGCTCCTTACTATCCATATCATTGTCTAGATAAACATATACTCCACTTTTGTCTTCCACCGTTGTGGCCATCTTATGTAGCAGTTATATATTGTTTTTGGATGTTAGTACATTGTTATTTTTTTTAGCAGATCGCCGCTTGTGCATGAGATTGCACCCACCCTATTTGCTATGGGAGGACTCCCCGGCCCCCACCTCTGCGGCAGATGGGCAGTTTGTTTGTATATTTGTATTTCCCTTTTATTCCCCAAGTTTATGTATGTTCCCTTGTTCTATCTGATATGGTACAGGTATAGTACTTTCTCAAGAGCCTGCCGTGCTTCTTCATCTACCCAGCTATGACTAGATATAATTCCTCGGCCAACATAATTTTGGCCTCATACAATGTTAAAGGCATACGATCCCCAAACAAAAGAAGTCAAATCCTGAGATTCCTACACTCTAAAAAGACAAGCATTGCCTTCCTACAAGAAACACATTTCAAACATAACAGACTTGTCCAGATCCTACTTCCCACACTGGTTCAACAGCACAGGTACTTCTTCTTCTAGAGGAGTTAGCATAATCATAAATAAAAATGTACCTTTCACATTAAAAGATTCTCTGTCAGATTCTGAAGGTAGATTCATTATTCTCAAAGGTCTTATTGCTAATACTAAAGTAACTTTCTGCAACCTTTATGCTCCAAACTGTGATCAAATAAGCTGGATATGTAAAACATTACAAACTCTGAAGTTGTTCGCGGAAGGAGTAACGGTGGTGGGAGGCGACTTCAACCTCCCTCTTAATCCGTTTTTAGATACATCATCAGGGAAGACTCATCTGTCCCAAAAAGTCCTCAGAAAACTACACCTCTCCCTACAATTATTAAACCTAATTGATACTTGGAGGACTTTACACCCCGCAGATAGGGACTACACCTTCTATTCACCCCCTCACAATACATATCACAGAATTGATTACCTTCTAACCCAGATGACTAGCCTTCAATTTATTAAATCGGCTTCTATCGACAACATAACTCTGTCAGACCATGCCGCAATCTTTCTAGAAATGAGCATTGATTCCCTGCCCAGACGGACAGTGACTTGGTCCCTAAACGAGACTTTGTTAGATTCGGATATTCAGACAACTAAACTAGCGGACACGCTTAATTGCTTTTTCCAGGAAAATTCCAATTCTAGACCCTCAACGGCCATCATATGGGAAACGCATATAGCCGTGATGAGGGGGGAATTCATAGCCCTGGGTGCATTCATTAAAAAAGAAAGATCAAAACATATAATAATATCAATTGTACACCAAATTAACACCCTGGAGAAGATCCATAAAAAATCCCAAAGTAAGGTAATACAAAATGAGTTATTTGTTTTAAGAAGTACTCTAAAAAACCTTCTTAACATACAGACCGCTAAAATCTACATGAGGAGCCAACATAAATTTTGCCTACATGGTAATAGAGGCAGTAAATTAATGACTTCATTACTTAAAAAACGCAGTGAACGGAGGTTTATAAACCACATCGTATCAACTGATAAGTCGCATAAATATAGGACTCCTGACATTGCAGAAGAGTTTCGATCTTTTTACGAAGGCCTTTATAATTTACCTACATCGCCACATTTAGGGGACCCACATGAAATTCTCTAGAAAATAAATGATTTTCTTGCACCCCTCAAGCTACCCAAAATCTCTGAGGAAGGTCATCAGTAGTGTTGAGCGATACTTTCCGATATCGGAAAGTATCGGTATCGGAAAGTATCGGCCGATACCGTCAAAATATCGGATCCAATCCGATACCGATACCCGATCCCAATGCAAGTCAATGGGACGAAAATATCGGAATTAAAATAAACCCTTAATAAACTTGTAGGTTCATTCTACATGAAGGAAAACAACTAAGAATAATGTAGGATGTATTGGGGGACGTGGCGGAGATATTAAAGGGACAGAGGTTTAGCCCAATGTAATAGAATAGCAGGATTTTTTATTTTTTTTTATGAAGTTCGGCGTTAGAAAGAATTTGACTATGTTATTTTTTTTTTTTTTTATGTCAGATATTGATGTTTCACTACTTCCACGCCCTTCACCTTCTTTTTTACTTCTCCCACGCTTTCTTCTTAATTATCCTCATCATCAGCTTCTTTGACATCAACTTCTTCACCTTATTCATCTTCTTCTTCATCTTCTACCTATTATTTTTTGGGTTACATTGTTCATATTCTTTTTATTTTACTATTATCTTCATCATATTCAACTTCTTCATCATATTCTTATTTGTGACAGGCATTCCCGTAGTTGTTATCTATAAAAGTTTGAAGATTACACCTTCCGTTCTGCCTGTCACAAACCAGTTACATTTGTCCGCGTTCAGTTTGGCCTGCAGCATCAGGCTTTATCCAGGGGCACCACGAGGAGGAACGGACTCACCCCCATACACTGCTTAGTCTTCTTCTGCTTATAATTTACATAATATTTTTTTGCTCTGATATTTTGTGTTATGCTTAATGTCCTTCTGCTCTTTGTTCTGCAGCCTCTTGTTCTTCTGCTTCTCGGTCTTCCAGGTCGTCGTCGTCTCCAGGGTCGTCGTCTCCGGGGTCGTCGTCATCGGGGTGGTCTCCGGGGTCGTCGTCATCGGGGTGGTCTTCAGGGTCATCGTCTCCAGGGTCGTCGTCATCACGGTGGTTGTCGTCTCTGGTGTCGTCGTCATCTTAGGGGTGTTCTTCCGGGTCATCGTGTTTAGTCTCTTGAACTTGGAAATGTAGCAGAAGGTACAAGAAGGCTGAGAAAATGCCGAGAACCAGCTGATGGAACTGGAACTCGGATGGCTACCCGAAGGTCCAAGAGCCAATGGAACTACCGAGGACCAGCTGACGTTACTGGAACCCGGTTACTAAGCAGGAGGTACCCGTGCCTGAAAGCACTACCAAGGACCACCTGACGTTGGTGGAACTCGGATACCCAGAGGGAGGCACCTAAGCCAAAGGCTCTGCCCGGAACCAGCTGACGGTACTGGAACCAGGATGGGGAGCAGAAGGTACAAGAGCAAAAGACACTGCCGAGAACCAGCTGACGGTGCTGGAACCCGGATGGGTAGCCGAAGGTCCAAGAGCCAATGGAACTACCGAGGACCAGCTGACGTTACTGGAACCCGGTTACTAAGCAGGAGGTACCCGTGCCTGAAAGCACTACCAAGGACCACCTGACGTTGGTGGAACTCGGATACCCAGAGGGAGGCACCTAAGCCAAAGGCTCTGCCCGGAACCAGCTGACGGTACTGGAACCAGGATGTGGAGCAGAAGGTACAAGAGCAAGTGTCTGCGTGGCTTTTGCAGGACACGTTGCCGGCTGCACAGCAGGGGAACAGCTGGCGGTGCTGGACCCCACTGACACATTGGCGAGGTGTTTGGCTCTGTGCAGCCAGCACTTCCGGACAGCAACGAGCGGTGTTGTAGCCCGGGCTCTGCAGGGGGAGCAGAGTGTAGGCCGAAGCCTACTTGAACCAATTTCAAAGGTAACCTTTAACCCCCCCTCAGGGGTTAGAAAGTAGAAGAGCCACAGCTTATGCAGCAGTAGTGCTGCACAAGTCAAAGGTTGCTCTTTTAATTTCGCTCCTTGCACACGCTGAATGAAACACGTATAACATTTAGCCCTTTATACAGTCAAACTGTGTTGGAGGCGCGAGTTCCCTTTGTAATGAGACGCAGCACAGATGTCAAGAATCCCACCTTGGTGCTGGGTGCAGCCTCCTGAGCGTTGTTATTTGCTGTACAGGAGTCTGCGCTGTCGTGTTATCCCCTGGCCTAGCGCCGTTAGCGCTGCCCATCTTCTGACCTCATTTAATGTTGGCCGGTGCGGTTCGCGATGCCCATGAATCACAGCCCCGCAGTGTATTGACATAGTTTAAACACTGCGGGGCTGGGATTCATGGCCTGGCGCAGTACATATGTTCGCCTCTCGCTTGGGTTCTTACACCCGCTTCAGACTATGCGGCGTCATCTGATCCCTTATCGCATGCCACGGCCATGAAGCCGCACAGTCCGAAGAAGGCGGAAGGAGAGGAGGGACAGGCGAACTGATGCACTGATCCTGCCCATCAATCACACCCTCGCAGTCCCAATAAATAAGACACCGAGGGGCGTTGTGTGGGTCAGGGCGGCCGCAGAGGCGCAGGCAGCCAAACCATGATGCCAGAAGACGGGCAGCGCTACCAAGGGGGTTGCAGCGTGTCATTACAAAGGAAAGTCACACCACCGGGACGGTTAAATGGTCACACAGAGGACACATTGCAGACGTGTTTTCAGTTCCACATGTGCGAGGAGAATACGTTTCTGAGCCACCTTGCACACATGCAGCATTACCGCTGTACAAGGTGGCTGGATAACGTAAAAACGCCTGGGGGAGGGGGGACAGGTTCCCTTCAATTTCAGTTCTTGTGTCTGCGTGGCTTTTGCAGGACACGTTGCCGGCTGCACAGCAGGGGAACAGCTGGCGGTGCTGGACCCCACTGACACATTGGCTGGTGTTTTTCTCTGTGCAGCTAGCACATCTGGGCAAAAACTGGCGGTGTGTTAGAGCCCAGGGACAGCAGGAGGAGGAGCAGGAGGAGGAGGAGCAGGGGGAGGGGAGTGTAGGCCGAAGCCTGCACAGGCGGCAGCTTTGGGTGTGTTGTGTCTGCGTGACTTTTGCAGGACACGTTGCCGGCTACACAGCAGGGGAACAGCTGGCGGTGCTGGACCCCACTGACACATTGGCGAGGTGTTTGGCTCTGTGCAGCCAGCACTTCCGGACAGCAACTAGCGTTGTTGGAGCCCGGGCTCTGCAGGTGGAGCAGAGTGTAGGCCGAAGCCTAATTGAACCGATTTCAAAAGTCACCTTTAACCCCCCCTCAGGGGTTACAAAGTAGAAGAGCCACAGCTTATGCAGCAGCAGTGCTGCGCAAGTCAAAGGTTGCTCTTGTAATTTTTCTCCTTGCACACGCTGAATGGAACACGTATAACATTCAGCCCTTTAGATAGTCAAACTGTGTAATGGAGGCGAGAGTTCCCTTTGTAATGAGACGCAGCACAGGTGTCAAGAATCCCACCTTGGTGCTGGGTGCAGCCTCCCGAGCGTTGTTATTTGCTGTACAGGAGTCTGCGCTGTCGTGTTATCCCCTGGCCTAGCGCCGTTAGCGCTGCCCATCTTCTGACCTCATTTAATGTTGGCCGGTGCGGTTCGCGATGCCCATGAATCACAGCCCCGCAGTGTATTGACATAGTTTAAACACTGCGGGGCTGGGATTCATGGCCTGGCGCAGTACATATGTTCGCCTCTCGCTTGGGTTCTTACACCCGCTTCAGACTATGCGGCGTCATCTGATCCCTTATCGCATGCCACGGCCATGAAGCCGCACAGTCCGAAGAAGGCGGAAGGAGAGGAGGGACAGGCGAACTGATGCACTGATCCTGCCCATCAATCACACCCTCGCAGTCCCAATAAATAAGACACCGAGGGGCGTTGTGTGGGTCAGGGCGGCCGCAGAGGCGCAGGCAGCCAAACCATGATGCCAGAAGACGGGCAGCGCTACCAAGGGGGTTGCAGCGTGTCATTACAAAGGAAAGTCACACCACCGGGACGGTTAAATGGTCACACAGAGGACACATTGCAGACGTGTTTTCAGTTCCACATGTGCGAGGAGAATACGTTTCTGAGCCACCTTGCACACATGCAGCATTACCGCTGTACAAGGTGGCTGGATAACGTAAAAACGCCTGGGGGAGGGGGGACAGGTTCCCTTCAATTTCAGTTCTTGTGTCTGCGTGGCTTTTGCAGGACACGTTGCCGGCTGCACAGCAGGGGAACAGCTGGCGGTGCTGGACCCCACTGACACATTGGCTGGTGTTTTTCTCTGTGCAGCTAGCACATCTGGGCAAAAACTGGCGGTGTGTTAGAGCCCAGGGACAGCAGGAGGAGGAGCAGGAGGAGGAGGAGCAGGGGGAGGGGAGTGTAGGCCGAAGCCTGCACAGGCGGCAGCTTTGGGTGTGTTGTGTCTGCGTGACTTTTGCAGGACACGTTGCCGGCTACACAGCAGGGGAACAGCTGGCGGTGCTGGACCCCACTGACACATTGGCGAGGTGTTTGGCTCTGTGCAGCCAGCACTTCCGGACAGCAACTAGCGTTGTTGGAGCCCGGGCTCTGCAGGTGGAGCAGAGTGTAGGCCGAAGCCTAATTGAACCGATTTCAAAAGTCACCTTTAACCCCCCCTCAGGGGTTACAAAGTAGAAGAGCCACAGCTTATGCAGCAGCAGTGCTGCGCAAGTCAAAGGTTGCTCTTGTAATTTTTCTCCTTGCACACGCTGAATGGAACACGTATAACATTCAGCCCTTTAGACAGTCAAACTGTGTAATGGAGGCGAGAGTTCCCTTTGTAATGAGACGCAGCACAGGTGTCAAGAATCCCACCTTGGTGCTGGGTGCAGCCTCCCGAGCGTTGTTATTTGCTGTACAGGAGTCTGCGCTGTCGTGTTATCCCCTGGCCTAGCGCCGTTAGCGCTGCCCATCTTCTGACCTCATTTAATGTTGGCCGGTGCGGTTCGCGATGCCCATGAATCACAGCCCCGCAGTGTATTGACATAGTTTAAACACTGCGGGGCTGGGATTCATGGCCTGGCGCAGTACATATGTTCGCCTCTCGCTTGGGTTCTTACACCCGCTTCAGACTATGCGGCGTCATCTGATCCCTTATCGCATGCCACGGCCATGAAGCCGCACAGTCCGAAGAAGGCGGAAGGAGAGGAGGGACAGGCGAACTGATGCACTGATCCTGCCCATCAATCACACCCTCGCAGTCCCAATAAATAAGACACCGAGGGGCGTTGTGTGGGTCAGGGCGGCCGCAGAGGCGCAGGCAGCCAAACCATGATGCCAGAAGACGGGCAGCGCTACCAAGGGGGTTGCAGCGTGTCATTACAAAGGAAAGTCACACCACCGGGACGGTTAAATGGTCACACAGAGGACACATTGCAGACGTGTTTTCAGTTCCACATGTGCGAGGAGAATACGTTTCTGAGCCACCTTGCACACATGCAGCATTACCGCTGTACAAGGTGGCTGGATAACGTAAAAACGCCTGGGGGAGGGGGGACAGGTTCCCTTCAATTTCAGTTCTTGTGTCTGCGTGGCTTTTGCAGGACACGTTGCCGGCTGCACAGCAGGGGAACAGCTGGCGGTGCTGGACCCCACTGACACATTGGCTGGTGTTTTTCTCTGTGCAGCTAGCACATCTGGGCAAAAACTGGCGGTGTGTTAGAGCCCAGGGACAGCAGGAGGAGGAGCAGGAGGAGGAGGAGCAGGGGGAGGGGAGTGTAGGCCGAAGCCTGCACAGGCGGCAGCTTTGGGTGTGTTGTGTCTGCGTGACTTTTGCAGGACACGTTGCCGGCTACACAGCAGGGGAACAGCTGGCGGTGCTGGACCCCACTGACACATTGGCGAGGTGTTTGGCTCTGTGCAGCCAGCACTTCCGGACAGCAACTAGCGTTGTTGGAGCCCGGGCTCTGCAGGTGGAGCAGAGTGTAGGCCGAAGCCTAATTGAACCGATTTCAAAAGTCACCTTTAACCCCCCCTCAGGGGTTACAAAGTAGAAGAGCCACAGCTTATGCAGCAGCAGTGCTGCGCAAGTCAAAGGTTGCTCTTGTAATTTTTCTCCTTGCACACGCTGAATGGAACACGTATAACATTCAGCCCTTTAGACAGTCAAACTGTGTAATGGAGGCGAGAGTTCCCTTTGTAATGAGACGCAGCACAGGTGTCAAGAATCCCACCTTGGTGCTGGGTGCAGCCTCCCGAGCGTTGTTATTTGCTGTACAGGAGTCTGCGCTGTCGTGTTATCCCCTGGCCTAGCGCCGTTAGCGCTGCCCATCTTCTGACCTCATTTAATGTTGGCCGGTGCGGTTCGCGATGCCCATGAATCACAGCCCCGCAGTGTATTGACATAGTTTAAACACTGCGGGGCTGGGATTCATGGCCTGGCGCAGTACATATGTTCGCCTCTCGCTTGGGTTCTTACACCCGCTTCAGACTATGCGGCGTCATCTGATCCCTTATCGCATGCCACGGCCATGAAGCCGCACAGTCCGAAGAAGGCGGAAGGAGAGGAGGGACAGGCGAACTGATGCACTGATCCTGCCCATCAATCACACCCTCGCAGTCCCAATAAATAAGACACCGAGGGGCGTTGTGTGGGTCAGGGCGGCCGCAGAGGCGCAGGCAGCCAAACCATGATGCCAGAAGACGGGCAGCGCTACCAAGGGGGTTGCAGCGTGTCATTACAAAGGAAAGTCACACCACCGGGACGGTTAAATGGTCACACAGAGGACACATTGCAGACGTGTTTTCAGTTCCACATGTGCGAGGAGAATACGTTTCTGAGCCACCTTGCACACATGCAGCATTACCGCTGTACAAGGTGGCTGGATAACGTAAAAACGCCTGGGGGAGGGGGGACAGGTTCCCTTCAATTTCAGTTCTTGTGTCTGCGTGGCTTTTGCAGGACACGTTGCCGGCTGCACAGCAGGGGAACAGCTGGCGGTGCTGGACCCCACTGACACATTGGCTGGTGTTTTTCTCTGTGCAGCTAGCACATCTGGGCAAAAACTGGCGGTGTGTTAGAGCCCAGGGACAGCAGGAGGAGGAGCAGGAGGAGGAGGAGCAGGGGGAGGGGAGTGTAGGCCGAAGCCTGCACAGGCGGCAGCTTTGGGTGTGTTGTGTCTGCGTGACTTTTGCAGGACACGTTGCCGGCTACACAGCAGGGGAACAGCTGGCGGTGCTGGACCCCACTGACACATTGGCGAGGTGTTTGGCTCTGTGCAGCCAGCACTTCCGGACAGCAACTAGCGTTGTTGGAGCCCGGGCTCTGCAGGTGGAGCAGAGTGTAGGCCGAAGCCTAATTGAACCGATTTCAAAAGTCACCTTTAACCCCCCCTCAGGGGTTACAAAGTAGAAGAGCCACAGCTTATGCAGCAGCAGTGCTGCGCAAGTCAAAGGTTGCTCTTGTAATTTTTCTCCTTGCACACGCTGAATGGAACACGTATAACATTCAGCCCTTTAGACAGTCAAACTGTGTAATGGAGGCGAGAGTTCCCTTTGTAATGAGACGCAGCACAGGTGTCAAGAATCCCACCTTGGTGCTGGGTGCAGCCTCCCGAGCGTTGTTATTTGCTGTACAGGAGTCTGCGCTGTCGTGTTATCCCCTGGCCTAGCGCCGTTAGCGCTGCCCATCTTCTGACCTCATTTAATGTTGGCCGGTGCGGTTCGCGATGCCCATGAATCACAGCCCCGCAGTGTATTGACATAGTTTAAACACTGCGGGGCTGGGATTCATGGCCTGGCGCAGTACATATGTTCGCCTCTCGCTTGGGTTCTTACACCCGCTTCAGACTATGCGGCGTCATCTGATCCCTTATCGCATGCCACGGCCATGAAGCCGCACAGTCCGAAGAAGGCGGAAGGAGAGGAGGGACAGGCGAACTGATGCACTGATCCTGCCCATCAATCACACCCTCGCAGTCCCAATAAATAAGACACCGAGGGGCGTTGTGTGGGTCAGGGCGGCCGCAGAGGCGCAGGCAGCCAAACCATGATGCCAGAAGACGGGCAGCGCTACCAAGGGGGTTGCAGCGTGTCATTACAAAGGAAAGTCACACCACCGGGACGGTTAAATGGTCACACAGAGGACACATTGCAGACGTGTTTTCAGTTCCACATGTGCGAGGAGAATACGTTTCTGAGCCACCTTGCACACATGCAGCATTACCGCTGTACAAGGTGGCTGGATAACGTAAAAACGCCTGGGGGAGGGGGGACAGGTTCCCTTCAATTTCAGTTCTTGTGTCTGCGTGGCTTTTGCAGGACACGTTGCCGGCTGCACAGCAGGGGAACAGCTGGCGGTGCTGGACCCCACTGACACATTGGCTGGTGTTTTTCTCTGTGCAGCTAGCACATCTGGGCAAAAACTGGCGGTGTGTTAGAGCCCAGGGACAGCAGGAGGAGGAGCAGGAGGAGGAGGAGCAGGGGGAGGGGAGTGTAGGCCGAAGCCTGCACAGGCGGCAGCTTTGGGTGTGTTGTGTCTGCGTGACTTTTGCAGGACACGTTGCCGGCTACACAGCAGGGGAACAGCTGGCGGTGCTGGACCCCACTGACACATTGGCGAGGTGTTTTTCTCTGTGCAGCTAGCAGTACCGGGCCCCAACTGGCGGTGTTGGAGCCCAGGGTCAGCAGGAGGAGCAGGGGGAGCGGAGTGTAGGCCGAAGCCTGCACTCGAGCAAGTTGAAAGGAAACCTTTAACCCCCCCCCCCCCAGGCGTTTGTAGCTGAAAGAGCCATTGTGTACAGCACTAATGCTGGAAAAGGTAAACTTAGCTCTTTTAATTATGGTCCTTGCACATGCGGAACCTAACAGTTATGAAATGTGTCCCCTCACAGCGTTAAACCGTCCGGTAGGTGGAACTTTCCTTTGTCGTGTGACGCAGCACAGCCATCATTTTTACCCCCTTGGCGCCGTGCGCCGCCTCCTCAGCGTTGTTTTAATCTGTCCCGGAGCCTGGGCTGTTAGGTTAGCCCTTGGCCATGCACACATTTTGCGCTGCCCGTCTTCTGACATCATTTGGTGTCAGGCTGGCTGCGCCTGTGCGGGTGCGCTGGCCGAGATCCCGCCTCGCAGTGTCGTCTAATGTAATCCCACCGCGGGCCTGTGATCCGTGCCCGTGCGCAGTGCATATCCTCTCCTCTCACTCCCCTCCCTACGGCTTTTTCAGACTGTGCGGTGTCACGGCCGTGGCATGCTATTAGGGACCAGCTGACATCGCACAGTCTGAAGAAGCCGTAGGGAGGGGAGTGAGAGGAGAGGATATGCACTGCGCACGGGCACGGATCACAGGCCCGCGGTGGGATTACATTAGACGACACTGCGAGGCGGGATCTCGGCCAGCGCACCCGCACAGGCGCAGCCAGCCTGACACCAAATGAGGTCAGAAGACGGGCAGCGCAACATGTGTGCATGGCCAAGGGCTAACCTAACAGCGCAGGCTCCGGGACAGATTAAAACAACGCTGAGGAGGCGGCGCACGGCGCCAAGGGGGTAAAAATGATGGCTGTGCTGCGTCACACGACAAAGGAAAGTTCCACCTACCGGACGGTTTAACGCTGTGTGGGGACACATTTCATAAGTGTTTGGTTCAGCATGTGCAAGGAGCATCACGAAAAGAGGCACTTTTTCCCTTTGCATCATTACTGCTGCACAAGGTGGCTCCTTCAGTAACAAACGCCTGTGGGGGGGGGGGGGTCAGGTTCCCTTACATTTAACTTGTTGTGCCTGCGTGGCGGTCGCAGTACACGTTGCCGTATACACAGCAGGGGAACAGCTGGCGGTGCTGAACCCCACTAACACATTGGCGAGGTGTTTGGCTCTGTGCGTACAGCACTTCTGGACGGCAACTGGCGGTGTTGGAGCCCAGGGGCAGGTGGAGGAGGAGGAGGTTGGAGGAGGTAGGAGGAGGTAGGAGGGATTGCCACACACACAGCAGGGGAACAGCTGACGTTACTGAACCCCAATAACAGAGGAGGGACTGTTGACTGTGCGTACAGCACTTCTGGACGGCAACTGGCGGTGTTGGAGCCCAGGGGCAGGTGGAGGAGGAGGAGGTTGGAGGAGGTAGGAGGAGGTAGGAGGGATTGCCACACACACAGCAGGGGAACAGCTGACGTTACTGAACCCCAATAACAGAGGAGGGACTGTTGACTGTGCGTACAGCACTTCTGGACGGCAACTGGCGGTGTTGGAGCCCAGGGGCAGGTGGAGGAGGAGGAGGTTGGAGGAGGTAGGAGGAGGTAGGAGGGATTGCCACACACACAGCAGGGGAACAGCTGACGTTACTGAACCCCAATAACAGAGGAGGGACTGTTGACTGTGCGTACAGCACTTCTGGACGGCAACTGGCGGTGTTGGAGCCCAGGGACGGGTGGAGGAGGAGGAGGTAGGAGGAGGTAGGAGGGATTGCCACACACACAGCAGGGGAACAGCTGACGTTACTGAACCCCAATAACAGAGGAGGGACTGTTGACTGTGCGTACAGCACTTCTGGACGGCAACTGGCGGTGTTGGAGCCCAGGGACGGGTGGAGGAGGAGGAGGTTGGAGGAGGTAGGAGGGATTGCCACACACACAGCAGGGGAACAGCTGACGTTACTGAACCCCAATAACAGAGGAGGGACTGTTGACTGTGCGTACAGCACTTCTGGACGGCAACTGGCGGTGTTGGAGCCCAGGGGCAGGTGGAGGAGGAGGAGGTTGGAGGAGGTAGGAGGAGGTAGGAGGGATTGCCACACACACAGCAGGGGAACAGCTGACGTTACTGAACCCCAATAACAGAGGAGGGACTGTTGACTGTGCGTACAGCACTTCTGGACGGCAACTGGCGGTGTTGGAGCCCAGGGACGGGTGGAGGAGGAGGAGGTAGGAGGAGGTAGGAGGGATTGCCACACACACAGCAGGGGAACAGCTGACGTTACTGAACCCCAATAACAGAGGAGGGACTGTTGACTGTGCGTACAGCACTTCTGGACGGCAACTGGCGGTGTTGGAGCCCAGGGACGGGTGGAGGAGGAGGAGGTTGGAGGAGGTAGGAGGGATTGCCACACACACAGCAGGGGAACAGCTGACGTTACTGAACCCCAATAACAGAGGAGGGACTGTTGACTGTGCGTACAGCACTTCTGGACGGCAACTGGCGGTGTTGGAGCCCAGGGACGGTTGGAGGAGGAGGAGGTTGGAGGAGGTAGGAGGGATTGCCACACACACAGCAGGGGAACAGCTGACGTTACTGAACCCCAATAACAGAGGAGGGACTGTTGACTGTGCGTACAGCACTTCTGGACGGCAACTGGCGGTGTTGGAGCCCAGGGACAGGTGGAGGAGGAGGAGGTTGGAGGAGGTTGGAGGAGGTAGGAGGGATTGCCACACACACAGCAGGGGAACAGCTGACGTTACTGAACCCCAATAACAGAGGAGGGACTGTTGACTGTGCGTACAGCACTTCTGGACGGCAACTGGCGGTGTTGAAGCCCAGGGACGGGTGGAGGAGGAGGAGGTTGGAGGAGGTAGGAGGGATTGCCACACACACAGCAGGGGAACAGCTGACGTTACTGAACCCCAATAACAGAGGAGGGACTGTTGACTGTGCGTACAGCACTTCTGGACGGCAACTGGCGGTGTTGGAGCCCAGGGGCAGGTGGAGGAGGAGGAGGTTGGAGGAGGTAGGAGGGATTGCCACACACACAGCAGGGGAACAGCTGACGTTACTGAACCCCAATAACAGAGGAGGGACTGTTGACTGTGCGTACAGCACTTCTGGACGGCAACTGGCGGTGTTGGAGCCCAGGGACGGGTGGAGGAGGAGGAGGTTGGAGGAGGTAGGAGGGATTGCCACACACACAGCAGGGGAACAGCTGACGTTACTGAACCCCAATAACAGAGGAGGGACTGTTGACTGTGCGTACAGCACTTCTGGACGGCAACTGGCGGTGTTGGAGCCCAGGGGCAGGTGGAGGAGGAGGAGGTTGGAGGAGGTAGGAGGAGGTAGGAGGGATTGCCACACACACAGCAGGGGAACAGCTGACGTTACTGAACCCCAATAACAGAGGAGGGACTGTTGACTGTGCGTACAGCACTTCTGGACGGCAACTGGCGGTGTTGGAGCCCAGGGACGGGTGGAGGAGGAGGAGGTTGGAGGAGGTAGGAGGGATTGCCACACACACAGCAGGGGAACAGCTGACGTTACTGAACCCCAATAACAGAGGAGGGACTGTTGACTGTGCGTACAGCACTTCTGGACGGCAACTGGCGGTGTTGGAGCCCAGGGACAGGTGGAAAAGCAGAGGAACACAATGTAGGCCGAAGCCTGAGAAAGTCGAAAGGGAACCTTTAACCCCCCCCCAAGGCGTTTGTAGCTGAAAGAGCCAGCTTGTGCAGCACAAAAGATGCAAAAGGAAAAGGTGGCTCTTTTCATCATGCTCCTTGCAAACACAGAACTAAACACTTATAAAATGTGTCCCCTGCAACCGTAAAACCGTCCCGGAGGTGGGACTTTCCTTCGTAATGTGACGCAGCCCAGCCGTCATTCCTACCCCCCCGGCGCCGCGCACCGGCTCCTCAGCGTTGTTTTATTCCGTCAAGGAGCCTGCGCTGTTATGTTATCCCGTGGCCAGGCACACTTAGCGCTGCCCGTCTTCTGGCATCATTTGGTGTCTGGATGGCTGCGCCTGTGCGGCCGCGCTGGCAGAGAGCCCGCCTCGCAGTGTCTTCTGATTTAATCCCACTGGGGGCCTGGGATCCATGGACATGCGCACTGCATATCTGAACCTCCACCTCTCACTCATCTCCCTATGGCTTCTTCAGACTGTGCGGTGTCACGGCCGTGGCATGCTGTTAGGGACCAGCTGACACCGAACAGTCTGAAGAAGCCATAGGGAAATGAGTGAGAGGTGGAGGTTCAGATATGCACTGCGCATGTCCATGGATCCCAGGCCCCCAGTGGGATTAAATCAGAAGACACTGCGAGGCGGGCTCTCTGCCAGCGCGGCCGCACAGGCGCAGCCATCCAGACACCAAATGATGCCAGAAGACGGGCAGCGCTAAGTGTGCCTGGCCACGGGATAACATAACAGCGCAGGCTCCAGGACGGAATAAAACAACGCTGAGGAGCCGGTGCGCGGCGCCGGGGGGGTAGGAATGACGGCTGGGCTGCGTCACATTACGAAGTAAAGTCCCACCTCCGGGACGGTTTTACGGTATCAGTGGACACATTTTATAAGTGTTAAGTTCTGCGTGTGCAAGGAGCTAAACAAAAATAGCTACCTTTTCCTTGGGCAGCATTACTGCTGCACAAGGTGGCTCTTTCAGTAACAAACGCCTTGGGGGGGGGGGACAGATTCCCTTACATTTCAGTTGTTGTGTCAGCGTGGCGGTCGCATGACACATTGCCGGCTACACAGCTGGGGATCAGCTGACATTACTGAAACCCAATAACACTGGGTCGTATGTTTTGACTGTGCAGACGGCACGTCTGAGCCTCAACTGGCGGTGTTGGAGCCCAGGAATTTAAGTTCAGGTGGTAGAAAGATGAACACAACAGGAGACCTGGATAACGTATACAGTGACCTAATTATTCAATCAGGAGGAGGAGTGGCAAATTCCGGCGAGATCCAGGCCTTGTTCATTTTCAGGAAAGTAAGCCGGTCAACGTTATCGGAGGATAGTCGCATGCGACGGTCAGTTAGTACACCACCTGCAGCACTAAAGACACGTTCCGATAATACACTGGCCGCAGGGCAAGACAGCACCTCCAATGCATACTGGCTTAGCTCTGGCCATGTATCCAGCTTTGAGACCCAAAACTTGAAAGGGGAAGAGCCGTCTGGGAGTACAGCAAGAGGGCAAGACATGTAGTCTGTCACCATCTGACGGAACCGTTGCCTCCTGCTGACTGGAGCCGTCTGTGATGGTGTAGACTTTTGTGGCGGGCACAGAAAACTGTGCCACAGTTCGGCCATACTGGTCTTGCCTTGGGCAGAGGCACTGCTTCTGCTCCCTCTTTGTGCAGAGCCTCCACCACGGCCTGGACGCACTGAGCTGCTTTGGAATGCACTAGCAGCACTTCTCTCAGTTGGAATGGAGAAGATGATGGAATTGACCAGTGTGTCTTGGTACTCCCGCATTTTTCGCTCCCGGTTCAACGGTGTGATGAGGCTTTCTACGTTGTCCCGGTAGCGAGGATCGAGGAGGGTGAACACCCAATAATCAGACATGTTGAGAATGTGGGCGATGCGGCGGTCGTTTCTCAGGCACTGCAGCATGTAATCCACCATGTGCTGCAGACTGCCAACTGCCCAAGAAACGCTGTCCCCTGCTGGAGGCGTGATCTCTGCCCGCTCGTCATCACCCCACCCTCGCTGTACACACTGAGTACTGGACAATTGTGTAACTCCCTCCTCTGGACGGATGTCTTCCTCCTCCATTGACTCCTCCTCATCCTCCTCACAAACGGTCCCCTGCCTACGCGTTTGTGAGGAACCACGTGGCGCTGACTGTCCAGAAGATGATGGAAATGGTGAATCCTCATCCTCCACCTCTTCCACAACATCATCCCTTAGCGCTTGCAGTGATTTTTCAAGCAGGCAGATAAGGGGGACAGTCATGCTGACTAGTGCATCATCTGCACTCGCCATCCGCGTGGAATAATCAAAGGGACGCAAAACCTGGCAGACGTCATTCATAGTGGCCCACTCTGTGGTTGTGAAGTCTGTACGGCGCTGACTGCGACTTTTTTGCGCCTGAAGCAGCTGGTACTCCATTACAGCTTGCTGCTGCTCACACAACCGCTCCAACATATGTAACGTGGAATTCCACCTGGTAGGTAGGTCACATATGATGCGATGTTCCGGCAGGCGGTGTCGGCGCTGCAGAGCCGCAATGCGCGCTTTTGCCGTGCTGGAACGCCGCAAGTGAGCACACTCTAGGCGGACCTTGTGCAGCAGTGCATCAAGATCCGGATAGTCCCTCAAAAAGCTCTGCACGACCAAATTGAGCACATGTGCCAGACATGGGATGTGAGTGAGGTTGCCGAGGCCCAGAGCTGCCACCAGATTTCGGCCATTATCACACACTACCATGCCTGGCTGGAGATTCGCTGGCACAAACCACACATCGCTCTCCTGCTTGATGGCATTCCAGAGCTCCTGCGCTGTGTGGCTACGATTCCCCAAGAAAATTAATTTCAAGACGGCCTGTTGACGTTTGGCCACGGCTGTGCTCATGTCGGTCGTAACAGGTACACGTTCATCACGGGTCCATGTGGAGGTGGACTGTGACGGCTCCTGCAGCGATGATTCTGAGGAACTGGTGTAAGAGGAGGAGTCAATGCGTACAGAATGGATTCCTGCAATCCTTGGAGTGGGCAGGACACGTCCTGCGCCACTCGCACGGTCTGTACCCGGCTCAACGACATTAACCCAATGGGCAGTGAGGGAAAGGTATCGCCCCTGTCCATGTTGACTGGTCCACGCATCGGTGGTGAGGTGGACCTTGCTACTGACGGCGTTCAGTAGCGCGTGTTTTATGTGTCCCTCCACATGCTTCTGCAGGGCAGGGACGGCTTGCCTGCTGAAGTAAAAGCGGCTGGGCACTTTGTACTGTGGGACTGCCAATGACATGAAGTCACGGAAGCTGTCAGTCTCCACCAGCCTGAATGACAGCATTTCCAGTGACAGAAGTTTGGCAATGCCTGCAGTCAGAGCCTGTGCTCGTGGGTGGTTTGACGAGAAAGGCCGCCTTTTCTCCCATGCCTGTACTACCGATGGCTGTAGACTGGGCTGGGAGTGTGTGGATGACTGGGAAAGTGGCGCTGCGGGTGGAATTACAGCGGGTCTCTGGACAACAGGGGCAGAGGTTCTTCCACGGCGATCCTGGGAGGACGCCGAACCAGCTGCGTGTGAGGTAGAGGAAGAGGCAACACGAGCTGAAGAGGTGGTAGCTGCCGCTGTTGGTTGGCCTACCTCTTCAGTGTGTTTTTCTAACTCCGCCGGGTGCCTGTTGCGCACATGTTTCCACATGTTGGAGGTATTGAGGTTGCTGACATTTCGACCTCTTTTGACTTTTTGATGACACACGTTGCATCTGACATAGCAAATGTCATCTGCAACTGTGTCAAAAAAGGACCAGGCACTGCAAGTCTTGGGAGCGCCCTTTTTGGCTTTTGGAAGAGACATGCTCCTAACGGGTGCCAAAGCGGAGGCTGCAGGATCCGCAGTCTTCCCCCTCCCTCTCCCTCTTTGGGCCGTACGGGGAATCTCTTCCTCAGAGCTGCTCCCACCACCTTCCTGTCCCTCACGCCAAGATGGGTCGAGGACCTCATCATCTACACTACCCTCTGCCCCCAACTGCTCCTCCTGGGTAGTCTCAGCAGCAGAGCACGCACCAGTAAGTGGCACCTGAGTGTCATCATCAGCTGATGCGGCCTGCGATGTGGTGACCGGAGCCACTGGCCCACCCGCCTCTTCAGAGGAAGACAGAAAAAGCTGTTGGGCATCACTGCACCCTGCCTCTTCTTCCATTTCTCCAATGCTGCTTGGCTGGCCCCCTGTTTCCAAGCCAAGAGATTCAGAGAACAGAAGTAGAGACGGCTCCTGTCCTGGGCTCTCTGTCTGCCTGGGCAATTTGGCAGGTGGTGAAGAGACAGATGGCTGCTCTCCAGTGCTCTGTGTCTGAGAGGATGTGGCACTAATGGAAGTTGATGCATTAGCTGCCATCCATCCGACAACAGCTTCAATTTGTTCTTCACGCAGCAGCGGTGTACGGCGCTCGGACACAAAGCTTCGCATGAACGACTGTTGCCTGGTGAAAGTGGGTGCTGATGAGTCACCGGTGCCCGCAGCAGGCACAGAATCCCCACGTCCCCTCCCTGCTCCGCGACGGCTCCCACGCCCCCGTGCCTTACTCACTGCCTTCTTCATCTTGGTTGACTGATAAAGATAAGCAGAAAAGTACTAACGGATTTGTGTGCTTATTCCTGAGCAACTCCTCCTAACAGGTATAAGAAGCACTAATTATCTAAAGTGTGGACTAGACACAAATATGAGCTAATGTGGCCTACAGAAATGTAAAGTGGTGTAACTGGTGTGTTTGGTGAACTTTATTATTTATTTATTTTTTGGGGGCTGAACTGACAACAGATAGAGCTGCAGTCACACGGAGACCGTGCAGACAGACGTAAACGGCGCTACAAGGCCCAAAAACCCTCCTCTACTTTATCCTATGTAGTGTTTTTCCACAAATTAGCTGGAGACGGGTGGAAAGACACTAATAGGATTTTTTTAAATTAATTAGCAGCAGACTACACTACTTTGAAAAAAAAGAAAATTGATTTGGCGGTATGACGCAGTGAAAAACCCTGAGCTGGAGACAACCAGGCTATAGCTGCTCACAGATTACAGGGCGAGCTGCAGTCACACGGAGACCGTGCAGACAGCCGTAAACGGCGCTGCAAGGCCCAAAAACCCTCCTCTACTTTATCCTATGTAGTGTTTTTCCACAAATTAGCTGGAGACGGGTGGAAAGACACTAATAGGATTTTTTTAAATTAATTAGCAGCAGACTACACTACTTTGAAAAAAAAGAAAATTGATTTGGCGGTATGACGCAGTGAAAAACCCTGAGCTGGAGACAACCAGGCTACAGCTGCTCACAGATTACAGGGCGAGCTGCAGTCACACGGAGACCGTGCAGACAGCCGTAAACGGCGCTGCAAGGCCCAAAAACCCTCCTCTACTTTATCCTATGTAGTGTTTTTCCACAAATTAGCTGGAGACGGGTGGAAAGACACTAATAGGATTTTTTTAAATTAATTAGCAGCAGACTACACTACTTTGAAAAAAAAGAAAATTGATTTGGCGGTATGACGCAGTGAAAAACCCTGAGCTGGAGACAACCAGGCTACAGCTGCTCACAGATTACAGGGCGAGCTGCAGTCACACGGAGACCGTGCAGACAGCCGTAAACGGCGCTGCAAGGCCCAAAAACCCTCCTCTACTTTATCCTATGTAGTGTTTTTCCACAAATTAGCTGGAGACGGGTGGAAAGACACTAATAGGATTTTTTTGAATAAATTAGCAGCAGACTACACTACTTGGGAAAAAAAAAAAAAAAGGAACAGTATGAGGCAATGAACCACCCTCCCTGAACTGAATACAACCAACTATGGATGGCCTATGTGGCTGCACTCAGACTGGAGACTGGGCTGCACTCACACACACACACACACAGACCCTGCAGATCGCTGTGAAAACAGCGCTACAAGGCAAAAGCAAGGTGAATAGTAGGTGAACACAGCGGTTGCTAAATTAGCCTTTGGAAAGCACAAAGAAGCAAATCGCTATCTCTAAACTGTCCCTCAGTCAGCAAACAGCGTCCTGTCACTAACTGAATTCACAGCAGAGTGATCGCAAAATGGCGCCAGCGACTTTTAAACTGCATCATGACATCATTACACCAGCCAATCACAGCCTTGCCAGTAGTTTCATGCCCTCCATGCTAAACAGGATGTGCCCACACTTGGAATCAATCTCATTGGCTGAATTTCTGCTTTTTGAATCTTAGAACTTCCGATTCCGGTATCCGATACGCGGCAAGTATCGGAATCCCGGTATCGGAATTCCGATACCGCAAGTATCGGCCGATACCCGATACTTGCGGTATCGGAATGCTCAACACTAGTCATCAGAGATTATTAGCACCTATCTCCCCTAATGAGTTACAGGACACTTTAACATTGATTCCCAATGGGAAGGCCCCAGGCCCTGATGGACTGCCTATTATTTATTACAAAAAATTCATTAAGCAACTCTTGCCTCATTTAGTATCCTTATTTAATTCACTCCTAGAAGGTCAATCCTTACCTAGGCAATCCTTAGAGGCCTTTATTTCTGTAATCCCTAAAGAAGATAAAGATCCTTCAGCCTGTTCGAACTACAGACCCATTTCCCTCCTTAATTCTGACATTAAGCTCTGGGCAAAAATCTTAGCTACTAGGTTGAGCTCCTATTTACCTAAACTGATCCACTCAGATCAAGTGGGATTCGTGAAAGGAAGGGTATGTGCACATGTTGCGGATTTCTTGCAGAAATTTCCTGAAGAAAACCGGAAATTTTCTGCAAGAAATCCGCATTTTTTTTTTTGCGTTTTTTTTCCGTTTTTTTCGCGTTTTTTAAGCATTCTGCAAGCGTAATTAGCTTGCAGAATGCTAAAGTTTTCCAAGCGATCTGTAGCATCGCTTGGAAAACTGACTGACAGGTTGGTCACACTTGTCAAACATAGCGTTTGACAAGTGTGACCAACTTTTTACTATAGATGCAGCTTATGCAGCCTCTATAGTAAAAGATAGAATGTTTAAAAATAATAAAAAAAATAAAAAAAATGTTTATACTCACCCAGACATCTCCTCAGCGGCGTCCGTTCCTCTTCCTATAGCTGGTCTGTGCGCACAGGACCTTCCGTGACGTCACGGTCACGTGAGCGGTCACATGACCGCTCACGACTAGTGTTGAGCGATACCGTCCGATACTTGAAAGTATCGGTATCGGAAAGTATCGGCCGATACCGGCAAAGTATCGGATCCAATCCGATACCGATACCCGATACCAATACAAGTCAATGGGACTCATGCATCGGATGGTATTCCTGATGGTTCCCAGGGTCTGAAGGAGAGGAAACTCTCCTTCAGGCCCTGGGAACCATATTAATGTGTAAAAGAAAGAATTAAAATAAAAAATATTGCTATACTCACCTCTCCGACGCAGCCTGCACCTTACCGAGGGAAGCGGCAGCGTTCTTTGTTTAAAATTCGCGCTTTTCTTTCCTTTACTGAAGTCCCGGCTTGTGATTGGTCGCGTGCCGACCATGTGGCCGGGACGCAACCAATCACAGCAAGCCGTGACGTAATTTCAGGTCCTTCAGGATTTTAAAATTACGTTCCGGCGTTGTGATTGGTTGCGTCGCAGTCACATGGGCAACGCAACCAATCACAGCAAGCCGAGACGTAATTTCAGGTCCTTAAGGATTTTAAAATTACGTCCCGGCTTTGTGATTGGTTGCGTCGCAGTCACATGGGAGACGCAACCAATCACAAGCCGTGACGTCACGGGAGGCTGGACACGCGCGCATTTTAAAATGGGCGCGTGTCCAGCCTCCCGTGACGTCCCGGCTTGTGATTGGTTGCGTCGCGATCAACCAATCACAAGCCGGGAGGCTGGACACGCGCGCATTTTAAAATTTTAAAATGGGCGCGTGTCCAGCCTCCCGTGACGTCCCGGCTTGTGATTGGTTGCGTCGCGATCAACCAATCACAAGCCGGGAGGCTGGACACGCGCGCATTTTAAAATTTTAAAATGGGCGCGTGTCCAGCCTCCCGTGACGTCCCGGCTTGTGATTGGTTGCGTCGCGATCAACCAATCACAAGCCGGGAGGCTGGACACGCGCGCATTTTAAAATTTTAAAATGCGCGCGTGTCCAGCCTCCCAGCTTGTGATTGGTTGACCGCGACGCAACCAATCACAAGCCGGGACGTCATGGGAGGCTGGACACGCGCCCATTTTAAAATGCGCACGTGTCCAGCCTCCCGTGACGTCACGGCTTGTGATTGGTTGCGTCTCCCATGTGACTGCGACGCAACCAATCACAAAGCTGGGACGTAATTTTAAAATCCTTAAGGACCTGAAATTACGTCACGGCTTGCTGTGATTGGTTGCGTTGCCCATGTGACTGCGACGCAACCAATCACAACGCCGGAACGTAATTTTAAAATCCTGAAGGACCTGAAATTACGTCACGGCTTGCTGTGATTGGTTGCGTCCCGGCCACATGGTCGGCACGCGACCAATCACAAGCCGGGACTTCAGTAAAGGAAAGAAAAGCGCGAATTTTAAACAAAGAACGCTGCCGCTTCCCTCGGTAAGGTGCAGGCTGCGTCGGAGAGGTGAGTATAGCAATATTTTTTATTTTAATTCTTTCTTTTACACATTTTTACATTAATGTTGTTTCGATACCGATACCCGATACCACAAAAATATCGGATCTCGGTATCGGAATTCCGATACAGCAAGTATCGGCCGATACCCGATACTTGCAGTATCGGAATGCTCAACACTACTCACGACCAATCACAGGACAGTGACGTCATCGGCAGGTCCTTCACCGCACAGCAGCTATACGAACCGAACGGCAGCGTGCAGTGGAGGCGGGAAGACATCGAGGGTGAGTATAGGACTATTTTTTATTTTAATTCTTATTTTTTGACCACTTATATGGTGCCCAGTGCGTGGAGGAGAGTCTCCTCTCCTCCACCCTGGGTACCAACCGCACATAATCTGCTTACTTCCCGCATGGTGTGCACAGCCCCGTGCGGGAAGTAAGCAGATCAATGGACCCCTAGGTGTGCGGAATCCCCTGCAATTCCGCATTTTAACCCCTTAACGACCTTTGACGCATACGCTGCGTCATGAAAGTCGGTGCCTTCACGACCTGTGACGCAGCGTATGCGTCATGGAGGGATCGCGCTCCTGCAGATCGGGTGAAAGGGTTAACTCCAATTTCACCCGATCTCCAGGAACAGGGGGAGTGGTGCTTCAGCCCAGGGGGGGTGGCTTCACCCTCCCGTGGCTACGATCGCTCTGATTGGCTGTTGAAAGTGAAACTGCCAATCAGAGCGATTTGTAATATTTCACCCCAAAAAACGGTGAAATATTACAATCCAGCCATGGCCGATGCTGCAATATCATCGGCCATGGCTGGAAAACCTAATCTGCCCCCACCCCACCCCACCGATCGCCCCCCCAGTGCTCCGGTGCGCGGTCCGCCCCCCTAATTCGTTCTGTCCGCTCCTCCGTTCTCTTGTCCGCTCCCCCCGTGCTCCGGTGCCCCCTCCCTGTGCTCCGGTCCCCCCCCCTGTGCTCCGGCCCCCCCCCGTGATCCGATCACCCCCCTTCATACTTACCGGGCCTCCCGATGTCCGTCCGGCTTCTCCATGGGCGCCGCCATCTTCCAATATGGCGGGCGCATGCGCACTGCGCCCGCAGAGTCTGCCGGCTGGCAGATTCATTTCAGAAGTATTTTGATCACTGCGATATAGCCTATCACAGTGATCAAAATAAAAAAAAGTAAATGACCCCCCTTTATCACCCCCATAGGGACAATAATAAAAATAAATAAAATATTTTTTTTTTTTTCTGCTAGGGTTAGGGTTAGAACTAGGGTTAGAATTAGGGTTAGAATTAGGGGTAGGGTTAGGGTTAGGGGTAGGGTTAGGGCATGTGCACACAGTGCGGATTTGGCTGCGAATCCGCAGCGGATTGGCTCTACGTTATAAACTTATGTGAAACACTTGGGGGTTGAAAGTGCTCACCACACATCTAGATAAGATCCTTTTGGGGTCTAGTTTCCAAAATGGGGTCACTTGTGGGGGGTTTCTACTGTTTAGGCACATCAGGGGCTCTGCAAACATAACATGATTCCCGCAGACCATTCCATCAAAGTCTGCATTCCAAATCGTCACTACTTCCCTTCCGAGCCCCGCCATGTGCCCAAACAGTGGTTTACCCCCACATATGGGGTATCAGCGTACTCAGGAGAAACTGGACAACAACTTTTGGGGTCAAATTTTTCCTGTTACCCTTGAGAAAATTAAAAAATTCTGGGCTAAAAAAATATTTTTCAGGAAAGAAAACACATTTTTTATTTTCACGTCTCTGCATTATAAACTTCTGTGAAGCACTTGGGGGTTCAAAGTGCTCACCACACATCTAGATAAGTTCCCTTGGGGGTCTAGTTTCCAAAGTGGGGTCAATTGTGGGGAGTTCCTACTGTTTAGGCACATCAGGGGCTCTGCAAACGCAACGTGACGCCCGCAGAGCATTCCATTAAAGTCTGCATTTCAAAACGTCACTACTTCCCTTCCGCTCCCCGACGTGTGCCAAAACAGTGGTTTACCCCCACATATGGGGTATCAGCGTACTCAGGAGAAACTGCACAACAACTTTTGGGGTCCAATTTCTCCTGTTACCCTTGGGAAAATAAAAAATTGTGGGTTAAAAAATCATTTTTGAGGAAAGAAAAATAATTTTATATTTTCATGGCTCTGCGTTATAAACTTCTGTGAAGCACTTGAGGGTTCAAAGTGCTCACCACACATCTAGATTAGTTCCTTGGGAGGTCTAGTTTCCAAAATGGGGTCACTTGTGTGGGAGCTCCAATGTTTAGGCACACAGGGGCTCTCCAAACGCGACATGGTGTCCGCTAATGATTGGAGCTAATTTTCCATTCAAAAAGCCAAATGGCGTGCCTTCCCTTCCAAGCCCTGCCGTGCGCCCAAACAGTGGTTTACCCCCACATATGGGGTATCATCGTACTCAGGACAAACTGGACAACAACATTTGGGGTCCAATTTCTCCTATTATCCTTGGGAAAATAAAAAACTCCGGGCTAAAAATCATTTTTGAGGAAAGAAAAATATTTTTTTATTTTCATGGCTCTGCGTTATAAACTTCTGTGAAGCACCTGGGGGTTTTAAGTGCTCACTATACATCTAGATTAGTTCCTTGGGGGGTCTAGTTTCCAAAATGGGGTCACTTGTAGGGGAGCTCTAATGTTTAGGCACACAGGGGCTCTCCGAACGCAACATGGTGTCCACTAACGATTGGAGCTAATTTTCCATTGAAAAAGTCAAATGGCGCGCCTTCCCTTCCAAGCCTTGCCGTGCACCCAAACAGTGGTTTACCCCCACATATGAGGTATTGGCGTACTCAAGAGAAATTGCCCAACAAATTTTAGGATCCATTTTATCCTGTTGCCCATGTAAAAATGAAAAAATTGAGGCTAAAAAAATTTTTTTGTGAAAAAAAAGTACTTTTTCATTTTTTACGGATCAATTTGTGAAGCACCTGAGAGTTTAAAGTGCTCACTATGCATCTAGATAAGTTCCTTGGGGGGTCTAGTTTCCAAAATGGGGTCACATGTGGGGTAGCTTCAATGTTTAGGCACACAGGGTCTCTCCAAACGCAACATGGTGTCCGCTAACGATGGAGATAATTTTTCATTCAAAAAGTCAAATGGCGCGCCTTCCCTTCCGAGCCTTGCTGTGCACCCAAACAGTGGTTTACCCCCACATATGAGGTATCGGCGTACTCAGGAGAAATTGCCCAACAGATTTTAGGATCCATTTTATCCTGTTGCCCATGTGAAAATGAAAAAATTGAGGCTAAAAAAATTTTTTGTGAAAAAAAAGTACTTTTTCATTTTTACGGATCAATTTGTGAAGCACCTGGGGGATTAAAGTGCTCACTATGCATCTAGATAAGTTCCTTGGGGCGTCTAGTTTCCAAAATGGGGTCACTTGTGGGGGAGCTCCAATGTTTAGGCACACGGGGGCTCTCCAAACGCGACATGGTGTCCGCTAAAGATTGGAGCCAATTTTTCATTGAAAAAGTCAAATGGCGCTCCTTCGCTTCCGAGCCCTGCCGTGCCCACAAACAGTGGTTTACCCCCACATATGAGGTATCAACGTACTCAGGACAAATTGGACAACAACTTTTGTCGTCCAGTTTCTCCTTTTACCCTTGGGAAAATAAAAAAATTGTTGCTAAAAGATCATTTTTGTGACTAAAAAGTTAAATGTTCACTTTTTCCTTCCATGTTGCTTCTGCTGTTGTGAAACACCTGAAGGGTTAATAAACTTCTTGAATGTGGTTTTGAGCACCTTGAGGGGTGCAGTTTTTAGAATGGTGTCACTTTTGGGTATTTTCGGCCATATAGAACCCTGAAACTGACTTCAAATGTGAGGTGGTCCCTAAAAAAAAATGGTTTTGTAAATTTTGTTGTAAAAATGAGAAATCACTGGTCAAATTTTAACCCTTATAACTTCCTAGCAAAAAAAAAATTTATTTCCAAAATTGTGCTGATGTAAAGTAGACATGTGGGAAATGTTATTTATTAACTATTTTGTGTCACATAACTCTCTGGTTTAACAGAATAAAAATTCAAAATGTGAAAATTGCGAAATTTTCAAAATTTTCGCCAAATTTCCGTTTTTTTCACAAATAAACTCAGAAATTATCGACCTAAATTTACCACTATCATGAAGCCCAATATGTCACGAAAAAACAATCTCAGAACCGCAAGGATCCGTTGAAGCGTTCCTGAGTTATTACCTCATAAAGGGACACTGGTCAGAATTGCAAAAAATGGCAAGGTCATTAAGGCCAAAATAGGCTGGGTCATGAAGGGGTTAATGAACATGTTGCTTTTTTTTTCGCGATGCGATTTTTTCGCGGAAAAAAAGGCTACATTTGCACAAAAAATGCGGAATACACTTAAAATAATAGGAGGCATATGTAAGCGTTTTTTTTGCGTTTTTATCACGTTTTTATAGCGAAAAAACACGAAAAAAACGCGAAAAATACTTAACGTGTGCACATGGCCGAAGGGAAGGTAAAGATAACTCGGCTAAAATTATTCAGTCCATTACATTCGCTAAGAATAAAGGGATCCCCTTAGTCCTCCTGTCAACAGATGCCGAGAAGGCATTCGACAGGGTGAGCTGGTGCTTTATGGCACAAGCTTTGATTAAGTTTGGCTTCCCAACACAATTTATTAATTCTCTCCCTTTACTTGCAACCCACGGCTAAGGTATGGGTAAACGGCACCCTGTCAAATAGCTTCAATATTCAAAATGGTATGAGACAGGGGTGCCCTTTGTCCCCATCTCTATTTATTTTGGTTATAGAAACACTAATTCAAAAAATACGCCAGGAAACACTAGTCGAAGGCTTAAGGATTGGCTCGTTGGAGTTGAAAACTTTAGCCTTTGCTGATGACTTGCTTTTTTTGATTACTAACCCTTCCCAGGCCTTTCCGGCAATTCTAGACATTTTTCAGCAATACGGGCATTTATCCAATTTTAAAATTAATAGCAGAAAATCTATAGCTTTAAACATTTCCCTTCCCCACTCACGACTCACCACGTTATATTCACAGTGTCCCTTTTCTTGGTCGACGCACTCAATAAAATATTTAGGTATATATATTACAAGAGATCCTAGCCACCTCTTCCAAGCTAATTATCCCACTTTACTCAAAAAGATGCAAGGTTTGCTGAAAATATATAATTTGCCCACTTTGTCCTGGCTAGGACGCATTAATGTCTTTAAGACTTACATTATGCCAATTATTTTATACACATTAAACATGGTTCCGATTAATGCCCCACAAACCTTTTTTAAAAACCTAAAATCTTTAATATCTAAATTTATTTGGAAACAGAAACCAGCTAGAATTACATACAGATTTCTCTCCCGCTCGACATTAGATGGTGGTCAGAGAGTCCCTGATCCGGCCCTGTATTTCCGAGCAGTACACATATCTAAATGGTTAAGGATAGTAGATAGCTACGAGAAGGGTAACTATGATAATGTAGATTTAGCATTGTTGGGGCCGACGGGGATACCTTACCTATGGTCTCTAGCTAAGCCTCCTAACGATCTCAGATTGGATGAGGTGACTCTAACAACACTTAAAATAAGGCGCTCATTAAACAAGGAACTTCCCTTAAATTCCTTCCCCTCTGCGTTTGCTCCAATATGCTCTATACCATTTTTGTTTGACTTGAGCTATAGAGACCCTTATAGATTGTGGTCCTCACTTCCCAAAGAGCCTTTAAAGAACTTCTATAAAGATAGAATCCTTCATGGAGGGACCTGGCCTCCAGATTCTTTAACACAACCTAAAAACTTTCTCCAAGCACTACTCATTAAACGTATGCTCCTTAACTTCAAAGAGAAGTTTCCCCAGAGTTCTGTTTGGTCATGGCTTGACATAATGTTTAAAACCCCACATCCCGAAATGAAAAGCATCTCCCGTGTTTACATTCAACTCAACTCCACCAACACCCAATCTAAACCTGCATTTCTCCACTCATGGGAAATAGAGATGGGGGTTATTTTTACAGAGACGCAAACCTCTAATATTCTAGCTAATGCACGGGGATTCTCTCGATGCATGCTACTTCAAGAAAACTCCAATAAGATTTTGACTAGGTGGCACCTAACTCCTGCCAAACTGAATCAGTTAGGCCTGTCAGACGATAGTTCTTGTTGGCGCTGTCATAGTTCTCTGGGTCATCACACTCATGTTTTTTTGGGAGTGTGCTAAGTTGTTAAGATTTTGGGGGGAGATTAACGAGTTCCTAAAAAAACTAAAATTGATTAAGTCAAATTTACTGGCTTCTGAAGTTCTACTTTCCTGCCCATCTATTAATTACAGACCCAAGAAACATAGACTTCTACCACTACTATTAAATGCCGCTAAACATTTAATTACACTACACTGGAAAGATGTTTCCCCTCCAACCATGGCTGAATGGCTGTCCAAGGGAGATCAAATTTCGAGACTCGAAGAATTATCTAGTTGGGAGATGAATAGTCATGACCTATATATGAAGGTTTGGGCACCCTGGAAAGAGATGCGAGCAGGTGGGGATATTTAACTCACTTTGCATTTCTTAATTTGCCCAAGAGGTTCTTGGTTGTAGCTTGTTGTTTTTTTTTCATATAATTTACTTGTTTTTGGCTAAGGCTAAATTTATTGTACCAATTCATGTTATACTAGTTGAATTCCCCCTATCCTTCCCCTGAATCTTTTCCCCCTTGTTTTCTCGTTCCCTTCCCCACCCTACAATACCCCTATCCTCAACCTATCACTCCGTTCCCCCCCCTTCTCTATTATGCTTATCCGTTTCCAATCTTATAACATCGTAGTTTCTGAAATCTTGATACTGATCTCCGGTATACTTGTCAAACTAAGTGTTATGGTTCCTGTATCTGTGTTTTTTCATAAATAAAGAATTTACAAAAAAATGTACAAATGGAGAATATACAAATGGCGATTTGTAAACAAGATTGAAGTACTGTATACCGAATGCATTCAATCACATAGCTGCATTTCTTGTAAAACATTTAGAGATGTGACAGACAATGCTCATAGTGACACAATCTTGATAAATGTTTGTTTATTCACTTCACTAACAGTTCTAAGCCTCGATATGTTTGCTGTTTGTCATTGTAAAACATTAAGGTTTACTGAAACTATGCAGGTGGTGGTTTGATCTAAATCATTGTGGGGTTCTCTGTCTTGGTGTTGCTTCTCTGATATTCCAGATGGGTGATGTTTAAAAGCCTCTTGGTGATGATCTAACTATACTGTATGTAGTTAATCTTCATATATACATATTCACTGTAATTGCTGTAGTATCTATTGTCTGTACAAATCCCCTCTATAATTTGTAATTTGAATATGTTGGCACTATATAAATAAAATTATTATTATTATTATCACTATATTTATTTAATCCTTATATGTACATATTAACCTGTGTATGTTAACAAATACAAAACTGGATGCACTCACACTATTCAATCATACTATTCCTTGAATTTTGTAGTATGCAATAAAATTGCCTTGTATTGCAAATGTTTGCCTTTTTTAAAGCCGTATCTGAAACTTAGTGTTAAAAACATGTCAAATAAAATTGCAAAATTCTCCTGTAAATAATTGTGCAAAGAGGGAACCATCATACCATTAAAAAATATGAGTGAATTTTCCTGGGCCTATCCACTGTGTGGGTTCCAAGGCCTAATATGGTGCATATGACTGACTATGCAGCAGGGCTGGCCTTGCCACCAATGTATAAAACAAAGGAGCATGGAGCACAAAAAACATATTGCAAAGTGGATTTCCCTGGGCCCATCCAGTATGTGGGTTCCAAGGCCTAATGGGGTGCATATGACTGACTATGCAGCAGGGCTTGCCTTCCTGCCAATATGTAAAACAAAGGAGTATGGAGCATAAAATGCATATTGTGAAGTGGATAGTGTTGAGCATTCCGATACTGCAAATATCGGGTATCGGATGATATTTACGGTATCGGAGTTCCGATACTGAGTTCCGATACTTTTGCAATATCGAATACCGGAATCGGAAGTTCCCATAATGCTATGAGCCAGTTTGATTTAATTCAGCCAATGAGGAATCCTAAGAATTGTGGGCACATCCTGTTAAGCATGTTAGGCATGTAACTAATGGCAAGGCTGTGATTGGCTGCTGAAATGATGTCATGATGCACGATAAAAGCCACCACCGCCATTTTGGGTTCACTCTGCTGTGAATTCAGTTAGGGACAGGACGCTGTGTGCTGACTGATGGACAGTTTGAGATAGCGATTTACTTCATTGTGCTTTACCCAGGCTACTGTAGCAACTGCTGTGTGAGAAGCTTTTTTTTGCCTTGCAGTGCTGTTCACGGCTGTCTGCAAGGTCTCTGTGTGTGTGAGTGCAGCTCATGCTGCAGTGTGTTCTGCAGCCACATCTGGTTGTAGTCTGCTCAGCGTGCGTCACTGCCTCATACTGTTACATTGTCCTTTTTTTCATTAGTGCTGCTGCCCATTTTTCCTGATTTCTCCTATTAGTGTGTTTCCATCCGTATCCAGCTAGATTGCGAGCAAACACTATATAGGAGTAGATAGAGAAGCCTTTCTGCAGCCTTGTGCCCTGCAGCCCCAGCCAGATTAGCATTAGCCTATTTTTTGGAGCCTCATCTATTGCATTGTCGGTGTCATTTCGGATGCTGTTTGGACCAGGTCGTTCAGACAGTGGTAATTCTGCTTTGGACCACTATTTGCTCATTGGTGTCGGTTGGATTTTGTCTAGCTGTTCCGGGGTTAATTTACCTGTTCCTCGGATTGGAAGCTGGGCCATGCCCATTGCCTTTAAATAGTTCTCCTGATCATTGGGCGTCGTCGATTATAGCTTCTGTCTTGTGCGTTATTATCTCGGTCTGGAGTGGAGAGCTGGTTGTTGGAGATTCGCTGCTGGTGGTGTATTTTCCTTTGTCTTATTTACTCCTTCCTATATTTGTATTTAATTTGCCCTGCAAATTTATAGTGTATTCCTGTGTGACTGCGGCGTGGTATATATTTTCCTTTATCCTTGTCTGTGCTAACTGTGGGTATTGGTGTATTACCTCTTCACTGGTTGGTGGGCGGTTCATTTCAGCCTAGGGTTGAAACAGGAGACAGGGCGAGGGTCGAGGCCTGGACATGCACACCATCAGTGTAAACTCCAGGTAGAGGGTCAGTCAGGATTTCCCTAGTCTGAGGGAAATTGCAGGGGCCCGGGTTATTAACTCTCACTCACCTAGTTTTCCCGTGACAGTCGGTTACCTTCCTGCATTGTAATAGCTACAAAAAGTTTGTAATACTATCGGTTTTACATCTTTGGGGACATCCAGTGTCTTTTTGTGAAAAAAAAAGAAAATAAAGTTCACCAAACACTCCACTTTCCTGTTGTGTAGGCCACATTAGCTCATATTAAAGTCTAGTCCACACTTTATAAAATTAGTGTTTCTTATACCTGTTAGCAGCTGTTCAGGAATAAGTACATTAAGCCCTTAGTACTTTTCTGCCTATCTTTATCAGTCTACCAACATGAAGGCAGGGAGTAAGGCACGTGGTCGTGGGCGTGGAGTTTCTGCAGGGAGAGGACGTGGGGATTCTGTGCCTGCTGTGGGCACCAGTGACTCAGCATCCCCCAGTTTTACCAGGGAACAGTCCTTTATGCGCAGCTATGTAGGAGCTCACCGTACCCAACTGCTGCGGGAGGAACAAATTGAAGCCTTTGTCGGATGGATGCCAGCTAACGCATCGACTTCAATTAGTGCCACATCCTCTCAGGTCCAGAGCACTGAAGAGCACCCATCTGTCTCTTCGCCACCTGACAAATTGCCCAGTCAGAGAGCCCTGGACAGGAGCCATCTCTACTTCTGTTCTCTGAATCTCTTGGCTTGGAAAGAGGGGGCCAGCCAAGCAGCATTCGAGAAATTGAAGAAGAGGCAGTATGCAGTGATGCACAACTGCTTTGTCTCTCTGAATCTGAAGAGGTGGGTGGGCCAGTGCACACCTCAATACGCATCTGATGATGAGACTCAGGTGCCACTTTCTGGTGTGTACTGTGCTGTCGAGACTACCCAGGAGAAGCAGTTGTTGGAAGACGGTAGTGTAGATGATGAGGTCCTTGACCCATCATGGCATGAGGTACAGGAAGGTGTTGTGAACTCTGTTTTTGGGCTCCCTCTTGTGGTCACAACTGGTACTGTGTGAGTGCTGTCTTTGGGCTCCCTCTGGTGGTTCTTTGTGTCAGTCTGCAGGTCTAGGATGGATCAGCTGTCTCGTTATCTGTTAGCTGTTTCCTATTTAGTTCACCTGGACTCTCAGTTGTTGCCGGCTGTCAATGTCTTCAGTGCTATTTTGGAGCTCTCCTGCAGTCCTTCGTTATCAGTCTCTTCAAGAGAAGCTAAGTTTTGCTTGGCTCATTTTTTGACCATCTGGTCATTTGTTTCTTGGTTTATTTTTGTCCAGCTTGCTAATATGTGATTTCCTTGCTTGCTGGTAGCTCTAGGGGGCTGAGTTTCTCCCCTCACACCGTTAGTTGGTGTGGGGGTTCTTGTATTCTCAGCGTGGATATTTTGCATAGGGTTTTTTACTGACCGCACAGTTCCCTATCTGTCTTCTGCTATCTAGTATTAGCGGGCCTCATTTGCTGAATCTGTTTTCATTTCTATGTTTGTGTTTTCCCCTTACCTCACCGTTATTATTTGTTGGGGGCTTCCTATATCTTTGGGGTGATTTCTCTTGAGGCAAGTGAGGTCTTACTTTCCCTCCAGGAGTAGATAGTTTCTCAGGCTGTGTCGAGACGTCCAGGATTTTAGGCACGTTCACCGGCTACCTTTAGTGTGTTGGTTAGAATCAGGTTTGCGGTCAGTCCAGTTACCACCTCCCTAGAGCCCGTGTCTATGTTCATAAACTTAGCTAGTCCGTTTTGTGATCCTCTGCCACTAGGATCATAACAGGAAGGTGGTGGGAGCAGCTCTGAGGAAGAGATTCTCCAAACGGCCTTAAAAGGAGGGAGAGGGAGGGGGCAGACTGGGTTGCCTAAAGCCTCCACTTCAGCACCCGTTAGGAGCATGCCTCTTCCAAAACCCAAAACGGGTGCTCCCAAGACTTGCAGTGCCTGGTCCTTTTTTGACACAGTTGCAGATGACATTTGCTTTGTCAAATGCAAGCTGTGTTTTCAGAAAGTGAAAAGAGGGAAAAGTGTCAGCAACCTCAATACGACAAACATGTGGAAACATGCTTTTGCTTTTTGGAAGTGCATTTGAACAGCAAGGTGGATTGCTGGTGAGGGGAAATAGAGAAAAAAAAATCTATAAATCTTCAGCATAGCGAGTGTGAAAGAGTGTGACCTGAGTGGAAGTGTGAACGGCGGTAAGTGTGACTTGTGATTCAGTGAAGAGGTATTTGGAAAGCCTTTAACAAATACCTGTGTGAATTGGTGTGAGTTGCTGAATTGGGAGTAGCTATATTCACAAGGGGATAACTTAGGGTGGGGGCTCATAATTAAGGGTTTATAAGGGGCAGCTGTTTGGGGCTCAAGTCCTTTTTGGAAGTGCATTTGAACAGCAAGATGGATTGCTGTTGAGGGGAAGTAGAAAAAAAAAATCTATAAATCTTCAGCATAGCGAGTGTGCGCGAGCTGAGTGTGACCTGAGTGTAAGTGTGAACGGCGGTGTGACTTGTGATTCAGTGACTTTGGAATCAGGGAGTTTCCAAAGGAGGAATTGCTGTCTGTTTTTTTATTAATACTTTGTATTTATTTTTTTATTTAACGTTTCTGCGTGGTGCAATCCCCATTAGGAAATGTGCTCCACTATTGTTAATGCCATCCAGTGCAAATCTTGCCTCATGTATGCAGTCCTTGATCAGCCGGTCGAGGGTGCATACTGCTGTGCGAGATGTGAGCAAGTTGTGCATTTGGAAACCCAGATTCTGAATCTAAATGTGCAGCTGGCAACACTGAGATCCATAGACAATATGGAGAGGAGTCTTCTGCTCACTGAGCAGACGCTCAATGGGATAGATGAGGGGGGGGATGGTAGGATGGAGCTGCAGGACAGTGAAGTAGCAAGCTGGGTGACAGTTAGAAGGCCGGGTAGAGGGAAGAGTGCCAAGGAGGCTAGTCCTGATCTCGTACACCCCAATCAGTTTGCTAAGTTGGCAGATGAGGGGGGTACCAGTACAGGGGTAGCACTGCTGCAGCCAGACATGTCCTCTGAAAGCCGGAGGAGTGACTGCTCCAGTAAGGAGGGAAATAGGAGAGCAGGGCAGGCGAGACAGGTGCTGGTAGTGGGGGACTCAATTATTAGGGGAACGGATAGGGCAATCTGTCACAAAGACAGGGATCGTCGAACGGTGTGCTGCCTACCTGGCGCTCGAGTCCGACACATCGCTGATCGGGTGGACAGATTACTGGGAGGGGCTGGTGAGGACCCAGCGGTCATGGTGCACATTGGCACAAATGACAAAGTTAGAGGTAGGTGGAAGGTCCTTAAAGATGATTTCAGGGAATTAGGCTGCAAGCTGAAAGCAAGGACCTCCAACGTGGTATTTTCCAAAATACTGCCTGTACCACGTGCCACGCCAGAGAGGCAACAGGAGATTAGGGAGGTTAATAAGTGGCTCAAGAATTGGTGTAGGAAGGAGGGGTTTGGGTTCCTGCAGAACTGGGCCGACTTCTCAGTTGGCTACAGGCTCTACGCTAGGGACGGGCTGCACCTCAATGGGGAAGGTGCAGCTCTGCTGGGGGAGAAAATGGCTAGAAGGTTGGAGGAGTGTTTAAACTAGGGATTGGGGGGAGGGTATTCAATTTATAGGAGGGGAAGATAGTGCAGATAGAGACCTGGGCACAAATAAGGAAGTTGGGGGTGGTGGTGGCATGGGGGGTGGGGTTAGATCAATTAATAATTTAAGAAAGAATAGAGGTGCAGAGAGATACATAAAATGTATGTATACTAATGCCAGAAGCCTCGCCAACAAAATGGACGAATTAGAATTAATGTTGTTGGAGCATAATTATGACATGGTGGGGATATCTGAAACATGGCTGGATGAAAGCCATGACTGGGCTGTTAACTTGCAGGGTTATAGCCTTTTCAGAAATGACCGTACAGATAAGCGAGAGGGTGGGGTGTGTCTATATGTAAAATTGTCCTTAAAACCCATCCTGCGTGATAATATAGGTGAATTTAATGAAAATGTAGAGTCCCTGTGGGTGGAGATAAGGGGAGGGGGAAAAAATAATAAATTACTGATAGGGGTTTGTTATAAATCTCCAAAAATAATGGAAGCAATGGAGAATATCCTCGTAAAGCAAATAGATGAAGCTGCGACTCAAGGAGAAGTCATTATTATGGGGGACTTCAACTACCCTGAAATAGATTGGGGAACAGAAACCTGCAGTTCCAGCAAAGGTAATCAGTTTTTGACAGCTATGAGAGACAATTACCTTTCACAACTGGTTCAGGACCCAACAAGAAGGGGGGCACTGCTAGACCTAATATTAACAAACAGGCCAGACCGCATAGCAAATATAAGGGTTGGGGGTCACTTGGGAAATAGTGATCACAAAATGGTAAGTTTTCATGTATTCTTTAATAAGATGTGTAATAGAGAGGCTACAAGGACACTAAACTTCAGGAGGGCAAATTTCCAACGGATGAGAGAGGATCTCGGTGCAATTAACTGGGATGATATCCTGAGACACAAAAATACACAAAGAAAATGGGAGACGTTTATAAGCATCCTGGATAGGACCTGTGCACAGTATATACCGTATGGGAATAAACATACTAGAAATAGGAGGAAACCAATATGGCTAAATAGAGCTGTAAGGGGCGCAATACGTGACAAAAAGAAAGCATTTAGAGAATTAAAGGAAGTAGGTAGTGAGGAGGCATTAAATAAATACAAAAAATTAAATAAATTCTGTAAAAAGCAAATCAAGGCAGCAAAGATTGAGACAGAGAGACTCATTGCCAGAGAGAGTAAAAATAATCCCAAAATATTATTTAACTACATAAATAGTAAGAAACTAAAAAATGATAGTGTTGGCCCCCTTAAAAATAGTCTGGGTGAAATGGTGGATGAGGATGAGGAAAAAGCCAATATGCTAAATGACTTTTTTACATCAGTATTTACAAAAGAAAATCCCATGGCAGCCAATATGACTAGTGATAAAAATTCCCAATTAATTGTCACCTGCTTAACCCAGCAGGAAGTACGGCGGCGTCTAAAAATCACTAAAATTGACAAATCTCAAGGCCCGGATGGGATACACCCTCGAGTACTGCAGGAATTATGTACAGTCATTGATAGACCATTATTTTTAATCTTTAAAGAGTCCATAATAACAGGGTCTGTACCACAGGACTGGCGTATAGCAAATGTGGTGCCAATATTCAAAAAGGGTACAAAAACTGAACTCGGTAATTATAGGCCAGTAAGCTTAACCTCTACTGTGGGTAAAATCCTGGAGGGCATTCTAAGGGATGCTATGCTGGAGTATCTGAAGAGGAATAACCTCATGACCCAGTATCAGCACGGGTTTACTAGGGACCGTTCATGTCAGACTAATTTGATCAGCTTCTATGAAGAGGTAAGTTCCGGACAGGACCAAGGGAACCCAGTGGATGTAGTGTATATGGACTTTTCAAAAGCTTTTGATATGGTGCCACACAAAAGGTTGTTACATAAAATGAGAATAATGGGGATAGGGGAAAATATGTGTAAGTTGAGAGCTGGCTCAGGGATAGGAAACAAAGGGTGGTTATTAATGGAGCACACTCGGACTGGGTCGCGGTTAGCAGTGGGGTACCACAGGGGTCAGTATTGGGCCCTCTTCTTTTTAACATATTTATTAATGACCTTGTAGGGGGCATTCAGAGTAGAATTTCAATATTTGCAGATGACACTAAACTCTGCAGGGTAATCAATACAGGGGAGGACAATTTTATATTACAGGGTCATTTATGTAAACTAGAAGCTTGGGCTGATAAATGGCAAATGAGCTTTAATGGGGATAAATGTAAGGTCATGCACTTGGGTAGAAGTAATAAGATGTATAACTATGTGCTTAATTCTAAAACTCTGGGCAAAACCATGAATGAAAAAGACCTGGGTGTATGGGTGGATGACAAACACATATTCAGTGGCCAGTGTCAGGCAGCTGCTACAAAGGCAAATAAAATAATGGGATGCATTAAAAGAGGCATAGATGCTCATGAGGAGAACTTAATTTTAGCTCTATACAAGTCACTAGTGCGACCACACTTAGAATACTGTAAACAGTTCTGGTCTCCGGTGTATAAGAAAGACATAGCTGAACTGGAGCGGGTGCATAGAAGAGCGAACAAGGTTATTAGAGGACTAGGGGGTCTGCAATACCAAGATAGGTTGTTACCCTTGGGGCTATTTAGTTTGGAAAAACGAAGACTAAGGGGTGATCTTATTTTAATGTATAAATATATGAGGGGACAGTACAAAGACCTTTCTGATGATCTTTTTAATCATAGATCTGAGACAGGGACAAGGGGCCATTCTCTACGTCTGGAGGAATAAAGGTTTAAGCATAATAACAGACGCGGATTCTTTACTGTAAGAGCAGTGAGACTATGGAACTCTCTGCCATATGATGTTGTAATGAGTGATTCATTACTTAAATTTAAGAGGGGACTGGATACCTTTCTGGAAAAGTATAATGTTACAGGGTATATACACTAGATTCCTTGATAGGGCGTTGATCCAGGGAACTAGTCTGATTGCCGTATGTGGAGTCGGGAAGGAATTTTTTTCCCCAAGGTGGAGCTTACTCTTTGCCACATGGTTTTTTTTTGCCTTCCTCTGGATCAACATGTTAGGGCATGTTAGGTTAGGCTATGGGTTGAACTAGATAGACTTAAAGTCTTCCTTCAACCTTAATAACTGTGCGGACCAAGCATGTGGTGGAGTTACAAAGACACACTGAAGACCTAGGCCAACCTACAGCACCACCTACCACCTCTTCAGCTCGTGTTGTAGCCTCTTCCTGCAGCTCACACACAGCTGGTTTGGCTTCCTCACAGGATCGCCATGGCACTGTTGTACAGAGACACATTGTAATTCCACCCACAGCACCACATTCCCTGTCATCCTCACACTCCCAGGGCAGTCTACAGCCATCGGTAGCACAGGCATGGGAGAAAATGCGCCCATGCTCGGCAAACCACCCCGAGCACAGGTTCTGAATGCTGGCATTGCAGAACTACTGTCCCTTGAAATACTCTCATTCAGGCTGGTGGAGACTGACACCTTCCGTAACTTCATGGCATTGGCAGTCCCACAATACAATGTGCCCCGCTGCTTTTAATTCAGCAGGCAAGCTGTCCCTGCCCTGCAAAAGCACGTGGAGGGAAACATTAAACATGCGCTACTAAACGATGTCAGTAGCAAGGTCCACCTGACCACCAATGCATGGACCAGTAACCATGGACAGGGACAATACCTTTCCCTCACTGCCCATTGGGTAAATGTTGTGGAGCCGGGTACAGATCTTGAGAGTGGCACTGTACATGTTCTGCCAACTCCAAGGATTGCAGGAATCCAGTCTGTACACATTGACTCCTCCTCATACTCCAGTTCCTCTGAATCAGCGCTGCAGGAGCCGTCACAGTGTACCTCCACATGGACCCGTGAACACTTACCTGTTACGACCAATATGAGCACAGCCATGGCCAAACGTCAACAGGCCGTATTGAAATTAATTTCTTTGGGGAATCAAAGCCACACAGCGCAGGAGCTCTGGAATGCCATCAAGCAGGAGAGCGACGTGTGGTTTGTGCCAGCGAATCTCCAGACAGGCATGGTAGTGTGTGACAATGGCCGTAATCTGGTGGCAGCTCTGGGCCTAGGCAACCTCACTCACATCCCATGTCTGGCACATGTGCTCAACTTGGTCGTGCAGAGTTTTTTGAGGGACTATCCGGATCTTGATGCACTGCTGCACAAGGAGAAGCAGAAGCAGCGCCTCAGCACAAGGCAAGACCAGTATGGCCCAAATGTGGCAAAGTTTTGTGTCCCTGCCACAAATGTCTACACCATCACAGATGGCTCCAGTCAGCAGGAGGCAACGTTTCGGTCAGATGGTGACAGACAACATGTCTTGCCCTCTCAGTGTTCTCCCACACAGCTCTTCCCCCTTCAAGTTTTGGGTCTCTAAGCTGGATACATGGCCAGTGCTTAGCCAGTATGCATTAGAGGTGCTGGCTTGCCCTGCTGCTAGTATATTATCGGAACGGGTCTTTAGTGCCGCAGGTGGTGCACTAACAGTCCCTCGCATGCGACTATCCTCCGATAACATTGACCGGCTTACTTTTCTGAAAATGAACAAGGCCTGGATCTCGCAGGAATTTGCCAGTCCTCTTCCAGATTAAATAATTGGTTGACGACAGTATCCAGGTCTCCTGTTGTGTTCATGTTTCTACCACCTGAACGGTAATCCCTGGGCTCCAACACCGCCAGTTGCTGCTCAGAAGTGCCGTCTACACAGTCAACACTTACTGCCATGTTATTGGGGTTCAGTAACATCAGCTGATCCCCTGCTGTGTATCCAGCAATTTCTCCTGCTCTGTCCACACTTACACTACAACAGATATTAAACTTGCTCCAATTAGGCCTCAGCCTTCATTCTGTTTCTAGCTTTGACCCTGGGCTCCAACACTGCCAGTTGCTGCTCAGAAGTGCCTTCTGCACAGTCAACACTCGCTGCCATGTTATTGGGGTTCAGTAACGTCAGCTGATCCCCTGCTGTGTATCCAACAATTTCTCCTGCTCCGTCCACACTCACACTACAACAGATATTAAACTTGCTCCAGTTACGCCTCAGCCTACACTCTGATTCTAGCATTGACCCTGGGCTCCAACACCACTAGTTGCTGCTCAGAAGTGCCGTCTGCACAGTCAACACATGCTCCAGTGTTATTGGGGTTCAGTAACGTCTGCTGATCCCCTGCTGTGTGTGCGGCAATTTCTCCTGCTCCTTCCACATTCACACTACTACAGATATTAAACTTGCTCCAATTAGGCCTCAGCCTACACTCTGTTTCTCCTGTAATCCCTGGGCTCCAACACCGCCAGTTGCTGCTCAGAAGTGCTGTGTGCTCAGTCAACACATGCTCCAGTGTTATTGGGGTTCAGTAACGTCAGCTGATCCCCTGCTGTGTGTGCTGCAATTTCTCCTGCTCCCTCCACATTCACACTACTACAGATATTAAACTTGCTCCATTTAGGCCCCAGCCTACACTCTGTTTCTCCTGTAATCCCTGGGCTCCAACACCGCCAGTTGCTGCTCAGAAGTGTCTTTGGCATGGGTACTCCCTCTTGCCCAGCCTGGTTCCAGCACGCCAGCTGTTTCCGGGTAGTGTCAAGGTCACTTTGCCTCCAATACGTTGTCCTGTCGGGTTGCAGTCGGGATAGGCGACTCTATGGTGCCTGCAGTTTAGTTGCTTCCTATGTGGGCTGCAGGAACTGGCAATCAAGGCTGGTTCCGTAGTGCCAATAGGACAAGCTTCCCCTGTAGTACTGTGGGTTTTCGGTAACTCCGGCCTGCTCGCGGCCTTGCAATTTTTTTTTCATGTGGACCTTCTGCTGCCTATCTGAGTTCCAGCACCATTAGCTTGTTCTTTTGAAGTCAATCTTGAATAGGTCCCTCTGGGTTCCAGTACCGTCAGCTGGTTCCGGGCAGAGCCTTTGGCTTAGGTGCCTCCTTCTTGGTATCCGAGTTCCACCAACGTCTGGTGGTCCTTGGAAGTGCTTTCTGGCACGGGTACCTCCTGCTTAGTAACCGGGTTCCAGTACCGTCAGCTGGTCCTCGGTAGTTCCATTGGCTCTTGTACCTTCTCCTACTTATCCGGGTTCCAGTACCGTCAGCTGTTCTAGGCAGTGTCTTTGGCTCTTGTAACTTCTGCTTCCCATCCTGGTTCAAGTACCGTCAGCTGGTTCCAGGCAGAGCATTTGGCTTAGGTGCCTCCTTCTCGATATCCGAGTTCCACCAACATCTCATAGTCCTTGGTAGTGCTTTCTGGCACGGGTACCTCCTGCTTAGTAACCGGGTTCCAGTTCCGTCAGCTGGTCCTCGGTAGTTCAATTGGCTCTTGTACCTTCTGCTACCCATCCTGGTTCCAGTACTGTCAGCTGGTTCTCGGCAGTGTCAATGGCTCTTGTACCTTCTGCTCCCCATTCTGGTTCCAGTACCGTCAGCTGGTTCCAGGCAGAGCCTTTGGCTTAGGTGCCTCCTTCTCGGTATCCGAGTTCCACCAACATCTGGTGGTCCTTGGTAGTGCTTTCTGGCATGGGTACCTCCTCCTTAGTAATCGGGTTACAGTACCGTGAGCTGGTCCATGGTAGTTCCATTGGCTCTTGTACCTTCGGTTACCCATCCAGGTTCCAGTACTGTCAGCTGGTTCTTGGCAGTTCCTCAGCCTTCTTGTACCTTCTGCTACATTTCCAAGTTCAAGCTTTTTGAAATGGTTTTTGGTAATCACTCTGGATCTCTCTGACAACGACCCTAAAGACGACGACCCTGAAGACCACCCCGAAGAAGACGACGACCCCAGAGATGACAACCCCAGAGACCACAACCCTGGAGATAATGACCCTGAAGACCACCCCGAAGAAGATGACGACCCCGGAGACGATGACTCCGGAGACGACGAGCCTGGAGACGATGACCCTGAAGACCACCCTGAAGAAGACGACAACCCCGGAGACGTCGACCCCGGAGACGACGACTCTGGAAAAAATGACCCTGAAGACCACCCCGAAGAAGACCAAGAAGATGACTCTGAAGAAGATGACCAAAAGGACAAAGAACAAGAAGACAACCACCAAGACACAGAAGAATAAGAGACAGAAGAACAATAAGCAGAAGAACAAGAAGCTGCAGATCAAAAGCAGAAGAACATTAAGCATAAGACTAAAAATCAGAGCAAAAAATTTTATCTAAATTATAAGCAGAAGAAGACTAAGCAGTGTATGGGGGTGAGTCCGTTCCTCCTCGTGGTGCCCCTGGAAAAAACCCGCTGCAGCAGGCCAAACTGAACGCGGACAAATCCTGTTGTAAATCTTTTGTGACAGGCAGAACGGAAGGTGTAATCTTCAAAGTTTTATAGATAACAACTACAGGAATGCCTGTCACAAATAAGAATATGATGAAGAAGAAGAATATGAAGAAGATGAAGAAGTAGAATATGAAGAAGAAGAATAGTTGAATAAGAAGAATATGAAGAATGTAAAAAAAAAGAATAATAGGAAGAAGGTGAAGAAGAAGAGGGTGAATAAGATGAAGAAGAAGTTGATGAAAAAGATGCTGCTGCTGAGGATGATGAAGGAGAAAGTGTGGGAGAATTAAAGAAGAAGATGAAGAGCATAGAAGTAGTGAAACATAAATATCTGACAAAATATAAAAAAGCTTAACATAGTCAATATCTTTGTAAATCCGAACGTCTTAAAAAAAAAATAATTCCTGCTATTCCATTTGATTGGGCTAAACCTCTATGCCTTTAATGTCTCCTCCACCTCCCCCAATACATTCTACATTATTCTTAGCTGTTTTCCTTCATGTAGAATTAACCTACAAGGAAAGAAAGCGTTTATTTTAATTCCGATATTTGTGTCCCATTGACTTGCATTGGTTTCCGGTATCGGAATCGGCGATACCCGATATTTTTTGGGTATCGGTCCGATCCAATCCGATCCAATATTTCCGGATATCAGAAGGTATTGCTCAACACTAGAAGTGGATTTTCCTGGGCCCATATAGTATGTGGGTTCCAAGGCCTAATGGGTTGCATATGACTATGCAGCAGGGCTCGCCTTCCTGCCAATGTATAAAACAAAGGAGTATGGAGCACAAAATGCATATTGTGAAGTGGATTTTCGTGGGCACATCCAGTATGTGGGTTCCACGGCCTAATGGGGTGCACATGACTGACTATGCAGCAGGGCTGGCCTTGCCGCCAATGTATAAAACAAAGGAGTATGGAGCACAAAATGCATATTGTGAAGTGGATTTTCCTGGGCCCCTCCACCGATGCCTCTACCCTGTGCCAGTCATTACACTGGTTACTAGTGTTGAGCATTCCGATACTGCAATATTGGGTATCGGCCGATATTCGCTGTATAGAAGTTCCGATACTGAGTTCCGATACTTTTACAATATCGAATACCGGAATCAGAAGTTCCCATAATGTAATGAGCCAGTTTTATTCTATTCAGCCAATGAGGATCCTCAGAAGGGTGGGCACATCCTGTTAGGCATGTTAGCCATGTTAACTAATGGCAAGGCTGTGATTGGCTGCTCAAATGATGTCATGATGAAGTGAGTGTGGGCGGTGCGTGGGCGGAGACTGCATGTCTGTGTGTGCAGGCGGGGTCTATGTGTAACCGTCGGGGGTCTGTGCGGGCCTGCCGGGGGTCTGTGCGGGCCTGCCGGGGGTCTGTACGGGCCTCTCCGGGGTCTGTGCGGGCCTGACGGGGGTCTGTGCAGGCCTCTCAGGGGGTCTTTGTGTCTGTGCAGGCATCGTCCGTTGGGACTACAAGTCCCATTGGGCTATGCCGGCTACAATGACAGTGGTTGACACATTAGCTAATGATGGGACAGAAGTAGTCCCATCATCCGGCTAATGTGTTGAATGTAAAAAAAACCCACAAACATATATTCTACATACTACATACAACATACTACATACATACAACATACTACATACATACTACGCACCGGCCGTCGGCTTTACCCCTCTGGCGCAGAAAATTTGCACGGGAGCCCAGGCCGTTTTTTCCCCGTTTTTTTCTTTATGTTCATTAATCAACAACGGCCTATCTATGGATATATCTATCTATAGGTATATCTATAGATGCATAGATGTCTCTATCCATATATCTATCTAGCTAATTTCACACATCAGGTTTTTGCCGTCAGGCACAATCCGACGAGTTTTGAAAAAAAAACAATCTTTTTTTATTTCTGCTGGATCCGTTTTTTCTCATAGAGTTGTATTAGCGCCGGATTGCACCTGATGGCCACACATTTCATCCGTTTTTTGCCGGATCCATCAAAAAACAGATGAAACGTGTGGCCATCAGGCGCAATCCGGCGCTAATACAACTCTATGAGAAAAAACGGATCCAGCAGAAAAAAAAGGATCGTTTTTTTTCAAAACTCGCCAGATTGTGCCTGATGGCAAAAACCTGATGTGTGAAATTAGCCAGATAGATCTATGGATAGAAATATCTATGTATCTATAGATATATTTATAGATAGATACTGTATATCCATATATAGGCCGATGTTGATAAATGAACATAAAGAAAAAAATGGGAAAAAAAACGGTGTGGGCTCCCGCACAATTTTCTGCGCCAGAGAGGGAAAGCCGGGGGCCAATATTTATAGCCTGGGAAGGGGTTAATACCCATGGCCCCTCCCAGTCAATAAGGCGCCTATCCATTATTAATCCTAGTGTAGTGAAAGAGTTAAAAAAAAAATAAAGACACAGCCAGTAAAAAAGTATTTTAATATTCTTCATTTAACCATACTTACCATACTTCAGCGCCTGCAAAAAACGTAAAATAATAAACCGTATACTTTCAAAGTAGATATCTAGACACCAGTGGCGCTTGCTATATTAGATTCTTGCAGCAGATAATGACACAGTACCACTTCTCTGTGTCGTATAATAAAATTAAAGTAAATAACCGTATATCCGCGCTAGAAATAATCCCTCTTTTGTTGCAAATAATAATCAAGGAAGGAACACGTTTGTGTGAAACTAGTTGGAATTGGTCCTTTGCGCTATCCATAGCCAGTCACGTGTGCTATCACGTGACCGTGATGTCACGCAAGGTCCTGCACTGTCAGTGAACCGAGCGGCTACTTTCTACAGCACGCATCTACTCCACGCTGATAACAATGAGTGACGGCTTCAGTGAGTTCTGCCGCCGGCCGGGGCAGTTCTTACTACCCGCACTCCCATCGCTAATACACCGGTTTTCAAGAAGCATCAGTTCCATACCCGGATTCACTGCATGGAGAATCACTGAAGAGCCGAGGAACGGAGGAGCTAACTGAGCCACAAGAGGTATAGAGTTCCTAGTGACACCAAAAATTATCCTCTAAGAAATTTCCCTGGGAGTTTATGATTTTTAATATGTTTTAATATACATGTGCCTATATATTATTGAAGGATACTCCATAATACAATCTTATCCCTTAGTATATATCTGTTTCCAACTAGATCCAATCTGCTGAAAAATTCAGTGGGCGTTAGAAGAGTTGGAAGACTGTACTGTGACTTATAAGGTTAATTCTAATACAGGACGAGAAATATTTAATAGATTATAATAGAGGTGCCCTTGATTATTAAACCGTATACTACCTGTCCGCTGTAGTCCAATTAATAACGAGTGTCCCACGACGATCTCCCCTATAGAACAGTGACATCGGGTGATGTCACTGCTCTATAGGACCTTCAGTGACACACTGAAAGGAGACAATGGCTCCTGCAGTGCATCACTGAGAGGTTACCTTAGTTCAGAGTCTCACTTTATGGCATTTGCTGCGTGGGAAATTTCTCACACTGCAATGCCAAAAGTGAGACTAGGGACTATTTTTTTACAGTGGTGGAGGAATACAGTGTGGAAGGATACCTTCCTCCCGTCATTGTATTCCTGGAGCCCCTAGAGAGCGGTCGCCTCAGCTGATGCTGCTGTTCTCCACGGGAGATCATCGTGGGACACTCGTGGATTTCTGCGGATCAGGGAGTATATTGGTTGCTTGTTATTTTAATATTTTGTAAGATGACGCTGGCTTCGGGGAGCAAAGTGACAAGTGATGGTGAGTATGTAATCTATGTTATATGTACTTTATGCTTTTATGTATGTATTGTATGTAATGTATGAATGTATTGTATGTATGCAGTATGTATGTAGTATGTATGTAATTTGTTGTATGTATGTAGTATGTATGTAGTATGTAGTATGTATGCAATATATAGTATGTATGTAGTATGTATGTTGTATGTATGTATGTAGTTTTTTGTATGTATGTAGTATGTATGTTGTATGTATGTAGTATGTATGCAGTATGTATGTATGTAGTACGTATGTAGCATGTATGTAGTATGTATGTTGTATGTATGTAGTATGTATGTAGTATGTATGTTGTATGTATGCAGTATGTTTTATGTATGTTGTATGTACTGTATGTAGTATGTATGTAGTATGTTGTATGTATGTAGTATGTATGCAGTATGTATGTATGTAGTATGTATGTAGTATGTATGTTGTATGTACACTCACCGGCCACTTTATTAGGTACACCTGTCCAACTTCTTGTTAACACTTAATTTCTAATCAGCCAATCACATGGCGGCAACTCAGTGCATTTAGGCATGTAGACATGGTCAAGACAATCTCCTGCAGTTCAAACCGAGCATCAGTATGGGGAAGAAAGGTGATTTGAGTGACTTTGAACGTGGCATGGTTGTTGGTGCCAGAAGGGCTGGTCTGAGTATTTCAGAAACTGCTGATCTACTGGGATTTTCACGCACAACCATCTCTAGGGTTTACAGAGAATGGTCCGAAAAAGAAAAAAAATCCAGTGAGCGGCAGTTCTGTGGGCGGAAATGCCTTGTTGATGCCAGAGGTCAGAGGAGAATGGGCAGACTGGTTCGAGCTGATAGAAAGGCAACAGTGACTCAAATCGCCACCCGTTACAACCAAGGTAGGCCTAAGAGCATCTCTGAACGCACAGTGCGTCGAACTTTGAGGCAGATGGGCTACAGCAGCAGAAGACCACACCGGGTACCACTCCTTTCAGCTAAGAACAGGAAACTGAGGCTACAATTTGTACAAGCTCATCGAAATTGGACAGTAGAAGATTGGAAAAACGTTGCTTGGTCTGATGACTCTCGATTTCTGCTGCGACATTCGGATGGTAGGGTCAGAATTTGGCGTAAACAACATGAAAGCATGGATCCATCCTGCCTTGTATGGAGCATCTTTGGGATGTGCAGCCGACAAATCTGCGGCAACTGTGTGATGCCATCATGTCAATATGGACCAAAATCTCTGAGGAATGCTTCCAGCACCTTGTTGAATCTATGCCACGAAGAATTGAGGCAGTTCTGAAGGCAAAAGGGGGTCCAACCCGTTACTAGCATGGTGTACCTAATAAAGTGGCCGGTGAGTGTATGTATGTAGTATGTATGTTGTATGTATGTAGTATGTATGTAGTATGTTGTATGTATGTATGTATGTATGTAGTATATAGTTTGTTGTATGTATGTATGTATGTAGTATGTATGTAGTATGTTGTATGTAGTATGTATGTTGTATGTATGTATCATGTTGTATGTATGTATGTTGTATGTATGTTGTATGTATGTAGTATGTTGCATGTATGTTTTATGTATGTAGTATGTATGTAGTATGTTGTATGTATGTTGTATGTATGAATGTAGTATGTAGTATGTATGTAGTATAAAGTATGTTGTATGTAGTACATATGTAGTATGTAGTATGTATGTTTTTTTTACATTCAACACATTAGCCGGATGATGGGACTACTACTGTCCCATCACTGGCTAATGTGTCAATCACTGTCATTGTAGCAGGCATAGCCCGATGGGACTTGTAGTCCCATCGGACAATGCCTGCACACAGACAAATAAACCCCGGGCAGGCCCGTACAGACCCCCGAGAGGCCCATATAGACCCCTGTCAGGCCAGCACAGACCCCCGAGAGGCCCATACAGACCCCCGGCAGGCCACACTGACCCCCGAGAGGCCCAGTACCGACCCCTGGCAGGGCCGCACAGACCCCCGAGAGGCCCGTACAGACCCCCGACAGGCCGCACAGACCCCGAGAGGCCTGTACAGACCCCTGTCAAGCCCACACAGACCCCCGAGAGGCCCGTACAGGTCCCCGGCAGGCCCGTACAGACACGCGGTCTCCGCCACGCACCGCCCACCACCGACATCATTTCAGCAGCCAATCACAGCCATGCCATTAGTTAACATGGCTAACATGCCTAACTGGATGTGCCCACACTTCTTAGGATCCTCATTGGCTGAATAGAATAAAACTGGCTCACTGCATTAGGGGAACGTCCGATTCCGGTATTCAATATTGTAAAATTATCGGAACTCAGTATCGGAACTGAAGTGGATTTTCTTGGGCCCATCCAGTTTGTGGGTTCAAAAGCTTATTAGGGTGCACATGAATTGGTAGCAGGGCAGGCCTTGAATTCAATGCAACACTTTTTCAGGAGTGCCCCATGGACATCTTATGACAGGGGTATTGTGGTGCGTTGTAATTCTTGGCAGCCCATCCACTCACAGCATACAACAGCTGATAAAATTGTGGTAAAAATACTCGGGTCTCCCATAGACTTACATTGGGCTCGTTCTGGCCGAGTACCCGAGTATTCCAATTTGCTCGACCTGAGCAACGAGCACCCGAGTATTTTAGTGCTTGCCCATCACTAGTATAAACTAGGGCAAATATCTGTATGGAGCCATGTGCAGCACTATATGGGGCAAGTATCTGTATGTAGCATCTTATGGGGCCATGTGCAGCATTATATGGGGCAAATATCTGTATGGTGCCATGTGCAGCATTTTATGGGGCAAATATCTCTATGGAGCATCTTATGGGGCCATGTACAGCATTATATGGGGCAAATATATCTATGGGGCATCTTATGGGGCCATAATCAGCATTTGTGCAGCACTGTATGAGGCAAATGTCTGTATGGAGCATCTCATGGGGCCATAATCAACATTTGTGCAGCATTATATGGGGCATATTTTAATATGGAGCATCTTAGACTAGTTTCACATTTGCGTTTATATCCGCATGATGAGAAATTTCACAAGGGAAAAATCAAGATAACCAGACCCCGCCAATGGGACTACAGAGGGCATGTATTATGGGATCTCTATATATAGACCTTAGGGCTACTGAAATTTTAACAGTTTGCTACTGTATCCTGTGTCATGATGGATCTTCGCATGGAGAGCTTTTAATTCAACCTGGGTTTCAGCTTCAAGCTGTTTCTTGCCTGTGCTTTTGCTTGGGAGCAAGACAGAAATCGCGAAAGATGGAGAAGGAGACAACGTAGGCGTTTTTGGAGGCACCCCATTATTGAACAACGTGAGAGCCGTGGAGCCTATCACACGCTCTATGCTGAGCTTAATGCCAACCCGGAGAAATTCCAGGAATACACCAGGATGTCGCAAGACTCGTTCCGGTATTTGCTTTCTCGTGTCCAAGGAGCCATACAGCGACAGGACACCCAGCTCCGTAGAGCAATTCCACCCGAGGAATGTCTGCTGGTTACATTAAGGTACGTTCAAAATCTAAACCAATGAGAGTCCAAATTTAGTGTTTTCTGACATGTATTTTTGGGGTATTTTCCTTTCTTTCTTTAGCGTAACCACACCATAAAAAGAATAGATTGTAATGTTTTTTGTGTTTGTTTTTCTTCCAGATTTCTGGCAACCGGAGAGAGTTTATCATCCCTCCACTTCCAATACCGGCTTGGAATATCCACCCTGTCCGGAATAGTTGTGGACACCTGCCGGGCTTTGTGGAATGTACTCCGGGATGAGTTTATACCCCTACCCACCTTGGACATGTGGCTTGAAATTGCTGAAAAATTCTGGAGTGTGTAATTTCCCCAACTGTTTAGGAGCAGTGGATGGAAAGCACATTCACATTATCAAACCAGCCAGAACAGGATCGGAGTACTTCAATTACAAAAAATATTTTTCTGTTGTGCTCTGTTGTGAATTTGGATTCTGGGCTCCCCCGGTGGCTACTGGTGGAATTGAACTTGTGACATCATCTTCCCTGTTCACCTGTTCTGATTAGATCTGGGTGTCGCTATATAACCTGGCTTCTCTGTTAGATGCTTGCCGGTCAACAATGTTATCAGAAGCCTCTCTGTGCTTGTTCCTGCTCCCAGACATCTACTAGATAAGTTGGACATTCGTCCATGTTTTGTTTTTGTATTTTGGTTCCAGTTCACAGCTGCAGTTTCGTTACTGTGTCTGGAAAGCTCTTGTTGATCAGGAATTGCCACTCTGGTATTATGAGTTAATGCCAGAGTCCTAAAGTAATTTCTGGATGTGTTTTGTTAGGGTTTTCTACTGACCATGAAAGTATGCTTTCTGTCTTCTGCTATCTAGAAAGCGGACCTCAAATTTGCTAAAACTATTTTCCTGCTGCGTTTGTTGTTTCATCTCATATCACCGCCAATATATGTGGGGGGCTTCTGTCTCCTTTTGGGCATTTCTCTAGAGGTGAGTCAGGTCTTATATTTCCCTCTGCTAGCATTATTTAGTTCTCCGGCCGGCGCTGGGCATATAGGGATAAAAAGTAGGACATGCTACCTGGCTACTTCTAGATGATGCGGTAGGTTTAGTTCATGGTCAGTACAGTTACATCTTCCAAGAGCTTGTTCCTATAGAGGCTTATGCTAGTTCTCTGGCCATGGAGATCATGACAGTGCTCATGGCAATAGCCGATGTGAACTGTCGAATCTTTGCCGTGGACATTGGAGCTTTTGGCCGTGGCAACGATTCCCAGACTTTCAAGAACTCGGATATGAGCCGCCGTGTGTATGGCAACAATTTCAATTTTCCCCCGCCACAACCTCTCTCCAACACTCAAGGTCCACCGATGCGATTTGTTATGGTTGGGGATGAGGCCTTTCAGATGTGTGAAAAACTACTGAAGCCCTATTCCAGTCGGGACTTGAACCACACTAGAAGGATCTTTAACTACAGACTGACCAGGGCCCGAAGAACAGTAGAGTGTACCTTTGGCATTCTGGTCGCTAAATGGCGCATTCTTGCATCAGCCATAAATCTAAAAGTGGAAACAGTCGACGAGGTGGTCAAAGCCTGTGTGGTTCTGCACAATTATATAATGGTTAAGGAGCAACCCAACATTGAACTGGATGAACCAGTTGCACACCCACTGCCCGATTACCAGCATCACCCGCTGCGGTCAACTGAAGCCGTTGGTTACATGCGGGACCAATTTGCTGCCTTTTTTTATTCAGATATTGGTCGTGTGTCATGGCAGGACAATGTTGTGTAAATGTCCTGTTGTAATTACATCTGTACCAGTAATTTTCTACAATGCTAATAATATTTGTCATTAATAAACTTTAGTTTTGGTTGTGTTGACCGTGTCTCCTATCTTTTTCCTCTCCAAACCAAAGCTGTCCTAAAACTGGCAGTATTTGATCTGTATTTAATATCAGTTTTTGTAATCCAAAACCAGGAGTGGGTGATAAAAGCAGAGGTGCTAGTTATAATGGTAATATCATAATTTACCTCTAATTGTTCCACTCCTTGTTTTGGCTTACAAATACTGATATAAAACACTGGCCACATACTGCTAGTAATGGCAGCCATGTTGCTTTATTGGTAATCTTGTTGACGTCATTGCGTCATGATTCTCTTCTCCTGTATCCATTGGACACAAACTGAAGAGACAATCACTGTCACACTATCTATACTCATAAAGTCAGGTGTCAGAAATAATGAATTCATGATAAACATATACAGGCTCATGAATTCACTATTTCTGACACCTATGCAGGTGAGCATAGATATGTAGTGTGTGACCACCATTGTCCCTCAATTTGTGTGTAATAGATTATGTATAAAGAAGAGAAAATGGTGGTTATACAAGGCAGTTCTCTACTCAACAGGTCAGGTGTCATAACTAATGAGTTTTTTGACACCTGACCTGTTCAGTAGAGGTCTGCACTGTATTTCGACCATTTTCTCTTCAGACTGCCACACTAGGCGCAGACAAAAAAAGATTATGGAGATACATGTAATATTTTTTGTCCCACCTCATATCTGTATACTAAAGACACACAAAGCTGCAGTCTTTTTATTTTTAACTACTGGACATATGATGTGGCCCAAAAAGTAAGTGTGTGGTGAAGTTTCTTGGCGCACGGTGTGTGTTGCCGGTGGCGGAATTGTCATGATTCTCAATGGCGAGAGAACATAGCCCAGCATATATGAGAACTAGCTCTTGGAAGATGGAAACTATACTGACCATGAACTAAACCTGCCGCACAACTAGAAGTGGCCGGGTAGCATGCCTACGTTTTTTTATCCCTAGATGCCCAGCGCCAGCCGGAGAACTACCTAATCCTAGCAGAGGAAAAGACAGTCCTGGCTCACCTCTAGAGAAATTTTCCCAAAAGGCAGACAGAGGCCCCCACATATATTGGCGGTGATTTTAGATGAAATGACAAACGTAGTATGAAAATAGGTTTAGCAAAAATCGAGGTCCGCTTACTAGATAGCAAGAAGACAGAAAGGGCACTTTCATGGTCAGCAGAAAACCCTATCAAAACACCATCCAGAAATTACTTTAAGACTCTAGCATTAACTCATAACACCAGAGTGGCAATTTCCGCTCACAAGAGCTTTCCAGACACAGTAACGAAACAGCAGCTGTGAACAGGAACAAAATGCAAAAACACACAAGGACAAAAGTCCAACTTAGCTGGGAGTTGTCTAGTAGCAGGAACATGCACAGAAAGGCTTCTGATTACATTGTTGACCGGCATGAAACTGACAGAGGAGCAAGGTTATATAGCGACTCCCACATCCTGATAGGAGCAGGTGAACAGAGGGGATGATGCACACAAGTACAATTCCACAAGTGGCCACCGGGGGAGCCCAGAATCCAATTTCACAACAGTACCCCCCCCTCAAGGAGGGGGCACCGAACCCTCACCAGAACCACCAGGGCGATCAGGATGAGCCCTATGAAAGGCACGGACAAGATCGGAGGCATGAACATCAGAGGCAGTGACCCAAGAATTATCCTCCTGACCGTATCCCTTCCATTTGACCAGATACTGGAGTTTCCGTCTGGAAACACGAGAGTCCAAGATCTTTTCCACAACGTACTCCAACTCACCCTCAACCAACACCGGAGCAGGAGGCTCAACGGAAGGCACAGCCGGTACCTCATACCTGCGCAACAATGACCGATGAAAAACATTATGAATCGAAAAGGATGCAGGGAGGTCCAAACGGAAGGACACAGGGTTAAGAATCTCCAATATCTTGTACGGGCCGATGAACCGAGGCTTAAACTTAGGAGAAGAAACCCTCATAGGGACAAAACGAGAAGACAACCACACCAAGTCCCCAACACAAAGCCGAGGACCAACACGACGACGGCGGTTGGCAAAAAGCTGAGTCTTCTCCTGGGACAACTTCAAATTGTCCACCACCTGCCCCCAAATCTGATGCAACCTCTCCACCACAGCATCCACTCCAGGACAATCCGAAGATTCCACTTGACCGGAGGAAAATCGAGGATGAAACCCCGAATTACAGAAAAACGGGGACACCAAGGTGGCAGAGCTGGCCCGATTATTGAGGGCGAACTCCGCCAAAGGCAAAAAAGCAACCCAATCATCCTGATCCGCAGACACAAAACACCTCAAATATGTCTCCAAGGTCTGATTAGTCCGCTCGGTCTGGCCATTAGTCTGAGGATGGAAAGCAGACGAAAAAGACAAATCTATGCCCATCCTAGCACAGAATGCCCGCCAAAATCTAGACACGAATTGGGTCCCTCTGTCAGAAACGATATTCTCCGGAATACCATGCAAACGAACAACATTTTGAAAAAACAGAGGAACCAACTCGGAAGAAGAAGGCAACTTAGGCAAGGGAACCAGATGGACCATCTTAGAGAAACGGTCACACACCACCCAGATGACAGACATCTTATGAGAAACAGGCAGATCCGAAATAAAATCCATCGAGATGTGCATCCAAGGCCTCTTCGGGATAGGCAAGGGTAACAACAATCCACTAGCCCGAGAACAACAAGGCTTGGCCCGAGCACAAACGTCACAAGACTGCACAAAGCCTCGCACATCTCGTGACAGGGAAGGCCACCAGAAGGACCTTGCCACCAAATCCCTGGTACCAAAGATTCCAGGATGACCTGCCAACGCAGAAGAATGAACCTCAGAGATGACTCTACTGGTCCAATCATCAGGAACAAACAGTCTACCAGGTGGGCAACGATCAGGTCTATCCGCCTGAAACTCCTGCAAGGCCCGCCGCAGGTCTGGAGAAACGGCAGACAATATCACTCCATCTTTAAGGATACCTGTGGGCTCAGAATTACCAGGGGAGTCAGGCTCAAAACTCCTAGAAAGGGCATCCGCCTTAACATTCTTAGAACCCGGTAGGTAAGACACCACAAAATTAAACCGAGAGAAAAACAACGACCAGCGCGCCTGTCTAGGATTCAGGCGCCTGGCAGACTCAAGGTAAATTAAATTTTTGTGGTCAGTCAATACCACCACCTGATGTCTGGCCCCCTCAAGCCAGTGACGCCACTCCTCAAAAGCCCACTTCATGGCCAAAAGCTCCCGATTCCCAATATCATAATTCCGCTCGGCGGGCGAAAATTTACGGGAAAAAAAAGCACAAGGTCTCATCACGGAGCAGTCGGAACTTCTCTGCGACAACACCGCCCCAGCTCCGATTTCAGAAGCGTCGACCTCAACCTGAAAAGGAAGAGCAACATCAGGCTGACGCAACACTGGGGCGGAAGAAAAGCGGCGCTTGAGCTCCCGAAAGGCCTCCACAGCATCAGGGGACCAATCAGCAACATCAGCACCCTTCTTAGTCAAATCAGTCAATGGTTTTACAACATCAGAAAAACCAGCAATAAATCGACGATAAAAGTTAGCAAAGCCCAAAAATTTCTGAAGACTCTTAAGAGAAGAGGGTTGCGTCCAATCACCAATAGCCTGAACCTTGACAGGATCCATCTCGATGGAAGAGGGGGAAAAAATGTATCCCAAGAAGGAAATCTTTTGAACCCCAAAAACACACTTAGAACCCTTCACACACAAGGAATTAGACCGCAAAACCTGAAAAACCCTCCTGACCTGCTGGACATGAGAGTCCCAGTCATCCGAAAAAATCAGAATATCATCCAGATACACAATCATAAATTTGTCCAAATAATCGCGGAAAATGTCATGCATAAAGGACTGGAAGACTGAAGGGGCATTAGAAAGACCAAAAGGCATCACCAAATACTCAAAATGGCCCTCGGGCGTATTAAATGCGGTTTTCCACTCATCCCCCTGCTTGATTCGCACCAAATTATACGCCCCACGGAGATCAATCTTAGAGAACCACTTGGCCCCCTTTATACGAGCAAACAAATCAGTAAGCAGTGGTAACGGATATTGATATTTAACCGTGATTTTATTCAAAAGTCGATAATCAATACACGGCCTCAAAGAGCCGTCTTTCTTAGACACAAAGAAAAAACCGGCTCCTAAGGGAGATGACGAAGGACGAATATGTCCCTTTTCCAAGGACTCCTTTATATATTCTCGCATAGCCGCGTGTTCAGGCACAGACAGATTAAATAAACGACCCTTAGGGTATTTACTACCCGGAATCAAGTCTATGGCACAATCGCACTCCCGGTGCGGAGGTAGTGAACCAACCTTGGGTTCTTCAAAAACGTCACGAAAGTCAGACAAGAATTCAGGAATCTCAGAGGGAATAGATGATGAAATGGAAACCAAAGGTACGTCCCCATGAGTTCCTTTACATCCCCAGCTTAACACAGACATAGCTCTCCAGTCGAGGACTGGGTTATGAGATTGCAGCCATGGCAATCCCAGCACCAAAACATCATGTAGATTATACAGCACCAGAAAGCGAATAACCTCCTGGTGATCCGGATTAACACGCATAGTCACTTGTGTCCAGTATTGTGGTTTATTACTAGCCAATGGGGTGGAGTCAATCCCTTTCAGAGGTATCGGAGCCTCCAATGGCTCCAAATCATACCCACAGCGTTTGGCAAAGGACCAATCCATAAGACTCAAAGCAGCGCCAGAGTCGACATAGGCGTCCGCGGTAATAGATGACAAAGAACAAATCAGGGTCACAGATAGAATAAACTTAGACTGTAAAGTGCTAATTGAAACAGACTTGTCAGGCTTCTTAGTACGCTTAAAGCATGCTGATATAACATGAGTTGAATCACCACAATAGAAGCACAACCCATTTTTTCG